>NW_006799950.1:3948836-4007395 GCF_000485575.1 Poecilia formosa
CATTCCACTGTTTTTTACCTGTGGCACATCTAAACACTGCAGGACAGCGGCCCTTGAGGACTGGAGTTGACACCCCTGTCAGCTAAATGTAGGAGGAGGAAAGGTGGAAGATTCAAAGACTTAAAGTACTGCATCGGAGATGGACCCCCTGATGTTGTTCAGTTCCTTGTCCCACTTATAAACCTCTCACATGTGGGAGATGCACACAACACACACTCTGCTTTAGTTCTTTTCTCCAGCAGAAATATGACTCTGAGTGCTAATACCGTGCCGACATATCACGGGCCACAAAAGTGTGTTTAAAACATTGAGCAACCGAGCCATCACACACACACACACACACACACACACACACACACACATGCACATTCTCACCAGCAAACCAGAAGTTCATTTAATATTATCCTGCAATGCTCCGGTGGGTCATTTTGCTCTGCACACTTTAAAATGACAAGTGTTTCTGTGACTATGTGCATATGCTAGTTGTAGGTCAGGAATCTATGCGTAACATTTCCAAAAACAACACAAGGTTTGATTAAAACCTATCAGATATTATATATCTCTGTGGACAAAATTAACTGCTTACCTGTCAGTAGTTTTGTGAATGGAAACATAAAGGGGCTCAAGCACTGGTTATAGCTTGCGCTTTACGAATATGCTTACAAACATTGTTAGAATTAAAAATAATCATGTTTGGTGTCATGCATGCATAATAATATGCATTGCACTCTCTTTATTTAAAACTCATATACCCCTGAGTTTTACTATGAACCTCTTGGCAGCTTCTCTGATTAAAGCTCTCTTTGTGAGTCTTACATGTCCAGGCCGTACCCTCCCACTCACCCAATGACTGCTGGGACACCAGTCCCCCCCCCCAGTGACCCTGCAAGGGTCAGCGGGTATAGACAATGGATGGATGGATGGATGGATGGATGGATGGATGGATGGATGGATGGATGGATGCACTCAAACATGTTCAGTTTTCACATTTTTCACAGAGCGCATAAACTCATTAGATGCATATTAGACACATTATCACACACAGTCGCATACAACATCACAGAGAATTATGTGAATCCTAAACATTACAAGATAAACATCGGAAGTATGTGGAGATAGCATATCAGACGATTTAAAACATTTTTCACTAAAAAGTTAACTCGTAAGAATAAATATGTAAGCACTCTGTGTGTTTGTATTCATTCATCCAGTCAAGGCAAACATGCAGCACAATATGGTACAGCAGTAACATTGTAAGTCACTATTACTCTGCAGTAATTGATCATGTTCATTTATTTGGATTTTCCCAGACATTAAAAACATTCAACAAAGAAAACATTCAGTTTAAGCTTAGAAGTGAATTATTCCAAACACTCCAATCTACTTTGGGGCTTATTTGTGTTTACAAAATTAAAAAAAAAAATATTGTTTTTGAAAGCGTCAGAACTGTTATATATTTTCAGGAAAAACCTGTTTGTCACTATCTGATACTAAATCTCACTAACCGTTTTGTTTTTAAGGTCAGATAAAATCAACAAAATTATTTCTATTTGCTAAATATAGAAAAACAGAAGAGAGAATTTTTATCACTTATTTTTTTATTAAGAGTGAAATGAGATGGTTACCAACATAAGTGAAACAGTCACTCATAGAGGAAGAAGTCACTAGTCAAAAGGCAAGATAAAAGTGATTAAAATTGGCAAAAGCAGTCAGGCACAAAGACAGTTATTTTGTAGAGACATGTAGAAAACGTATTTGGCTGTGATGAGGATCACAGCCTCTCAAAGCATCAGTCAGTGTTTTTATGTTGGCCACAAATGAGTCTCCAAACAGTCAATACCTTCAGGTTGGTAACTTAAGGACAGCAGAGTCGATGTTTTTAGCTTTGGGTATCACTTTTGGACTCACCTCAGTCCAGAAGACTCTTCCTGAGAAGAGCTTTAAAGGCAGCCTATAAACCAGACTGCATTAAACCAGTTCTGAAAAAGTAAATGTTCCTAAAAAAAAAAGTAAATGTTTGACACAATGTCAGATAAAGAGGGGGGGAAAAAAAAAACATTCCGTGTGTTTTTTTTAATGTTTTTTTTATGTGTGCATAAATATCTGGTTTCAACTGTATGTAATACATGCAATCTTTTCAAGATGCAAAATTTACTTCTCAAACATCTAAACTGACATTTTAGGAATAAATTATTACTTCACCAACTGCGTGAAATGTACAGAAACAAAACACTTTTTCTTCCTCGTATCTCAAAGCATAGTGTCTTGTAGGGAGACAGAGTTTGAGGATAATGAAAGCCCTTATACATTGTAAAAACAATGTTGAGAGAAAGCATAATACTAAATCAAAACCCAACATATAAAAATTACTTTCATTGTCTTACAAAAAACTGACTCCCAAAATGTGCTGGTTTTGGATACAAGCTTAAAATGTATTTATTGGCTTCTTTTTATTGCTCTGTTTGTCAGAAAACTGTCTGAACTGACATGGCACCGCCCAGCTGTTTTTCTACTCTCCTGTTTATGGACATCATGTACCCTGACGTTTTGGTGCCCACGTGATCCTACAGGTATGTTACAGCACCCATAACAGTGTCCAACATTTTTAACAGCATGAGGTAACATACCCAGGCTGACAAGCGTGCGTGCCACCCACAGCACATCGGCCACCAGCGCAGGAAAGATCAGTGCACTGCTCAGGACGTTCCCATATTTCTGTTGGAAAGGATCCATCATTGTCATGTACTTGTTCTCTCTCATAGGCCTGGCAAAGAAGAAGCCACCTGCAGAGGGAAAAGCAGCAGCGCAAGTTGTTATTCTGTTTGTGGGAAGCGATCGAGTAATTAATGTTGGGACAAGGTCATGTTTCTGCCATGTAAAAACCCGGAGTGGTGAGCAAAAGAGTGAACGGACGTGTGTGTGTTTGTGTGTGTGTGTGCGTGTGTGTGTGAGGGTGAACAATTGCACAAACAAGTGTTCCCTCCTGATAACACACTGAGACACCTTGAGCTGAGATCAGGCGTCCTTCTGGTCAACAATAGACCGCCGCAGAACAGGGAATGTTATACTTCCTGCTCAGAGACTGGGGTTTCCAATTCATCCTCCACTAACATCCCACAGGCTACTCTGACAGCAGGACAGCGTCGGCTATTTCAGCGGCTGTCAACATTTAACAAACCGATTAGTTTGTTGACTTGGCTCATTCAGAGGTAATCTTTCAAACCTCTTGGCTGAACTCATTTCATTGCACCTGTTTTTTTTTTTCTTTCTTTTGATTGCTCATAGATCTATTTTTACCACGAGTGGCGCATTTAATGATGCAGAGTCAGATTGCCGTTGGGTGAGGGAGAGCCGCACTTGTCATGTCAATGAAGTTCATTTTACAAAGAAGGTAATGAAGCAAGGAGCCGTGTTGATTTTGTTCCCATGATAAGAATAGTAACCATAAAATGTGTGCTTGTCACAGTGTTGTTGCTAAGCAAATAGCAAGCACCAAGGGTTTCTCATTTCTTACTGCTTCTCCCACCATGGTGTTGCAACATTATGAGCCGTCTGCAAACTTCACTCACCTAAGAAGAAGGTCAAGACATAAGGAACGGGCATGAGCGCCCAAACCGCACCGAGTGTTGGGTTGTATGTTGCCTCAGCGATACCCAGAATGAAACCTCCTCCCACCCATGTAGCTGGAGAGAGAAACGGATAAGATATCTCAGGGACGTGCGCTTGACAACAAGCTTTTCAACAACACTTGTGTCATCAAGTCATGGGTGTTCCCGAGTGAAGACGGTGTGTTTGTCTTTACCAGTGAGAGTGAAAATCCCAACAAGCAAATTAATTTTGCGTCCAGCCAGAAGCGTCATCTCCATGCCGTCTCCTGTGCTTCTTTTCTCTACCCTCTTGGAGCGCATGGACGCCCAGATGCCTGTGCCCAAAATCACGACGTAGAACACCGCCATCACCACTAGACCGGGGACGTTGAGAGCCATCTTGAGCTTAGCTTTTGTGCGTTTAACCTGTTAAAAGACACAATTGAAGAAGACGAAGAAGAAGCAGCACAGTCACTGAAACATATTTCAGTGACTTGCAAGCAATAATTAAAAGCTTCATTTACAGAAAAAAAATGATTTCTTCAATCAGTTGTATTTATAAAGCACCATTCATACTAAAAGCAGCTCAAAGTCACGTATAAGCAGTTTAATTTGCATGTATACAGAAGGAATAAATAGGAGGAAAGTGTTTGGGACATAAACAAATCCAAGAAAACTCAAGCTACAAATGAAAGGTTTTATCTTGAGATTATTTTCTAAAATACAAATTGCTAAACTTTATGCCACAAACATCCAACGACTTCAGTTAGCTAAATTTCAGCCAAACCCCCATAGAGTGAAACCTACCTACAGTATATGAACAATTACAACGAAAAAGATTGTTCTGTTAAAAACCAAAACTTTTTCTCTGCAATAGTCAATAATTGTTCATACTAATGACCAACAAGCAGTATTCAGGTGCAGCTACACAGGTAATACAGTAAACTGCAGGTACAACAAATGGAAAAATGCAGATTTGATCTATGGGGAATGTAAAAGTTGACCAGAGTGAATTTTGTAAAATGTTCGTCTTTTCACATTGATCAGGTAGCTGCGACTTTCACAGTCAAGGCTATTTTGGTAAACCTTCCTTGAATAATTGTTATATGCAAGACATTTAGCAGTGACCTAAATTGTATTGGTGTGTATGTTATATTTACTCTGCTCTTGTAATGCAAGGACTAGATCATCCACAGGCACATCTCCATAATATGGTTTGTGTATCTACTTTGTTTTCAACAGCACACAGATTAAAAACAAAAAAGTGTGTTTGAATGTTGCAAGTCTGGATTCAATACAAGCTGAATTTCCCCCATATTTGGAATGTGAAGTTAATATTTAACCCTTATGTTTAAATCATGTTTTTCTTAATTTCCCAATGGTATTTTTTCATTTTTTTAAAAAAACTAATTATTTAGATAAGTCTAATCAGTACTTAGATGAGCCTTTTTTTGTAATGACAATTTCTGGGCATCTGCAGCATGAAGACAGCTTGCATTCTTCCATGCAAGAAGATGCCACTTGATGAGCCNAAACAAACAAACAACAAATGCATAAATAAAATACATCTTGTTACTCAAGGCAAGCAAAGCATCACTACCTTCACCGTCTCTTCTCCCAAATTGCCATGGTCCCCCGTGCAGCAGCCTGCAGCCACACCACAACAAAACCCTTAAACAGAGAAGTATAAAATCTGCACCATCTATCGCCACTCACCACCCTGCAGAGGTCTCACCTCTGCCTCTCGCCTGCTGTTTACCCCCACCACTCTTTCTCTCTCTCTCGACTTTCTGTCTTCCCCATTGGCTCGGCTTTGACTCATCATACTGCTTTGGTTCAGGCTCTACATCCTCACTGCAATCAAAGCTGTCCAGAAGTGCCATAGCGAGACAGTGCTACAAACAAAGATTTTCTTACCGTTTGAACTTTGTCACCTCTTGAGGATACATGCTTTTCAAAGCGTTAAAAAAAAATCTTAAAAGTGTGGCCTGTCTTTGCATTTCGCCACTTTTACTCTGGAGTAAATAAAGCGCACCTGTTTGTAAATTAATCTAATTCCAGCTGGATATTATAATTTATATTTTAGTCACATCTGCAGCTTTCTTTTTTTTTTTTTTACCTGTTGGATGCACCAGGGCTGCATCCAATAGGTTGGCTTAACTGGAATGTTTCCACGAATATAAGTTGACCTGAAGTGTTAAAATAAATTGCATCTGTGCAACCTGAAATATATGAACTAATTCTAGACTTGACCTAGTTATGTCTGCGTAGCTGGTTAGTAAATTTTGGTTGAATAATTGTATGGTTTCAAAGCTTTGGTTTTCTTTTATCTTACGGTAGCAATGCTATTGAGTGATTATGGTTCAGTTATGTAATTTTATTTCCTATTTGTTTGTTTTTTCACATTTAAATATGTTCAGGTAGTTGGTCTCGGCTGCTGCACATTTTGACCACCAGAGAGCAGTGTTTCAAAAATGATTACTGTTTCTCAACACGGGGAAGGAAATACACCTTATTTTCTTCTTGTGTTGCTATGCTACATGCTGAACTTGGATGTGAACTGTACGTGTTATATCTGCGGGAGATAGTTTTGGCAGAAAATCGGTAAATATATACGTCACTTGTTGAAATATGTTGGTACGTTCATTTATGTGATAAGCAGTCAGTATTTTAGTAAGATGAAACGGATGGTTTAGGGAGCCTGTATGTGCGGTGCAGGGCGGCCATTTTGTGCGTGTGACAATAAGATGTCCGATCATCGGTGTGCTCCAGCATTAAGAGTGAACTGAGACGTTAAATGTAAGTGATGATAAAATAAGTCGTATCACAACTCCATTCGTTCTAAATCAGTGAGGTGTAATGCAGCTCTCAGTATTGTATTTGTGCAGTCAGAGGCCACTGCCATATTTCGATTTCTTTTCTTTTATTGAATTTTCTTTTTGTGCTTTTTCTCTGTTATTTTGGAGATCTGCCGCATTTCATCAGTAGTTACCTACTGTTTGCTACCAAACAGTAGGTAACTACTGATTGTTGAACAAAAGTAAGAAACAAGACAGCTTTGTTTAATCTGTCTCAACTAAAAATAAAATACACTGCACATTAAGAACCCCAGTTATTGTTTTCCTGTGAGGCTAAGTATTTTTCCCGGGCTACATCTGCATAAGCATCCAGATCAACCCAGGTTTTAGAGTTTTTCTAATGTGATGGGACATGATGTAACACAGTCACTGCATCGCAAATAGTTTCTGGGAGGTCTGTTTACCAGATATACAACTACACTTCAAACCTGTGATGTTACTCCTATGTGCTAAATGTAGGAGGAGGAAAGGTGAAAGATTCAAAGACTTAAAGTACTGCATCGGAGATGGACCCCCTGATGTTGTTCAGTTCCTTGTCCCACTTATAAACCTCTCACATGTGGGAGATGCACACAACACACACTCTGCTTTAGTTCTTTTCTCCAGCAGAAATATGACTCTGAGTGCTAATACCGTGCCGACATATCACGGGCCACAAAAGTGTGTTTAAAACATTGAGCAACCGAGCCATCACACACACACACACACACACACACACACACACACACATGCACATTCTCACCAGCAAACCAGAAGTTCATTTAATATTATCCTGCAATGCTCCGGTGGGTCATTTTGCTCTGCACACTTTAAAATGACAAGTGTTTCTGTGACTATGTGCATATGCTAGTTGTAGGTCAGGAATCTATGCGTAACATTTCCAAAAACAACACAAGGTTTGATTAAAACCTATCAGATATTATATATCTCTGTGGACAAAATTAACTGCTTACCTGTCAGTAGCTTTGTGAATAGAAACATAAAGGGGCTCAAGCACTGGTTATAGCTTGCGCTTTACGAATATGCTTACAAACATTGTTAGAATTAAAAATAATCATGTTTGGTGTCATGCATGCATATTAATATGCATTGCACTCTCTTTATTTAAACCTCATATACCCCTGAGTTTTACTATGAACCTCTTGGCAGCTTCTCTGATTAAAGCTCTCTTTGTGAGTCTTACATGTCCAGGCCGTACCCTCCCACTCACCCAATGACTGCTGGGACACCAGTCCCCCCCCCCAGTGACCCTGCAAGGGTCAGCGGGTATAGACAATGGATGGATGGATGGATGGATGGATGGATGGATGGATGGATGGATGGATGGATGCACTCAAACATGTTCAGTTTTCACATTTTTCACAGAGCGCATAAACTCATTAGATGCATATTAGACACATTATCACACACAGTCGCATACAACATCACAGAGAATTATGTGAATCCTAAACATTACAAGATAAACATCGGAAGTATGTGGAGATAGCATATCAGACGATTTAAAACATTTTTCACTAAAAAGTTAACTCGTAAGAATAAATATGTAAGCGCTCTGTGTGTTTGTATTCATTCATCCAGTCAAGGCAAACATGCAGCACAATACGGTACAGCAGTAACATTGTAAGTCACTATTACTCTGCAGTAATTGATCATGTTCATTTATTTGGATTTTCCCAGACATTAAAAACATTCAACAAAGAAAACATTCAGTTTAAGCTTAGAAGTGAATTATTCCAAACACTCCAATCTACTTTGGGGCTTATTTGTGTTTACAAAATTAAAAAAAAAAATATTGTTTTTGAAAGCGTCAGAACTGTTATATATTTTCAGGAAAAACCTGTTTGTCACTATCTGATACTAAATCTCACTAACCCTTTTATTTTTAAGGTCAGACAAAATCAACAAAATTATTTCTATTTGCTAAATATAGAAAAACAGAAGAGAGAATTTTTATTACTTATTTTTTTATTAAGAGTGAAATGAGATGGTTACCAACATAAGTGAAACAGTCACTCATAGAGGAAGAAGTCACTAGTCAAAAGGCAAGATANACTCCCTTTCAGTATTTTCCATCCAAGATGCCACTTTGGTGTACCTCCTGCCTTTTCTCCCTCTCAGCAGCATTGAGATGCACAGACTGAGAGCATCAGTTAAGTTCACACTTTAACTTCTCGACAGTCAAGCTAATTATCTGCCTGCTTCGCTAACGCTAACTGGAAGCCACACATTGAGTATGAAATGTGGGTGAGTCAGAAGTGGGATGGCTTAAGGGAAATGGATTTGACTTTTCATCGAGAAGAGGAAGGTAGCGTGCACAATCACAATGTTAAAAAAAAGGACAAAAAATGAAAATGAGAAAATGGGTGCCTACAACTGCATGGGTGGAAATACAAAAAAAAAAAACAGGAATACATCCGGTCGTAAGCTGACATTTTGCTCTTATTGAAAGTTTTGGATATTTTCAAAGTGCTGGTTGTGCCAGTTTTTTTTTTAAATTTCCCTATTACAGTCAAAGAATTGAACAAACTACTTATTTAAAGCAATACCTGCATTTTAACTGAATAAGAAGTCAACATTGAACATGCATACAGAGCAGAACGCATCTAATCTCAGCTTCCACAAAGCACACTTTATTAAAACCACGAACAGAGAAGACATAGAGAGCTAGAAAGCTCTGGTCAAGTATTTCTGGCAAAAGTACTTTTGGCTCCACTCCACCTCAGAGCTATTCCTAGGACAGGCAAGCCCTTGCACTTAGCATACCCCAAGCTGGCAGAGTTCTAGGAAACGTGACACGCAAACAGTCTGTGCCCTGCACTTATCATGGACACCAATCAAAAACAAGGAAACGTGGAACATATGCAGCAATTTGGGAAAGAAGAAATAATCAAGAAGTACAGGGGTGAGCATTTTCAGTGAATACATACTTACAGGGAACAGAACGTGTCAGTGATGATGTGAAGAGGGACAGAGGTGTGTTTTTTTTTCCTCACAAGGTGATCATTTCAGTCCAGGGAAGGAAGGATTCATTCAACACTCATCCTCGGTGTTCAGGAGAGACACAAACTGCCAGGTGTTTGAGGGAGAGACCCCAATGCAAACACAAATCAGTCTGATGTAATAAGGCCTAACACAAGAGGTTTTTTTTTTTTTTTTTTTTTTAATAAATTGCTCTACAGTCTGGAAAACGTAGGAGACTTGAAGTTCAAAGCTAATAAGACAGCGTCAATTAGCGAGGATGGAAGGCTCTGGAATCAACACTCAGATCTCCACTGGTTTTAAAGCTGACGGGGAGGGAGGGCACGGAGGTATACAAAAGAAACAGAAGCCGACACACAACCACCTGATTGGTACGTTGGTGCTGCAGCCAGTGCGCTTGCCTCAAATTGCAGCGAAAGCCCCTCCTGTTCTGATAGATTGTTCAGGATGGCATTGAGTTCAAAACATGACTTCAGCTACTCGTGATCGACTCAATTAACTCTCCTGCTGTAGTATGGCTTGCTTATTTTTTTTATTTTGTTAAAACCTGCCTTTTCTTTGCTGTCAGTAAACACACACCCTTCTTCTACTTTATTCCACGTATTCTAGAAATGCGTCAGTGACTCTCTGTATGCCAATTGATCACCTACTTTGTGTTTGGCATGTGCAGCACTCTCAAACATGTTGTCACATGCTGTAAAACCAGGTCTGGCAATGAGTTTAGAAATTAGGAATGAATGATTGCTTCACTCCATCTACCAGGATCTTCAACATGTTACAGGCTCAACCTGCTTAAGTGCTGAAAGACCTTTAGGGACGTTTGCTGTGGAAAACAGGTGCCAGATATCTCTGTTTGGTCTCTTCTCTCTTGAACAAAACAACATTGAATGTGCTGTTCTGTGGTTTGCTTCAAAGCGCTGATTAAAACGCAACAAGCAAAAAAACAAAAAAAAAAAAAAACAATTCACTTGTGTGGATATTTCATAGTAAATACTGAGCTATAATAACCAAACCGACACATCCAGATACAGTTTCACTTCAAAAGATTGTTTAATGGACTTTTAAAGCGGAGTCAGCGGGTTTTTTGCCACCAACCCATGACTCCACCACGCAGGATCGGTGACGATCACCAGCTAAATGTTGACTGCTGGGAGGTAAATCAAGCTCAGCAGTGATGACAAGTCTGGACAAATCTTGTCCTTTTAAGATTGTGCCACAGCCATTTTTCTATTCTCTTATGTTTAAGCAGTGTATACAAATTATGAGCTCACCCTACAGTAATTTTGGATATGTTTGTTGATAGAAATGTGACTGCATAAACTGTAACTGTAAGAACTGTGATTACTTGTGTTTGTCACTGATTGGAAATGTCCTTTTTTGGGGGGAGAAGGATTGGATTAGAGAGGGAAATAAATGTGATTAATAGTCAAGACTTCTGTCTTAAGCCCAATCAGGTTGTGGAAATGTTGTTTTTATCCTCTGTAATTAAGAAACTTCTAGCAGGCTCTATTTAAATTTTTTTCTATGTAAAATTTTCTGGTATCTTCGATAATAAAAGCAATATTTATACTAATTTCTATCTTCAAAGATAAGCTATAAAAACGTAGAGAATGTTGCTGAAACTTCTCTGACATTGACAAAGATCATCATCAGCATATTCTGCTTTGACTGTCTGGTTTAATGTAAAGACAGTCAGTTTACTTGAAGAAAAATTAGATTTCTTGGCACATCCTAGGGCAAAAAAATGCCACATAGCTATTAAGAGTAATTGACTATCTGCAAAACAACCTGTGCAAGCAAAGCCACTCTGAACACTAAGTTGGTTGTGTAAAAGAAGAAAAAAAAACACTAGAATTTAACTATTATGGAGCTAAAACAGCCTCAGTATTCACAAATGCACAGAATAATATTTACAAACGCACAGAACAAATGTCCAGCCTGGACTCTTATTGTGAGTCCAGGCGTCCTTATGGAACATAAAATGTGGCCCCAAACAATAAGATTCAACTCAGTAAGATAAAACTAAACTAAACTACACCCTAAGCATGTTTCCCTGTGCAGTCATTTTCATACGGTATGCGCTCATTGGTGGGTTCTACTGACATAGTCGGTTCTAGCAGGTTTTTCTACTTGTGTAATGTAGCATATGTCAAGTGTATAAAAACAGAAACTTTCTCTTACAACTGCCAAGGCAGACGAGCTCTGGCACAACCAAGGCATTTTAACACATCATGTGAATAAAAAGTCACACTTTTCAGAAAACACAAAGTGATTATTTTACTTCTCCTACAAGATTGAACATCAAAAATATGAAAAATATGAATCTTGTTCTGTGCATTTGTGAACATTGACACTATTTTTTACCTTCATAATCAAAACTCCTTTGTTCTCACTGTCTGATTTTGTTTTAGTTTACATTTAGATTGTTTTCTGTGGTATTTTCAGTGTTCAGTCACAGAAAAAACAAAAATGTCATGCGATCAGTAAAATTCGCATCAAAACATTTCTGATTCTTCTTTTTTCAAGGACGACAATTTGGCACAGCCTTTGTAGAAAGATAACTGATGTCAATGTAATGGCCTACACCAATGTGGCAACAAATATCTAATTTTTCTTCAGTGTGGGACGTGCTCCTTCTGGGGATGCCAGCGCTCTTCTGTGGGGTGCAACATAAGAAAAAGAAAATAAAAATAAACCAGACAAAAGTAACTGTCAACATTTACACAACCTCATCAAGCCTGTTCAAGAGACAAAGTCGATTGATTTTTAGCACTTATGGTGAGCAAGGCGACAGAGTCTAGGCTGAGAAAAATAAAAGAGAAGGAAGAATGACCTTTGAAGTTGGGATTTTCATGAGCTGGATCTGGAGATGCTCCGCTGCCACCGTGTTGTGGGGACATGTTTTGTACAGGTTAGATGAACAGTGGTGCAGTTCTTACATTTAGCTGTGTAAATAACAAGGCAACGGAAACATCGTCTCATGACGTGGTACACATAGAGCAGACCTGACCAAAACATCACTGATGGATGTATGAAGGGAATATCATGTACTTTAGTATCCACTGTGTACTAATCAATTGGAAGTGTTCATACACTTGGTTGCAAGTTGTCTTGTTTGACAGCAACAGTTGCTTTTGTTTCATGCTTTAAATACATTTGGCTGATTAGTGTTTTTTGCAAGCATAATGTGCCTCTTTGACCATGAGTGCTGCTGCAATTTAAAGCTTAAGACTGTGCATTAGCTGTTCTTAAAATGTGGAGTTGTCTGCTGCATGGAAGCCATCAGGAAAAAAATGTAAGAGCCGAAGTCACAGAAACACACAGTTTATCTCCCTCTTACTTTCGACATCTCAGAACTTCTTGTGAGGTTTGCAGTTGAAAGTAAATTATTATTTCGCCAACGATAAAGAGCAGAGCTAGCGCAGGCACCACGACAACACCAATTACCTCTTTGAATGAGAAATGTCTCGCAAACAAACCGAAAGCAAGCTCTAATAGTTTCATTCAACAATGTTTGCTGCTCACACGACTAACTAAATGCAGCACAGATTTCTACAGACCGGTCGATTGTTCAGGAACACGATCCCTAATTTTGGACTGCAGCAGCGTGATCCAACGCTGTGTTTTGTCAACTTTTATGTTTATTGATTTAGGTTGTGTTTAATGAATGTTTAAAAGACCTTCTCTAAGCCTAAGATGAAGTCGGTGATTCATGCACATGAATACTTTGCTTTATTCTTCCCTTAAATTAAATGAAGATATTCAAAGCCCTTCAGTATATATGAAATATTACAAATATTAGGCCAGAAGGGTAGATGACGCAAAATGTCAGCCTCACTTCTGTCAGACTGACTGAGGGCAGCTATGACTACAATCCAGTAGCTCGCCATCATCAGGGTGTGAATGTGTCCATTGAGATCTCAATTTGGCATTAAGGGCATTATAAATAATAAAAAAAATTGCTATTATTATTATTATTATTATTATTATTATTATTATTATTATTATTATTATTATTATTCAATATTTTGCCATTAGTTATACTGGCTTTATTAATTTGTGCATCTAGAGACTGGAATATTTGTCCATTCTTCTTTGTAAAAGAGCTCCAGGTCAGATTGAATGGAGAGTATCTCTGAACATCAATTTTTTAACTTTTGCCACCTTCGGATTTTCATCTGGGCTTTAACTGGGCCACTTTACCAAATGAGTATGCTTTGATCTAAACCAAAAGATCAAAGCATCTTTGATCTTTTGGTTTAGATCTTTTGGTTTACAGCTCCTAAACTGGAAGATGTTCATCTGGCCCAGTTTCAAGTCTTTCGCATGTTAGCATCCTCGTATCGTTATGCTACGATACGAGCATAACGATACTCTCACCAGATCTCTCACCAGATCCCTCATAATTTTTTTTTTTTTTTCTTTGTTTTTGGGGTGAGTTGATTTTCTTGCAGATCTCTCTGTAGTATTAGAGGAAGTTGGAGTGAATGAATTCACAACTCTAAAACCATAAAATTGACATGACAAATAATTAGCACCTCTGATTGTAGCTAATGAAGCAGGCAGAGATCCTTGTTTCTTAGTGTAACCGTCCAAGATATTTGTTGTTATACCGATCTCTGCAGCGCATGGATTTGAAAACAAAAAACAAAAAACCTAATGACTAAAAAAGTATGTTTTTCAGTTGGTATAGATACATGAAGGATATTCTTTTGTCTGCAGCAGCATCTTAGCAGTGAAGAAGACGTTGCCAGCTGGCTTCCTTTGCCACGCCACAGGAGAGGACTCCCTCTGTGTTTTTTTTCCGTGACGTCTCCTTCGCTGCGCTGGCACACGACGTATGCAGTCCTGTTCTTCTGCAACACAACAGTAATTTTGTCCATAGACGACTGACTTTCTTGTGAAACCAAAAATTTGCATACACTTAAGGAGGTGAGATGGTTCGTGTGTCGGCATGTCTGTCTGGAAGCAACAGTTGGTAAGAAAAACAAAACTCTTTGTTTTCCATTGGGGCCACACAAACTGGCAGGTTGTGGCTTGTATGTTGGGAGATATTTCTTAACAGGACCTTTATTTTCTTTTCTGTAAACGTTGAACTTGGCAATATGTTCCTCCTCACTGCTGCTGCAGGGGAGGATATTTGGTCAGCATTCTCCATGGGATCATCCATGTCAGAAGTTCTCTTCCTCTGAATTATCTCCAATATCAACTGTAGTGCCTTTGACAGAAGAAAAAGACTCTGGAAATTATATTTAAAAAATATAATGAAAATTGAAAACAAAAAAAATCTAACAAATAAGCAATGTCAATGCATAGAGCATGGGATTTATATAAATCTGTTGCTGCTGTTACACCACAATGTTCCATCCAACAGAGTTTTCTACTCCAGCACATTAGAACATCATCAAATCATAAAACAAAATATCTGCAGTCATCATCTGTGTTCACTTCATTTCTCTTCAAAGGAAATGTTTGGTTAACTAACCATGAATTAGTCTGGGATGTTGCAAAACAGCTACCATTTTCCTTTTAGGAGTTTCAAAATAACTGCACAGAAATGAAAAAGGTCTGCTTACCAACTTCGATGAACAATAAGCTCCTTATTGTGCTGTAGCTGAATAGGACAGTCTGCATTAGGGCTGTAAGTGCTCTACTGTCAGCACAGTAGACTGTTTTTCTGGTGCGGTCCTAAACAAAGTCACAGTACTTGTGGTTTACACCTGAAGGTAGTGTCATAAAATGTTAAGCTTGATGCTATTGGCACATATATGAAGAAAGTCACATATGCATTCAACATTATCCTTGTTGAGAATCACTTGAGCTATAGTTTTTTATGATCAAGAAAGGTATTTATTTTTTTAAAGTTACCTTTGTCTATCATGAAAATGATCTGTCTTACTCCTAAAGGGTTTCATTCAAATTCTATCAAATCCCTAGAGGAAACTCCTTCACCCATCTTAACTCCAGTTGTGCTTTCTTGAACTTTTCTTGGAACAGCATTGACCTGGATGCCAAGGATTCTTGAGTTACATCTTCTGCCTTGATGTAACATCAGTATGGCCTGCAGTTGTGTCTGTGGCTTGTACTAACCTTTATTTAAGGTGTACAGCAGCTGTCTTCAATGGGATTAAATATGACATGTCTCGATCGAGGATGGCCATAAACTATTTCTATGTCCAAATCCTCTGACGTTTTCTTGATGCCGCTGAGAGAAATCAGCAGAAATACTGATTCTGAAATTTACGACTTCCTCCTATCATGTAGCTTAACGATAGTTATGATATAATTCAACGTAGCAGCCTTTTTAGACCCCTAGCAACAGCCAGTCCCATTGGCATATGGCGACAGCAGAGAAAGGTCAGCTCATAAATTCATCCAATCTTTGGAGCTTGAGTGAAATACTCAAGTTATTAGGATATTGGTGAAATTATGAAGACAAATGTCTAAAGGTTTAATACATTGAGACTTTGAACATGATCAACAGCCCACTGACATGGCCGTCTTGTGGTGCTGCTCTGCCTTTTCAAGGTTTGTGTTTTGCACTGTGGGGCAAATTTAGCACACTGGCATTTTGGTATGATCTGTTAAGGACTTAATTAAAATATAACTCCTTGAAAGCTTTCACACCAGATACAACACAAATATTTAAAAAAACGTAGATTACTGGACTCTGGAATAAATAAGGACTTCCTTCTTAAGCAGAAGAACATCTTTATTTAAGAAATGTACATGCAAGAAAGTGCAAAAATCCCCAAAAATAAAAATAAAAAGACAAAGAATACATGTGAAGAATCATACAAATATTAAAACAAACTGTTTTTTTCTTCAAGGTATTTGGCCCACATCTCGTTAATGATACAGGTACTTTACAGCGCAGATATTTGTGTCTCATACTCAGAATTTCACAGTTTGGTAGCTGTTGTTTTCACTTACTACCCGACTGCAATGCTAATATACCTGAATAATGCTAGCTGACTAGCCAATTAGGGTTAAGGTTGTTTAAGCAAACCGTCTTTACTCAATTCATTTGTGCTTTCAAGCTCAGGTTTCCACGCAGCATCATATAAGCTTCTTGTTCTGCTCTTTTGTGGACAGGATGGTTCCAGGAATCCCTCCTGGAACCATGAAAGGTCAAAGTGTTCCAGTACTTTCCCAGTGGTACCATTACTTAGAACTGCTACCATCATGACAGCTGTGTTTTGAAGTTTCCAGCTAACTTGACGTTCAGCTGGTGAGTTATCGCCAGTTTAAAAGCTCTGTTACCACCTACTGTCAGTATCCAAGCTGAACTAAAGCTACTACTTCGAAAAAGGTGTTAAAATTGTCTCTGCATTATTAAACAAAATGGCAACATAAAAAAAACACCCTGTTGATATAAAATACACACATAGTATGTATGTTTGATACGTATTTGCTGTGCTTATTGCTATGTCACTGTCTTTATGGACATAAAGTCTAGTAAACTTTGACTTGGATCTTTTTCATTTACAAAACCTTAAGCTCATTAGGCATAACTGGCATTTCCTCAAAGAGTCATAATAATTCCCTTAATCTCTTTTAATTTGTTCAAATAAAAGGAGTTTTCTTTTCATTGTATATTTAGTTAGCATAAACAACCCCTTCCGCATTCATTACGACTCCGGGGGAAAACGCGTAAAAACCTTAAAAGGAAGTCTTTCATTGCAAGACCTTAGTTTGAGCACCTATTTAACAGAGTGAGAAGTTACATGTAAAGAAATCAATGCTGCTACAATTATTGACACTGCTAACAACTCCTATAAATTAAATGTAAAAGTAGTATTTCCACTTTACTAGTTTAAATTGATTGGAGTTGTGTACAAGTGTATTTGCCTCTTATGGATTTCTTCTGTTTTTTTTTTTTTAAGTTTTTTTTTGCCAAACATAAATGTTTACAAATATCAAATATCAAACAAAATGAAACATTGGGCTAAGTTATCCTGAGTAAAACAAACAAACAAAAAAAACTTTTTCATTGAGCACATCGAATATTGTTGCAGCCGCTGATTCAACATGGTTAAAATATTATCTAAAAGAAAAAACACAAAGGCTAATCTCACATTTCACATGATCCTTGCGACCAGAAAAATATGGTCAGCTATGTTACATCTTGCGTAAAACTAACAGCATTTTGTAAAGTGAACATCATAACAGTCAAACACGGTGGTGGTAGTGTGATGGTCTGAGGCAGCTTTGGTTCTTCGGGATCTGGATAACTCGCTTCAATTGTTGGGACAATAAATTCGTTTCTCAAGCAGAAGATTCTGAAGACTTTCAGTTTGTGGCATTAAGCCCAAGCGCACTTGGTTACACAGAAGGCCAACAATGCAAACATTAAATCCACCAAATCCGCGTCTGAATTAGTCAAACCACCCAGAGTAACTGTTTTGGAGTGGCATAGTTAAAGCCTGGACATAAATCGTCTTCAACATGATGTGCCATGCAGGCTGTCATGCTCAGAAAATGTCCAATGTGGCTAAACTGAAACAAATGGACAGAGAACGGTGGGCCAGATTCCTCCATTGAGATGTAATGGACTCCAGTTATCACGCTCAAGGACGGCACAAATAGTTATTAGGTTTAAACCAAGCTGTTTCTCACAAAGAGCTTGGTTTCAATAGCTTTTCTCACTCACAAATGAAATCATATGAAAGTTGCTTTTTACATTCTCTCAGAATATCTTTGTCTCATATGAAAAACTACATAATTATCCAAAATGTTTAAGAATGGCAGAAAAGCAGGAACAAAATATTTCTGAGGATCACAGCATCATAAAGACAAGGTGTTCCGGACTTAGAGAGCAAAATGTTCTCTAAACATTTTGCTCTCTAAAATGTTTGGAGAGCAAACATTTTAAATGAATGCTATTGCAAAATAAATTGGAAAGTAGCTAAAACAGAGAGCCTTACTGTAATCTTTTTCAGTTTCAGTTCACAATAGGTGAAAACTATGAACATAACTTCACATACACAACGAACAACATTTACATTTCAGTTTGCGACAATGGCTGCAAAGCCACTCCATGGCTGTTCTCATCACTTTCGTCATCATTTCCTGCTCCGTCTTTCAGATTTTGCGCAACACCGTCCTCTGGTGGTTCAGTGACTACACGTCTAACTTTGAAAACGTCCCATTTTTCAGGCAGCAAGCCGTGGTTGAACATGACCACGGCCAACCAAGAAAAAATCAATATGGTTACCAAGGTGCACAGCATGGACACTGTCCTAACAGGAGACTTCTGGACATAGATGCCATTTTCAAGAGTGCAACCTGGAAGGTGAAGGACAACAGGAATGCCCAAAGTGTTTTCTCCCAACAAAATCCTCACAGTCACCCCCACAATGTAACCCACGGTGGCGCCATAACCATTGGTCACTCTGAAGAAAAGGACAGAAACCAAATGGGGGAACAAGAGGGTATAGGAAACGTCTGCTCCAAGAATCCAGAGGACCAGGGTGCTGTTGGTGTAAAACGTTATCGATGTTCCAACAAGACCCACAACTACCACTGACGCCCGAATCACCCACTGCATTTCGTTGTCTGAGGCCTGGGAACAAAAAGCCATAAAAGAGAAGATGCTTGGTTATTTATAGAAACACCCACCCTGTCTGTTTGGGATTGGTTCATTTGTGTGGTTTGGTTTCAAGGCTGCCGGGGTTGAACCTTCAATCTTCTTACCTGTGTACGGAAGATGTTTTTGTAGATGTTTGCGGAGAAAACCGAAGTTGCAGATAACAGACCCGAGTCTGTGGAAGACATGACGGCGGCGGCCACGGCTCCAATTCCAATGATGGATATGTAGGAAGGAGTGAGGTACTGCAGCGTGAGAGGCAGGACGAAAGTGTGCTCCCCGCGGAGGTAAGGAGGCGGAGAGCCGTACTGAGTCAAGTTCCAGTCTGGACGAGAGAAATTCACAACATAAACGTTATGCTTTATTTTATAATGAATGCTTTTTTTTTTTTTTACATTTTGTTGTGCTTTTTTGCACAATGACAATAAAGGAATTCTGATCCTGATTTATTTTACTCATGCAGAAATGTTCCAGCCCAGGTCCAAGTTCTGAATCTTGAAGTACTCTATGGACTAAGGTTCATCGTAATGTTCTAGTAAACCCTGAAATTCCTGAATTTGATTGATATGAACAGATTCTGAGCTACAAATGTTAAAAAAAAGTCCTCTGCCTCCAGCTCTCACATTATTGTTGTGTTATTACAGCCACAAATTCATGATTTTAAGTGACAGACATAAACAAAAAGTGGTGCAAAAATTATAAAGCGGTAAAAGAAGCAACCATGGATTTTCTATTTTTGTGGATGATAAGTTGAGTCTTCCACAAATCTTCAACTTCTTTTAACGTGATCCCCAAATATGATCAACCCAGTACTTTCAGAAGCCACCAAATTTGGAAGTAAAGTAAACCTCTGAGTATTTTAACCTGAGTATCTGCAGCTGTTCTGTGGTTTGTTGGAAAATGTCAGTGAACAAACAGCGACCAAGCACAGCAGATAGGTTAGTGGTGAAGTTGTGAAAGACGTTGTTCTGATCAGATGAGATCAGACGTACCACAGAACCTTAACACCGTCCCCATGACGAAACGTGGTGGTAGTTACGTCATGCCGTGGAGATGCTTTTCATCAGAGAAGCTGGTTGGGTTTGGTTAAAAGAAAAACTGTGCAAAGGTTAATCCCAAAATTATTCAGACCCCTGGCAGATTTAGATTTAAAGTAGCTTTTCATTTGACCAACATGTTTCTTCTGACATCGAACCAGACTGATGTTCCAAAGTCCCGACTTTATTCTGATAGAGGGAGATGAAGATTAGGGTGATGACTAGGGGACCTTGCAACATCAAGAACTTAGAACTCAGCATCAAAGATAAACGATCAAAATACCATTGGAAACTTGCAAAAAAAAAAAAAGCTGATCACCAGTTTTTAGAAGCGTGTTAGTGATGCTATGGCAATAAAGCTTTTCCACTGATCTTTGAGGAGGAGGTATAAATCATTTTTAACATGCCACTTTCTGTGTTTTCTTCTTCCTACAGAAAAGTAGTGAGCTTGTTCTTGGTTATGAATGGATATGTTTTCTCTTGTCCTACTGGTTACTTGTTTTTTTGTCTTTAAAAACCTGTTTGAAATGTAATAGATTGGCCAAGTCAAAGCACAGACTTAAATCCAACTGAGAATCTGTGGCAAGATAAACTCAAATTACCTGGTTCTATAAAGCATATGAAGTATTAACTTGGAAGGACATACACCGCACTTTTCAGAATTTTGGTTGTCCAAAAAAATTAAAACCATCTAAAGTTTTCCTCCCATTTCACAATCAGGTATTACTTTGTCTTTATCTGTCACAAAATACACCTAATTAAATAATAAAATTTGAGGTTGTGACATGACAAAATGTGAAATTACCAAACTCTATCAATATTGTTTTGCAGGCAATGTGGCTAGGATGATTGACACACCAAAAGAGAAACTGACCTTTAGCAGCAGTGGAATAACACAAATGCTGCATGTCTTATCTTCCTGCTACTTATTTGAATATTACCTGCACTCTTCTCTATCTGGGGTGGCATGTGTAAAACTCATATGGAGACTATTCACAAACATTTACTTATTTTAGGTCGTGTTTGTAAAACATATTTGGGTTATTTCAAACCTGCAACATACGACGTTTACTCAGAATCGTCATAAGTTACCCTATCAGGAAGACTCTGTTACTGAGTAGCTCATGGTTGCATCTTGCCGAAGTGTGGCATTTCTACAAAGTGTGGTTTAAAAATTATGCAAATAGCTGCCAGAGAAAGGAGATACGACTCAGAGGTATCATTCGTTGTGAAAGGCTGACCAGGAGGTATGGGCAGCATTTACTAGTTAAAGCGCACTTTGCCTTTAGCGTAGTTCTTACCTGTGGAGGCAGCCACAGCCCCCACCAGAGCAGGAGGGATTCCTAGAATGGCAATCAGGAATGCTGCTGCAAAGCAGGTTAGCTGGGCTGTGCGTGATGAAGATGCCGACAGCGTTCTCTGGTGGAAGCTTTGGAATGAAAGACTACCAAGTCCCTGAAAACAAGTGGCAAAGAAAGTCAATTCTACACACAAAAAAAGCAAGGGCAGCAAAAATTGAAGAGGAGAATTCACATGCAAAAATACTGATTCAGCTCAGAACAGTGCCGTATTGTAAAGAACCCAATAAGTTGCCAAAGATTTATTTTATTTTTTTTTAAAAAGGAGTCATGCTGAAAAGCAATTGGACAATAGAGCTACAGACTAAACCCACCCCAAATTCAGCGGTTCAAAATAAACTTCAGCCCTCTATGGTTGGCAGATTATCAGTGTAACCTAAAAACTCCATCTGAGTCCAGTTCTGTCTGCCCAGATCTGCTTCTACGGCCCGATTTGTTTAAACAGGCCTCGTGTAGCAAACTACGTCTCCCAGCTCACTGAGTGAAGTCTGACTGGATCAGCACTGTTACTTCCACTGTGTGTCTTTTTATACAAATCTGATCAAAACAAACAGCATTACTGCATTATGTTACTCCTATCCTATCATTTTAATTACCTCTGGCGGCAACAACTCAGACTCTGCAGTCACGCTTATCCTTTTGATCACACAGTCAATGTATTTAACCAGGTCTTCCCATTTACAGGCGTTCTACAGTCATATTTATGATCAGCTGTCCTACAACTGTAGGACGTGTGAAGTGTGACATGCTCAAGTAACAATAAAATTAGATTCATTCAACAGATGCCGACCTGAATGGATCTGATCAATGTAGCACTTTTCTCTCTTGCTTTCGATGAAGGCGGACACTTTTTTTTCCTCTGCTCCCTCCGTGCCCTCGCCTGCCCTGCTTGCTCTGTTTTTGTCTTGACTTTTTCTATATTTTTGGAGCTTGTCTTTGCACATCATCCAGATCTACAAATTATGGATCTGGTCAACCAGTCTCTCAATGCAATTGATCAAATTTTCTCGACGAGAAGAGTGGACACAGGAGAGCCCTCTTGTCCTGCAGGGACACACCCGACGGGATTCACCCTGGATTTATTCATGATAACAGGATTTCTGCTGTTGGGAGCTTGCAGACACCTGGCTTATCGACAAATTTGTGACGGACTTGGCCAAACTAGCAAACACTCAGACTGTTGGTGTGGACAGAGACCCAAGTTGGATGCGAGTCTTGCTGAGACTCGCAGCCCAGCGGAGGACTCTAAAACTCACTGACGGGATGGAATCGATCTTGCAGAAGTTGCTAGTTTCAGTTCAGTGGAACGACCAAACTAATTTGGATAATTGGGAACTGAGACGTATCGGAGAGACTTTAGAGAAGATTGAAATTTAGAATCTACCCGACCTAAGACATTCTGTTTCTGAATTGGCTTTCCCTGTGTGGCCTTGGAAGAGCTGCATATTTCAAATCTCTTTGAAGATATGTAAACATAACGCTCCTTCTTCCCACCTCACCCCCTCCTATTATCCATGCAGCTGTGGACCTGAGCGCTCCCAAGGTCTTTCCTTGATAACATCTTTATCGGACTTCTGCCGGGAGGCTGAGCAACGTGGTTTCATGGCCCTGTGACGTCACCGCCTTCACTCATATCTTTGGTTTGCCCTTTGTTTTGTCTGAATGTTGCCATTTGCCCTAAAGTGTCCTTTCCTCTCTTTTTATTTTATTTTGTTAGAAACTGTGGAGTAGTCACGTTTAACCCAGAAAAGGACTTAGATTAGTCACTCTTTAGCTTATTTTTTCAGAAACTGTACAGTACTCACTATTTAGATGCAGAGACCAGAAGCCCAGAGGACACTTTTGGATCGAAACTACTTTTTAGACTCCTGTTTTTCTCCTGTTCTTAGACCAGAGGATACTTAGCAACCCTGAACAGGAGCACTTGGTTTACATACTTTAGATCAACATTAGATTCTTTTTCTCTTTTTTTTTTTCTGTTTCCTTTGGTTTGTTAATTTGTTTGTATTTCCTTTTAATTCCTGTGAAGCACTTTGTAATGCCTTGTTGCTGAAAATGTGCTATATAAATAAAATTACCTTTACCTTTCACTAGTTGTAAGTTTCAATCAGAAAATTAAGCTCATCCTCATTTTTGAATCAAAATACATGCTCTTTATACCTCTTTTGTTTTGACTGACCTCAACAGAGAACTGAAGAACATGGTGTTAATTGATCAGTTTAAAATCCAAAAAGCAATGCAATTAAAAAACAATTTATAATAAATAAAAAGAAAGAAACATTTGTCTGTATTTAACCCATGCAAGGCAATTTTGGTCACTCTCTGACTCACTAGTACCCTTCTGATTCAAAATAATGTCAAGTAGTGCCGAAAAGAAATGTTGGCCAGAATCCTTCTATGTTGATATGAGAGTCTGATGTGATAAAACAGAAATTCATTGTTGCAATGCTAAACAGATACAAAGTAAATTCATGTAAATGGAATTTTCTTCTAACTCAGAAAAATAGCCAAGAACAAATTGTTCTAATAGTGTTTCATAGCAGTAAATTTCCAGCGATAAATAAAGTGCTCTACGGGCAAGAGCTTACATGTCAAATGTTACAGAGGATTGCCAAAGTCTCAAAAAGTTCCATTAAAGACGGATGCTTCAAGACCAGAAAATAAGCTGAGAAGATCATCATTTTTCTACACTTAATATAGAAGATATGTGAATGTGAGATAGTTGGTTACAGTCACATACAGAAATACAGAAGAGATTTTTTCCCCCCCAAAAGATTAGCTTTCAACTAAGCTTTCTGTTAGTTAGGCTAGCAGCCGTCCTAAATGACAACAAGAACCACTGGAGGTTTAGCTGTTTTGAATAACTTACAAACTTTTAGTAGAACAAGTTAAGATCTTTTGCTACTTTAATGCTTTTCCTGTGGTTCCCAAAATAGTTTTTTATTTTTCTTACATTTTTGCTTTAAAAATTTACACTGTCATATCTGCAGAATCAACTTGTCTGACACGCGGAAAGCTTATTCAGTAAAGCAAAAATAATATGCAAAAGATCAAAAGCACTGCAGGCCTCGCTTGTCCTAGGAAAAGTAAGTGATTTTGATTTAGCGACACTTTACCAATTATCCGAAATGTTTGACAGCTGCTGGTGCTCCAAAAGGTGGATGTTAGGTTTAGGTTCATCCTTTTCACATAGGCTCTGGTTGTTTTATCAGAGTTTCTTTATGTTAATAAATTAATTTACCATTTTAAAACTATTTTTGTGTTCACTCAAGTTATCTTTGTCTGGTACTAAAATTACTTTAATGCTGTTAAACATTTAGGTGTTACAAAAAAGCTAAATCAAGAAATATGTAAGATGAACAAATTTATTTTCCCAGCACATAAATTGCACAGGATTAAGATAACCTAATATATCAATATCTTTATTTTTCCAGTCCTACATCTTTGGAGATGTTTCATCTTAAAACAGCACATGAGTTATAATCTGTATGGCTTTAAATCAAGATGACGTTATTGTGCATATTTAAGAGTAAAACTTCTCTAATGTAGATTCAGTTTGGTGTAAGAGCTGTTGTAAACTAGATGCTAAGATTTCTCTTCAAAAGTATTTCAGTGTAAATGACGTCGATACAACTATCTCAAGAAATGAAAGGGGGAAAGGTGGAGTTCAGTGTCTCACTGCAACACCAAATTCAACTGCATGTTGATTGTTTTACTCAGGCTATAAAGAGCAGTCACCCCGCCTCATTGTTTCGTTTGGCACACTTTTCGACAGGCATATACGCGTTTTATTAGGCCTAGTGTTAAAGAGGTAAAACATACTGACCAGCATTAACCAGTCATCGATCCACTTCCAGACTGTATCTTTACCCAGACTTCCAAGCCATGGCTCTTGAAATGTGTGGTTGAAAGCCGTCTCAGCAATGTTAACAGAAGTCTTGTTCAGCAGAAGAAAGGGTACGCACAGCCACTGTACACAGACCAACACACACAATGAGCGCCAGGCATCAGATGAGAGCAGCAGGAAAAAACATGAGCCGTACAGACGACACAAGATTTCATAACCTGGACATGTTTGTGAAATTCTCCAAACTTTCAGCACTCAGACATCTGTGAGCACCGACCTTTACAATGGAGAACAAGAAAGGAGTTGTTGCTAGTACTAAAGCAGCGTTAGATGACTAATTGGGATCAAAATAGCTTTGAAATGATTTAAAACTCATTAAATGTGAAAGCAGAAGTACGTGGTCAGATACTGCACAGTGAGTTTTGGTGTTTGTAGCAAATGACCTTCCTACTTACTAGACTGAGGAATGTGAGGGCGAGCTGGATGATGTCAGTGTAGGCTACTGAATAAAGACCTCCCAACAGAGTGTAGACGATAGCCACCGCCGCTGAGATACACACAGAGTAGGCAAAGCGTAAGTCCAGTATGACGCTCATAGTCGCTCCTGTTACAGAAACACACAAGTTAGAGAAACAAATCCCTCGACTTGCGTCCAGTCAAAAAAGTTTTCTTGTTTTTTGTTTTCCTTTGCAACCCGGTAGAGAAGTATTCATACCATTTGGAGTTTCAAGATTTAAAAACTTGCTTTCATTAATGAATGTTTCAGTCTCTAGTAGGTGTACACCACTATAAAAATGTGTTTCGATATCACTGTCCAGTATATTCAGTTTAATAACCAATATTTATATTATATTACATAAAAAAGTCTGTACCCTTTCAACACATTGAAAAAATGACCACTAGCATTGAGTCACCTTCCTAAAACAATAGCCTGTAATTTTTTTGCCAAAAGATGGCCAAAAAAAAGTGGTGACTTTTTTCAGAAGTCATCACCTCTGACTTCTGAAAAAAAGTCAGAGGTGATGCCTTTTATTTCCAAAACTATGACGTTTTTTTTTTTTGTTTGTTTTTGTTTTACTATTTTAGGAAGGTGATGAATGTTTCCATAACATTCCTTATTCCTGTGCTGCAACACTAATGCATGACCAAACAAAACAGAAAAAGCCAATTCTCTCTCCTGCCAAAACACATACACAAACCCAAACAGGACGGAAATAAGCATTATGCGTTACAAGACCGATATCGATATTCTTAAAAATGCTTGATGTGTACACTTGTACATTTTCAGCTTCAGTTTCAACATGGGGAAGTGAGAAAATAGTTCTCAATACTTTTTACGGAGATGTTTACTCACCCAGTCCCAACAGAGTGCAGGATACCCAGAGCACATCCACCAACAAACATGGCAGCACGAGAGCCCCGCTCAGCACTTTGCCGTACTTTTCCTGGAAAGGGTCCATCATGGTGACATATTTCTTTTCCCTCATTGGCTTGGCAAAGAAAAGACCACCTAATCCAGGGGTTGAAATATCATCCATTGTTCATTGTATTCATTCAGTAATGGCTAAATAAAATGTTTAATAGAAAAGTTTGGATTGGCCCAAACTGCGTAGACACATGTGTTTAACATTAAGATCTCCGTCTGCTCTTGCCTCTGCGGTCTTACCTATAATGAAGGAAACTGAGTATTGTATCGGCATCAGGGCCCACATCAAGCCCATTTTGGGAGTGTACACAGCTTCAGCAACACCCAGGATAAAACCTCCTCCAACCCACGTGGCTGCACAAGCACAACAAGCACAAGTTAAGCAGAGGAGTCTGTGCAAAAGTAAAAAAAACAAAAAAAACAAACATGGATGTTTCTGCGACAAGATAATCATTTGAAGGCTAGTTTACACATTGTGGGTGCATGCACTGGAGTTACATTCTGTAGACAAATCCATGAATCTGCAAATATTGAACCACTAATATGATGGGATCCACTGTGTGAATTTTTAAATTTTGCTTTATTAATTTTTTTCTGAGTGATGGAGAAATACTAAAACAGTTAGAGCCAGGGGTAAATCAGGACTTGGTTACAGGTTCAATCTGCCCACTCCGAGATTCACCTGCATCTCTGAGAGTTGTGTAACTTTCTCAGTTAAAAATGACTGAGAATGTTGGCAATGTTTATGTTTTTAAATTTTATAAACAGAACATCTGTGCACTAAACACTCACACCGATTCAAATAAAGTGTTTGTGTAGCGAAATGAAGCATTGTATAAAGTAAAACAGTCCGGATATGTTCAGGTCTTTAACTGATGTTTCAGTTTCAGTTTTAACTTGATTCTTTCTTTGGTTTGATTCTGTCCTAGTATGTTCTGTTTTGTCTTTCCAGCTGCTGTTCATTTACATCTCTCTTTCTGTACCTTACCATATTTACAATATGTGTTTCACAGAATCCCCCACCTGTCATGGTGAATATTCCAACCACCAGGCTGATATTCCTGTCTCCAAGCAGCACCACCTCAGTCCTGTCTCCACTGCTCTTCCTCTCGATTCTTCTGGACTTCCGGGCCGCCCAAACTCCCGTGCCCAGGATCAGGATGTAGAACAGCACCACCGCAACCACACCGGGGATGTTAAGAGCCATGGTGGTCTGCTGTCACGGATCACACTGACAGGTGGATGGGATGGCTGGGCAACAAAATACAAAGAATATACACAGTGCAAAAGTGTGCAAGAACAAAGGTCAAAAACACAGATAGGAAGTTAAAATCTGCGTGTTGGAATGACATGTGCTGGCACGCTTTGAACTTGAAAAGTGAAAGGCAAAGTTCATCAGTGTAATTCCAGAAAGAACTTTTCAGAGAATTTCAGAAAATCACACACAATTGATTGTTTTTGGTTAGTAAATATTAAGAAAAAAAAAAAAAGAGAAAGTTTCAGCATTTCTCACAGCAAGTTAGAAACTGTTGTTGGTTTGTATTTATTTTTATGAATTGATGTTAACTATTAACAAATGATTCCATTACAACAGTCAAGTCAAAAAGACAATCAAGTCTGGATAGTCTGGATACATGAGGGGCTACAAAGTCTGTCAAGTCTTTTTGACTTGATAGTTTTTAAACACTATCAAGTTAAGAAAATGCAAAAATGTAAAAACGGTCAATTACTGCTGATTTTAGAATGGCTTTCATACCAATAAAACAGTGGAAGTAAAAAGGGAACCTGAACATTGTACTTTACATCAATGCCAACAGGGAGGCGATAATGAAGAAGGAAGGATTTCTATCCAAGTGAAAAAACACACAAAGTAAAAAACAATGTTAAAGTCTTAACTCACTTCTACTAACCTCTTTCAAAGAAAGAATAACATTTTACTCTTGTTACTCTTTCAAAGAAAGAATAACATTTTACTCTTGTTACTCTGAAAAACAAAACAAAAAAAAAACATTTTAATCAAAGAGTAACATTTTGCTGCACCGGTTTTACGAGAGTATCAACAAATCTCTGACAGGGTAACAGATGTACATATAGCTAAAATTCCACATACACAACCATGATTGACAGTGGTAAGACACTCCTCTTGGCTCTGATTGGTCGTTTCTGATCAATCGAGTATGGCATCCGGGCCAACACGGAGGAGGCAAAGGAGCACAGTTTTTCACAGATTTTCTCTCTCACGCTATACTGTCAGGACATTGTGAGAGATACAAACTGCAGCTGTAAGACATTGTGAATGTTGTCTGGATAAATGAGGGGCCACATGAGCGACATAAACAACAGAATTAAACTGACTAAGAAGCTTTTATTTGTAGAAATGTACCCTATTATTTGTTATGAGTTGAGTATTTTTGGCATTTTCCATTTAGAGATTTTCTTATTTTTAACTAATCCTTTAACTTGCTAATGTAATGAATATAAATCTAATAGGAATAGACTGACTGTGGTCATTGTCTTTTGATGTTTTTCATAAAAGGACTGAATGAAGAGATTGTCAACAACGTGACTTGACAACACAGCTGCTAGCCAGCCAGTTATGAGCACAGCAAATGTTCTGAAATGTGTCTTTGTGTTCTTGCTTATTGTTGCCCCAAACCTGAGAACCACAATGTTTGACATATTCACTGCAAACGGAGACAGCAAGTAAAACAAAAATGTCTGGTCACAAAAAAAGTTACAACCTCTCCATAAAACTGACTGTGCTAGCAGGACAGGTTTTGTTGTTTTGTTAGTGTTTTCTGTATAGACGATAGGAAGCGTTTTCTCTATCCAACTACAAGAGGGGCTCAAAATGCTATGAAAATGTGTTTTTGATGTACTTATTTTCCAAACATATTCAGATTTTATTTGTTTTCCTTTTAGTGGTGCACCGATCGCAGCTTTCTGGCTGATCATCGAACCTTAAAAAGCCTGACCAGCCAAATCTGATTTTTTTTTTCTTTTTCTTTGTAGCAACTTTATCTAAAACAGACTAAAATTGAAAATCTGACTTTATTTTTGTGAATTCATCAGGCTCACTCAGATGCAAAATGATGTAAGCTCAGTGGTCCAAGAGAAGGTTCACAGGAACAGCTAGCTGGCTCTGTGGAAAGAACTAGGAGTCGACTTCGATCTCCCCAGGTCTAAGCCCCACCCAATGGAAGAACATTAAAGACAAGCTGGAGGCACATACAGCTTTCCTTAAAAGTTCTTCAGGTTTCACTTCAAAGATTTTAAATGTCCTTCCTCCATCCACTGGGATAGGAGAAGAACAGTTCACGAGTATGTGTCTCTTGCAGATTGGCTCCAAAAACAAGGCTTTGGGATTCAGGTCCTGGGGTCAGGTAGTGGGGTCAGGTTCTAGAGTGAGGTAGTGGGGTCAGTGCTTATCTGATCAGCTCTGAGTTTTATTTCAGGTGAGGGTGTTCTGATATTGACATCTCCAGGAAAAAGAGTGCTTAGGAATGCAATCTGATCAGTTTGTCAGCTTGCCAAAGCACTCCTTTGAGAATAAAATAAGTTGCTTGAGACCAAGCTTGAAGTTTCAACCATCAATTTTTAAAATGCCCACCCCATTGATTAAATGGGGGAACCATGTGATCTCCTGGTGTTTAATCCTCATGTGACATTAAGACCAGAGTCAACTGTGAACCAGGACATTTCAGAGTAGGCTACTTCATTTCTCCATCTGCTGACAAGGTTTACAGAGATGCTGATTTAATTTTCTAGCAGGACTTCTCACACTGCTCACACTGTTAAAAGTACCAGTACCAGCCTTACTGATCATGATATTACAGCGCTTGATTGCACAACAAACCCTATTAAGATTCATACAACCTATTGTTAAGAAGATTAGATGAGTCACCACAACAATTATGCAGATCAACTGAATGTGGCTTTCTTAACATCTCAGCATTGATGCAGTTATTCATGCAGAAGGCGTGCACACCCAAAAATTTAGTGCATACTGTATGGTACATTAACATATTTTTCAGTATACTGACATTTCTGTACTTAAAATGCTTTATAATTGATATTAAATACTATTGCACTTTTCTTGAAAACTGTTTATTGGAGGTTATCAATATAGCGTCACGTGTCACGCTGTATGCAATAAATTAATGAGTGTCACTCTTTTAATTTAATTTCTGAAACAAATGGCGTTTCTTAGGACATTCCACTTCACTAACATCCACCTGTGCGTTCGTGTGTTCTGTAAATGTACTCTTCATTCTGCTGTGTTTTCTGTGAATTCACACACTTGACAATGATGGACAGTCTGAGTCTGGTAAGATTCCATCATATTTCTCTAGGGGGGAAAGCTTTTACAGAAACTTGTAAAAGTTCAAAGACTTAGATGCGCAGTAGCGTATCTGCGCAGGTGCTGCTCTAGTGGAAAATTCCATATCAGCTGCTAAGCTAACGGACAACTGAACGTTACTGCTGCTGTCCGTTGACTCCTTCCTCCACTTTGCTGTTCAACGCTGCTTGCTGCTGCTTGTTGGTGGTGACACATGAAGCGTCCCTGTGAAACCCACCACTTTCTGTTGACATTACTTTTTAAGCCGCTGTACGTATACTAACTAATTCAAGTTAAAGCAAATGAAAAGTCTCTCTGTAGAGTCGGTTTTTAAACCCTTATCAGAGTCGGACTTTCAGGAGCGCGAAAAAGCGGGTATACTCCGGGTGCGCGCCTGCTTCTGATGTCGATGTTATGTCAAGAAGTGTTAGTAGGTAGTTTAGAGACGGAGACGTCGGGAGCGCGCGCTGACAGTGAACGTGCTGCTTCGGTTGTTTAGTAGTAAGTACTCTAGGTGGATGGTGCGTTTAAAATAACGTCCGTACATCGATGTTTGCAGCTTTGTTAGCTGTTTAGAGATGACAAATAAAACTCGTCGTAGGCTGAAACGCGTAGAAGTGGTGTAAGAAGAAGAGGGGGAAAAAAATGAGGAAAATTGCAAACTTACTTTAAACTGCCATGAGACAGGAGATAAAATTCTGCACAAGTCCCCCGTGTTGCCGAATGCCCATTGCTAAATGCATTTTTAATTCAGCTTATAACATCTGGTCCGTATTCAGAAAACACGCCCATTGCTTGCGATATTTTACAGACGCATTGAGGAACTGCATTTACGTTACTGTGGAAAATTTTTGTCTCTCATCAGTTCTCATAAATGAAGGGTTCAGTTGAAACATGACTGAAAGATATTGTTGAACCAAACGAAAAAGCAACAATACAAACCACAAATCAAGAAAATAGGGGCAACATTTCTGTGGATTATCATTGTTGCAGTGAAGACAGTTAATTGTGTTCTTTAGGCGTTTACCCAAGCAGTTAGTTCAAATTGTTCATCACGCCATAACGTTGAGGATACAAAATATATGGAAAAACAAGTCAGTTTGTTAGAATTAAAGACAGTGGAAAACTTTGTACTCTCATGCCCACTGTTATGGTCAACAATAATGTTTTTTATTTAACGTCCCAAGAGTCTGACTTCCATGTGAATTGTTCTTGATCTATTGTTCTAGATACCTACAGGTCTTATAAAAATTTGAAAGCTATTTTTTGCGCAATTATGGTTGCTTTTACTGCCTCTTAAGAAATATCCCATTGTTTGTTAAGCTATATAACATTTATTTATCATTCATTCAGCTCTAAAGAGGTTAATCAGATGTGTAGCTCTTAATAGTAAATTAGCAGATAACTAACTTTTAGCCTATTGTGATACAAGCAGGTAAAAAAAAAGATTTGTTTCCTCCAATTTCTGTAGTTAAACAGCTAGAGCTCTTGACGACACATTACACTTGAATAAAAGAGAATGTGAACAGCAATTGTCAACACTTGCCTGTCTGGACTGTGACAAATGTTAGCTGATAAGAACCATGGATAATGTTTTAGTTTAAAAGGCAGCATTAAAAAAAAAAAAAGATCAAATGGATGACCGCTGAGTTAATTGGTCACTTTAAATTTATTGCATATTTTTCTTTGGATTTCTCTTAGAATATTCTTATGATCTAAATCACTTTTCTCACTAACTTCTGAGATCATCAAAGAACACCCACCTGGATTTATACTGAGATTAAATTACACAAGTTGATAATATTTACAGACAGAGTGACTCTCAAGGCAGTGGATTTTTTTTTGTTTTTTTTTTTGGTTCAGTGAAAGGGCCTAAAAACAAATGCATGCCATGCTTCCCAGATTTGCCATGCATCCTTGTTGGTTTAAATCACAAAAATAGATAACTACTTTCCCATTTTGATTAAGTAGGCAACGTGCAGAAGTGCATCTTTTTTTCTTAGTGGGATGATGTCTTAACATGTGAAAGTTGAATAAATTTGACAATGACCAAGTTACAGCAGCTTCTGAAGCTTCTTAGGGAGAAGATATCCATTTGCAAAGCCACAGTGCTCTCTACTGGACAGAAAGTGCTACAGCATGTAAGGCCTTTGCACTTCAAATTTTAGTTGAACAGAACTTGGTCTGATTTTGTTTGGACTTTCCTCAACAGCTGTTACAACCAGGTTTGGTTTATGGTTACTTTAGGGAAACCTTTGGCAAATACCCAACTACATAGAGCAATATTACGAACAATAACAAACGAACAATACAAACCACAAATCAATACTTTTCCTTTCAGAACATTGTCAGCAGCAGGTTCAAAATGTGATGACTATGACAACAATAAAACATATAAGTACATATAGAATGGTATTCAAACTGTTTTATGAGTCAAAAGGAAATGTGTGGGGTTTTTTTTAAATCACAAATTGTAAGTTAAAGTAATTACAGTAAAAATTTAAGCATCAGATATTTTTTTCTGATTTTTCTGACAAAATCAGAAAAAAAATATCTAGAACTAAAAAAAAAAGGTGAAAATTCTGGAGTGAAGCAGAGGACTGTAGAAATAAGTAAAAACACTGAAGTGGTGTAAAGAAGCCTTTCAAATGAAAATATAATCTATTGCTGTCAGCGGTTCCAAAGATAAAGACGAGGCTATCAAGTTCGTGCCTTCTCACACTTTAACTGTGAGAATCACTGAAAAATTCAAACTTCAGAAACTCTGACAGGAATCATCTAAAGAAGAAGATAACGATAAAGATGACCAGAAGCTGGAATGGTAGATGTGGTTGAGCAGCTGCCTTATTAAGGCAAAAATGAAAAATATCCCTGTTATATTGTCCCAGGTTGAAAAATGTGGACTTTCACCTTATCCTGGATATATGATCCATGATAAGCTTCTAGAAAATCTGATCTGACTTTAACAACAGCATCAGTGGAGAACAGGATTCTTTTACTGCATGTGGAGACATTTCTCTATGATTTGTCTGTGTTTTTCAAGGTGTGACCATTGCAAGAATTAGTTTGTAGGAAAAAAGGTCAAATGTAGGATCTTAGTAGAAAATGTGCTTTCCTCTGCTTTAGGCCAGACAAACTTAACTGTAGTGAAAGATCTTTATAAAAATGGTTACAGTATTAAGCTCTTAATATGGGCATATAATCACTAACACCATTTACTTGATGTAAAAAAGACAAATATCAAAAATGTTAGGGTTGCGTTTCAAAAAACACAATGAAGTTATTTTATATGCACCTATATGAATATATCTACCCCCAAGCATACAGTAACTCTGTGTACCGCACGACACTTTACTGTCTTGCAGTTGGTTAATGACTGACCGTCTGACTTTTACGTACTAATAGATATTTGTACTTCAAAGCAGAACTTTGGGGGCCAAACAGGTTCCTGTGGTTACCAAATAAGCCAAGAAACAGACGCCACTGTGTTTTGACTTTTTTTAATTAGTGCAGTGTCTCTTGAACTTGTACTGTGGATCTCGAAATTATGAAGAGTTTTTAAAATGCCAGATTTTAGTAAACTAAAAAACAAGACAACGAAAAATCACTTTGAACTTTTTCCACTTTTAATGTGTCATTTATTTTGTATAGTTCAGCTAAAAAAAGAAACAATTCCTTTGGTAAAAATAATATAAAATGGTTGCAATAACCGATGAACAAGTCTCCACATTGTTAAGCTAATATTTTGTTGAGAAATCTTCACTTGAATTTTAGCATTCAGTTTTCTTGGGTGCACACCTAATATCAGTCATAGTGAATTTAAATAATTCAAAATAAAGTTTTTTGGTTTAATTGAAGCCTTAATTTCTAGGAAGGTTATACAAGGTTGTACTCTAGAAAGGTATCAGTCAGGAGAAGGGTACAAAATAATTCCACATTGTATTAATAACATAATTGTACAGTAAAAACATCATAATTCAAGAAAAATACATATATATTAGCCCAGTCATTATCCAAGATAAAAATACATAAAACAAACATAGAGAGAAGAACACTGATGGTTTCTGGTAACTACTTACTTTGTTCTACATGTGAAAACAATATTTATTCTTAATATGTCTAGACTAAGAAGTAGGGTTGACAGAATAAAACCTTTTCCTCCATAGAAAACATACAGGCTTGACTGATAGGTTGACATTTTGGGCCCTAATTCTAAAAGGTATCATACGAAATGAACACCAGACCCACAGTGAAACATGGGGGTGGCAGCATCAAGCTTTGGGGATTATTTTCAATTAGATGAGATGAAGAATATTGTCAAGACAGATAAAATCAGGATCATTTCCAAGTACCAGACTGATTTGATCAAGAAGATTCAGGTGTCTACTAGACAGCTGAAGATACATACAGTATCTACAATAATTTACCAGAAGAAAATGTACATTTTCCAATGGCTAAGTCAGAATCCAGAACTAAATCCGATGAAAAAAAAAAAAAATTGAAATCACCTGAAGAGATGAAATTCCTTCTAGACATTTAATTATTTTTTTGTACAGTGTCTCAAGCTTTTTGCAAAGGAAGTATTTGCATCAAGCTAATTATCACAGTATACATTTAGAAACAATACTGTTTGTCAGTTAAGGCACTCTTTGTGTTAGGTTTACAGTATATCGAGTCATGTTTGTGTTACACGCTTTATTCCCATCTTTGGTTGTATTTTATCTTCAACATGATATCAACGTGCTCTGCTGTCAGACACTGCTGGTTCTATGAATGCCATACAGCCTGTGTGGAGTGTAATGATTAAGACTTGTCAAAGCTGCTGCACATAAACATGGCTTCAACTGGTGTTACTACCCTATTTAACCTTTAAGTGTGCTAAATTGTTTCACATTCTTTAAATGCACAGTTGCTTTGCATAGCAAATTTTTTAGCTTTGAAGTGACTTTGGTATGACAGCAACACAGATAGTCCACCAAATCTTTAACATGTTCCAGAGTAAGTAAACTACAATCCAGGGCATCAACCTCACAAACTTCAGCAGCATTAAGCTCTCTCATCTTCCATACCACTTCATTTAAAATACAATTGTAGAACAAATTTATAAAATTAAAAATATAAAATCAAGTACATGTTGGAGACTTGTCATTCATTAATGTTAAAGACCAGCTTTTACTGAAACATTTTAAGACTAGTAAAACAGCAAACACTTGTCTGGTGTTTCTAAAACGAGTTTGGTTTGGTTTGGCCCCACTTACATTTGTTCAGCATGTGACTGAGATGGTCACAAGAGAAAGTGAGGCCATTTTAACCAAAATAAGATTCAGCTAAAACTTTGTCCCATCAGACCCCAACGGTCATGAATTTGACACCGTTAGGAGGGATCAGAGGGATCACTTCAACATTTTAGTGAGGAAGTGCGAGGCCACAATTCCTGCAGCGAGGATGATGAACATGACCAGCACCGCCAGCCCTCGCCGTAAAACCAGCTGAGTCCCCGACAGGACGTCCCCCACCGTGGTGGTGGGTTTACTCTGCTCTGGAGGATGGGCCTCCTGGTACACATGGTCCTCCTCATCACGAGATGCTGCAGCACCAGCCTGGCTCTGGTTGCAGGCTGAAATTTAGATTTAGTTTTTCAGGTTTAGAGATTTTATACTAGGACACAAGTTCAAAGAAACAAGTTTGAAATCACTTATCAAATGTGCTAGTTTGATCGATTTAAGGGCTCAATTCTCTTCTCTGACAATTTACATGTTGAAATTGTGTCCCTTTCTAATTATGTTTTTTTTTTTTTTTTACCTGTAAGGAACCCATGAACTTGATCCTTTCTATATTAGTAAATCTATCTTTGTAATCCAGATAGATTACAAAGATAGTAATCTATCTGAAACAGAAAAAGCCCTAAAATTTTTCAAACCTCAAATTTATTCTCTTAAATATGTTTGGACCAGTTGAAAAATAAAATAAAATAAAATAAAAATAGCTACGAGAGATTTCCTGCTCCCCACAAAGAAACCCAGCTTAACTTGTCGGCTGTCAAAGTGGGTACAAAATGACTCCTTCATGGATATAACTGGGTCAATACTGAGATATCGTGCCACACACATCTCTAGTTTTTACCCCCAACAATTCTGCATGAAACCACAAATACTAGAAAGGGGCAAAATTGCAAAGGGCAGAAATGACCAGATTATTTTGGTTATGTTTTTCTGAGTTAGTAAAGAAAATTCTAGAATATCCCTGAAGATATTTACATATTTGTAAAAAAAAATATTCAAATGGGAATAGCAATAATGTGAAAATTAGCCACCACAATCATTGTACAGGGAAGGAGAAGTTTGAGTGCAGCTTGGTAATTGTGGCTTGAGTACAAAAACACTTCGGGTGATAGAGTATCACTAGAAAAGTGCTACATAGACACTGTCTGCATTTACTTAAGAAGTGTAAGCATAAAGTTTAGGCCAAGATTTTGGTCAAAAAAAATGTAAAGGACTTATTTAATCCCCAGCGTTTAGGGTCCACCAGCTACAGAAAATTTGCTAAAAATTGCACAGCTTTTATTTTCAGTAGGTCAAATAAAAAAAAAGCACCTTTCTGATTTCCTGACTGAAAACATTTGAATGAGATATGTTTAAAATTTTATATTTATAATGAATTTTTTCACTGAGAGAGATGGCGCTCTGCCAGAAAGTTGGGTTTAACAATGTAGCAGACGGGACAACAAGTTCGACAGCCAATGCTTGCTTAACACTTGAAAAACTTTACCACATACAGTCAGTGTGGTTCAACCATATGTTACTAACATCTTCCTGAAAACGTATATGCAGCTGAATGTAATTTCTGCTTGAAGTGTCTTTTAGCAGCGGAAATTCCACGCGCACATTGCATAAAACCAGACAGGAAAAGTGCAAAAACTGGCCCTTCCTATTGACATTGTAAGTATAAACATTATTATTTCCATGTTATTTTTGCTCAAAGGACAGTCCAACAAAAAACAGCACCACCCATCAGTGGTGCTGATGTGTGCAAACTTATAAAAGTGGTAATAAGATTTGTGTTTTCCAACTCACCTGAATTTTCCATCTTGGTCATATCTTTTTCTTCTTTGATCTGCACTCCTGCCCTCACAAGAGCCTGAGCAAAGACACAGAGGTTTTGTTAAAAGTGTGGATCATATTTTTAAATAGCTTTATTATGAATATTTTTATGCTGCAAGCTTTGCACACATCTGTGCAGCTTAATCCTTTAAGAGTTGTCCTCTCTCTCTAACGCACCCTAACATCTGATCAAGACTGCATCTTGACAGAAGGTGGATGGTATTTTGAGGATCTGAAAGAGCATTTCTACAGTGTCCTTTCTATGCCTCACTTCACAGGCAGTTTTGAGGACGTACAGAACGTCTGTGGAGTTACTGTGGTACTTCATTATCGTCAGCATTTCTTGGGCTGACATTGACTGGCATGGGTCAGATGATGAAATCAGAGAGGAATGATCATCCTCCTCTTGCTCTAATAACAAAATATTTCACAGAGCTGATAAGACAAACATACTGCAATGTTCATGATAACAAATACTTTCTGCTCCATGCTCAGGCTTGCAGTCTAGTATCTAGGAAACCTAGTAGTGTTTCCTAGATACCACTAGGAAACCAGTGTTTCTAGGAAATCATAGTTTCCTAGAAAAACTAGGAAACTATGTATTTCCTAGAAACACTAGGAAACTACGTGTTTCCTTTGCTTTGTACAGAGGGTCTGGACTCCCACCTAACTAGAAACGATTACCTCCTGGAGACGTGGGCTCTGTTGAAATTTGAAATGTTACCCAGTTGCCAATGTTTGACTGTGACTTGTTTTGATGAGTCAGTTTGACATTATGAGGCTTAACATTAATTGCCTGCATTATAAACAACCGCCCTTCTCTGATAAGACAGAAGTACTGAGCCGAACGAGATGGCTGTTAATATTGACAATATTCAATATTTGGAAGTGTGGCCGACACAGACTGAACGGCTTCTTTCATTTCCTCCGCTGCCATTGCTAAAACTACAGGCAGACCATGATTGTAAAACAGCGCAAAAAAAAAATCAGCATCATTGTTCAAAACTTTTCCTTCTGTTTGGTGATTGGCCCGTTATGAAATCTAATGGAGGTAATCTAAGTCAATGGGAGAAAGCCAAGACTGTGCTATAAGGGACAACTGAATCGAATTGAACAACGCAGGAAGGCAATGACCAGGCTAGTAACAGAGGAAAGCTAAGAAATTTTTAAGCCTATAGTTTCAATGTAAAATGCTCTTTTTCTTGTGAACTACCATCTTTATCTAAGAGAAGCACTGGCCTTCAGTGGTGAGCAGTGCAGAGGACAAAGATGATCAGAGGAGGCGTGATGGAAAGCGTAAGAAACACCTCAAAGAGGCAACACAATTCCTCAGAGCCTTGCTGCAGTCATCTCACAGCGACAAGCAAAAAAATACATATATTTTGGATTTTGTGTGCATTTTTCCTTCTCACTCCTTTTGCCATCATGTGCAGACAGCGCCATGAGAAAAGTTTAATTTATTGCACAGGTAGCCAAACTCTGCAGCTCTGTGTTACATGACAGAGAGATCGGGTTTTGAATGGGCCGTGCTGTACGCAGCTGTTTAATAAGGTACAGATGATTACACCACACAATCACTCTCTAGGGAAGATGGAATCAAACCCATGTCATTATCTAATTATATGGCTGCAGATTAATTGGGTAAATCTTTTAATCACCTCTTTTACAGCCTTCTCCCAGTTAAGCTTGGACAGATATATGATGAAGAAAATCGACTGCATCAACACGCAAACTGTAAGTCCCGTCCACAGCCCTATTAAGGAGAGAAGACAAAAGAGTTTGCGCTGAGCTGAAGGTTAACGGTTCATTCCAATACAGCACACAGCGATTGATTCCTACCTATAATCCCCATCTTGGCAGCAAACATCAGGGAAACGCCAATGGGGAAACCGATGAAGTAGAAGCCCACCAGGTTACACAGGGCACCAATCAGCTGTTTACCGGCTCCTCTGAGGACACCTCCAGTCACACCCTTCCAGGGGGAAATGGTGATTTGGGTCAAGTCACATTTTTCACATGCAAATACTAGTTTGAAATTCTGCAGTGAAGCTATCACTTACCGCGACAGCATCACACAGATGTGTGAAGCAAAAGATGACCATGACGTCAGAAACTCTCAACAAAATCTCTCTATAGGAAGAAAAAACAAAACAAAACAAAAAAAAAACAAGTATACGATTTATGAGTTTATATGTAAAAACATGTCAAAAAAAGCTGAAAATCTGATCAACAGACTCAGATAAAAAGGAGCACAATCTTTTGGACAGTGGAAAATATTAATGTTTTGTGTAGTAAATGAAACACTTGAAGTCACGAAACATCAGCAAGGTGAATAAAACCGAAAAAGATGAGTTGAGTAATTACTTTAGCTCTGTTTAATTTGGCATCACCAACAACAAATTTGACATTTAGCATGGAGTGTACTGGCTTCTGTAAATCTTTAAGCAGTCAGGCAAGTTTAACGGGATAAAGGCTAACAGTGTTATCTAACAGCTTCACTTACTCATCCGAGGTGAAAATGTATCCAAAGATGTCTTTGCAGGCACCAAGAATCGCTCCGACAACACACGAAATTATGACTGAAAAACACCAAATAAACGAAAGACAACTCTGAAGTAAAAGTTTGTAGATTAAAATCACAAGGGAAAAATATATATATATATATATAACCCATGAAATGTTCAGCTGACCTCTGTGAGATGGTATTATGATATATTTTAACCACATTTCAAGCTACAGTTGTATTTTGTAGATTTATAAAATAGGAATACCTAAAGCGTAAGACATTTATGGAAGTAAATTAAATACAGAATTTTATTGATGACTGTCACTGAAAACATGCTGCATAAAAAAATAAATAAATAAAAAACAGAACGGTTATGAGTATAACCGGAATGATACAGTTGGGTAATAAAAGGTGAGTCTCTGCTGCAGGAGACACACCTGCAGCGGGGGTGTTGTTTTAAACTTGGTTTAAAACAACATTTAAAACAACATGTTTTAAACCATTGTCTAATCAAATCACCATGACAGACATCTTAAAAAAACGTAATGCTAGAGAGGAAAGCAATGGAGCCTGAACTATGCGTAGAGTTTTATGTTAAACACTTCTTCCTGGTTTAAGTTTCTCAGCATTTTGCTTCAGTCACTTCAATTAAAACCAATCGTTCATATCGAGCGGAGTGGTAAATTCAATAGTAAACTTACTGAGACATGTATAATTAAAGGAATTAAATGAAACTTTTTGAGTGCTTCTGTCATTTATTCTGAAATTTAAACTGGCAATGTTACAATATTTTACTGTTTTTATGTTCCAAGCAAATAAAACTACGATGCTTGTTTTATTTTCCTGCCCCTAAATGTTTTATTTTTAGTTAACAATGGTTGAAATTTATAATTTTACAACTTGCTTTGCACCTGAATAAATGCAGTAAAACCCATTTGAATAAATGCAGTAAAACCCATTTGATTTAAATAAGGCTATTAATAAGTTATACTTTCTTAAGTAAAATTTTTACATGTTAAAACAAAAAGTCATGCAAACAGCCTTTCAACTGAAATTAAAAATGAATTAATTTATTGACATCTGTGGTTTGACGTCATCGCATGTGTGCATTGGATGGGCTGTTACTGACATCTGGTGAGAATTTACTTGCTTTAGCATGCATACATATTTATTTATTTAGAAATCCGGTTGAGTGCTTAGTGCTTATTTTACACAGAGGTGAGTGAAATTGGCACGTATCAGAAGCTTTTCTTACATGCACAGACAATGGGGACTTTGCAGGACAGCTTGGCCTGTTCAATGTTCCCTGCACCAAGAGCATTTCCAACACGAACACTAGCAGCAGCAGAGAATCCTAAAGGAAACTGTTGGAAGAAGAAGATGTGCCCTTTCAGCTATGTTTTAATTTACTATGAAACTGAAATGAGAGAGACTTCAGAAGTGGGGAACAGTCCTGGAGGAGTTACCATGTAAGCAATAATCGCCAGCTCGTATATGACGGAGTTTGCTCCCAGCTCGACTTCGCTGATCACTCCGGCCAGGAATCCTCCCACTTCGAAGATCCACCACTCCAGACAGAGCATCAGCATGCTGGGGATGGCCAGCTGGATGAACGAGCCCCACTCCTGGAGGCAGTCCAGCGACCAGCCTGAGGGTCAAAACCTTTCATTTAGATGTTTGAAAAACGGACTACTCACTGGATTATCAGGGCCTTGGAAAATGTTTATAAACTACAACATTTTCACATTTTGTCAGATTGCAAACACAAACCTCAACATGACCGAAGAAGACAAAGTATCGCACCACTGTGAGGTACAATATGATACAAGGGTTTCAAAAAAGATAATCCTACGTATGAAGTGGTGTTCAAAAGTCACATAATTGGTTACATGAGTCCACTTATGATTTAATCTCATTATAAACGCAACTATGTATTAGTTCTGCACATCAAATATTTATTGTTTCTTGAAGGGTGGCTATAGGAAAGCCACTGTTCAAAGAAATAATAAATTGTTTATTTTTATACTTTTTATCTATTGAACACTGTAAACATGTAAAAGAAGATCCTGTCAGAAAAGGCCAAAAACAAACTTTTGCTCTACAAAAAATAAAAAATAAAGTAAAATAAAAAACCTGCCTTTTTATTGTCCCCCCAAAAAAGGGGTAATAAACTGACCTCCCCATGTAGCCTTATGGAGACCCTTCAGGTTGATGTAAGCAAACAAAACCACAGCCAGCACATACTGGGAGATAGCATTAGCTGCTGCAGACCCACTGGAAGATACAAAATAAAAAAGATATTAGCATGACAAAGAAGCCCAACCAAGTTTGATAGAACTGACTGAAGCTTTTCAAAAACTTACGCAACACCCATATCCAGAGGATACAGGAACACATAGTTGATTATTGCGTTCAGGACATTTCCGATTGCTCCAGTTATAACTTGAGGCCATATAATTCCCTGTAAACACCACGGCGTATTCTTAGAGCTACTTTTATTAAACAGACTCTAATTTTAATAGCTTTGTTAGGACAGTGTGCTTCAGTAAACCGTACCTGGTTTTGGAGGTACCTTCCCTGCAGCTGGTACATAAAGGCAGCCTGAAGAAAATAACACAGTGCTGTATTAAAGCTTCTTTGACACATAAAAGGAAAACACTAAGATTACTGACTAAGCAACTGGACAACTTCTCTGCAATAGATGAAGCTTTAGTGATTGTGACAGATAAGGTATTTTAAGTTTCAGAGACAAACTTGTGTTGGGGAAGGCTAAACGAACTGAGTACTGAAACTCACTGGCAAAGCAGGCATGAATATGTTCACGTACATCTGGGAGAGTCTTCATGTGGGAAAAAAAGAGAGCAGAAGAGTGACCATGACAAATATGCAAAACAAGTCAACATTTGTAGATAAAACCAACAGACAGGTACACCTAAACAAATTGAAATGTTGTTAAAAAACAACAACGTTTTCAGTAATTCAGCTGAAACAGTAACTCATATGCTATGAGCTTTCATTAATAACAGACTGATTAGTTCTTCTTCCTTATTTATGATTGTTTCTGATGATTTGGGGAATAGAATACAAAATATTTAGATTCTTAGAAATTGAAACAATATTTGTGTTTCAAATAAGAATTTGAAACACAGAAGTGTTATGTCGTGGCACGCGCAATAATGGAGAATACCGGTTCCCTTGACATCTTTCCTGCAGACAGCCACTGAGCCCTTCCACAATAAGGGTGAGCAGCAACAAAAGGTTGTTGCTGGAGAAGCTCGCTGTTCACAGATGGCTGTGTGCAATAAATTTACAGGAAGGTTAGAAGAAAAAAAAAGTGTGATAGAAAATCCGCTTGATTCCTTTCTAGGAAAAAAAAGGTAGTGTTTCAATGCAAGACATTTTATGGACTGGTAAACTGCATGGTGAATTCTCTTTTGTTGTTTTTTTTTTGTGTGTGTTTTTTGTGTGGAGATCTATTATTTTTGTGGCACTCCCATAATCTACATATTTGGCATCTTGTACCAATGTTTTATTAGATTTCCCCCTGTTGCAAGACTTTAGTTTCCATTCTTCATCAAAGAATAAGGGACAAGGTTGAATATCGGTTTGTTTTGCTGCATGCAGCAGATTGCGAATAGTAGCTGTAGATTGTGCATAAAAATTATATAAACATATTTGCATGTTTTGTGATTAAATATTTGCTAGAAAACAAAAATTAATAAAAGATGGAATACTTTTTTTTTTTTAAATAACCACAATATTTAATTATTTGAGTGGCTGTGACAGTTAGGCTTTATCAAGAAGTCAGAAGCAAAAGGTTTGGGAACCAGACTTTTTTCTGCTGAAAAAGAGATTATGCAAACTTTGGAGAGTAAAGGTAATGAATAAACAGAAATGGTAACACTGTGCTGATTAAAGGGATTCATTATGTGACCCTGCATGTGGTGCTGCAGAGAGCTGACCTGGCGACCGCTGGACTCTGCTTGACAGCCAGCAGTAGGGGCTCGGTGTTGATCAGGACGGCCCAGCAGGGGAAACAGGCCAGCAGCAGAATCAGAACCCCCCTCTGGAGAATCACACCCACACGCTTCAGGTTACCGCTCCCATAGGTCTGCGAGAAACAGGCAGAGAGACGTTCAGCTAAAAAACACCAAGACTGCTGCAACAAGAAAAGTTGTGGGAGATCCCGGAAAGCTAATTTGATCCAAACGCTCACCGCTGAGCTGTTTCAAAGCGCATCCCAGGAAAACCTGGGAACCCAGCTGTAACTGCTGGGACTGACTCGGTTACGCAAATAAAGTGAAAGAACAACCTCTGCTTAGAACAGTACCTGTGATATGAGCGTATCGCAGGTTAATGACAAACCGGTGCCAATGGAAATACCGGTGACGTTAACCACCTGCAGAAAAACAAAAAGATACACGATGCAAGGTAGAGACAACACGTTATCAAATCCAAGGTTGGATGAAACAAAACAAAAAGAAACCAGGACTCCAGAAAGTCTCCTTACTGCAATTGACAGCGAAACCCCGGCTAGCTCGGTTTTTCCCAGGTGGCCGCAGAACACCATGCTGACAAAACTGATCATAAAGATCATCAGCTGGGAAATGACCTGAAATATATAAATACATATTTATATGTAATCGGAGCTTGTGCATGTCAGACACATGAAATGAATGAAAATGAAGAAATATCTCAAGAGTCAAGAAAATCTCAACAGATTTTGTTGAATGTTGAAATATATTTAGGTCACTTTAAGCGTAAACCAAACATTTAGAGAATTGGTTGCACACATTAATTTCATGTTAAATTTGCCACATTTTCCATTTGTCTTTAATCTTCGATTTTAGATTAAGTTTGAAATGACAATTACAAACAACTTAACTTTTGTTTCAATATGTGCAGAATTCACCTGAAATAAAATATCCTGAATTCACTTCAGTCTCTTCCACTTCATACCACATGTTGCAACGCTTATCCCTGTGGGACAGCCCAATCTTTTTTATGGTCTACACCTTCTTCCTTGGACTGTTTTCGACTTACAATCTATATTATACGCATGTGATATTTATATTACTCTTCTGTATCATCTGGAAACAGAAACAGGTTCCCTGCACAACAATCTGTTGTTGTCTTAGAAATACATCATTTCTCATTAGGTAAAACACAAAAAAGAAAAAGAAAAGAAAAGAAGAGAAAAGAAAAGAAATCATAATTTCAATGGTGAGGATGCAATTGAATATTTTGGATAGAACATATCAGGAACATATTATCCTTTATTTTCCTCCCTTTGGTAAATTCAGGTATGTCAGCAGCAGTAAAGTCACAGGGAAGTAGAAGCAGACAGATACCCTTGAAAATAATAATAATAAAAAGTAAGAAAATAAGAGACAGTGCAATGAGGTTAAATGTACATATTAAGAAAAACTGTGCGTTTACAAAAAAATTAGCAAATGCAAATTTGAATAAAAGTGGGACTGAGTTAAATATTTTTTTTATAAATTATAAACTGTGCATTTGTTTATATTCATAAAACAGAAAAAACTGTCTATTTAAGGGATAATCCTGGAAGAAAACCTGTTAAAAGATGCAAAAGACGAAAGACAGAGGTGGGAGTTCACCTTTCTGAAGAACAACATAAACATACAACCAGAGCTGATGCAAAGAGTTAGAGCAATACATATTCATTTGGTACAAGGACATAATCATAGACCATAATATGTGGGAACAATGGAAAACTCTAATTATGCTCTAAATATAATTTAACTGAACTAAACCTCTAAAAATCTGCTAGAAACAGTGTAAAAGATCAAGAAAGTTCATAGTTCTAATCTATGTTGATGTACATACCACGGTCTCCTTGAACCTTTACAATTCAAAGAGCATATTTTATCATCTCGCTAGCTGAATAAAACTTGTGAGGAGTGAAACTTTTGAGAAAAAAAAAATAAACATCTATTTTTTTTTTTTTGGTCATTTTTGAAGATCCCCAATTTTATTTATATTTTGAAGTTTTTTCTAATAAAGAAAAACATGAAACCGTTGTAAAAAGAAAAGGTTGAATTGAAATATTGGTAACACTTTATTTGAAGGGGGTTGAATAAGACTGACATGACACCATCATAAACATGACATAACACATGTCATGAACATAAATAAGCCTTCATGAATATTTATGACTGTTGTCATAAAGCGTCATTCGGTAAATTATGACACTTTTAATACAAAGTTGACATTATTCAAAATGTCTTTGTTATGAAAACTTGACATTAACCAGGAAATCATTACTGGTTAAACTTTACCTTTAATAACATAAAGTTACCTCATTTTTAAAGTGCAATCAGTAATACTTTTATAACAAATTTATATCAGTAATGATTTCTTGGTTAATGTCAAGTTGTCATAAAGATATTCTGAATAATGTCAACTTTGTATAAAAAGTGTCATAATTTACCGAATGACGCTTTATGACAACAGTCATAAATATTCATGAAGGCTTATTCATGTTCATGACAGGAGTTATGTCATGTTTATGAAAGTGTCATGTCAGTCTTATTCACCCCCCTTCAAATAAAGTGTTACCGAAATATTTTAAAGAACCTTTAACATGTCCTGATATCGCAGCTTAAGTAATAAACACAGTTGTCGAAATATGGGCAAAACTAATGACGCCAATATTGTGACTTGTGGCGTTAGACAAACGTGAAATATAGACTATACCGCTAACCAATAACAGAATGAATACCGCTCTGAGTCTTACCACCGGTCCCGCCAGTTTGAACAGCTCTGCCAGCTCATTTCGGTACTTCTGCGGAACAGAGTCCCGTATTCTCTTCAGGCTGCAGCCGCAGCCTCCAGCGGGGTCTGCTTCAGCTGCTTTCAGGTCCACCTTCACTCCCTCGGTGTGTGTGGCCGCTGCTTTGCCCGGACCGTCCATAGCTGACTTGCTCCCAGCCAAGGTTGCGACTCTGTACTGACTCCTGTCCTGCGGGTGTCCGTGGTCAGACGGCAGCCCTGGAAACTTGAGCGGGATGTTTTACCGGAGGAGGGTCACGGGAGGGGCCGGAGCTGTGCTGTGAGTGGACGACTGTCCTCAGAGCCAGCCACCCCCTGCTGCTGTCATGGTGGGTTCAAGCGCGCGCGACAGGGTCAAGTTAACGGGGAATTCAAAAACCAAATATCAAAAGCTCACAAAATAACATATTTAAAAACCTAACCCTCAAATCATGTTCTTTCTGACCCAGTTCAGCACAGAGGCACGTGTGTAGTGGTATTTAATTAAATCGTCACAACCTCGGCAGCAGAAAATGTTGGTGTGATTCCTTATGCCATCAGTGATGGCGCAAAAAGTGAGTATGCGCTACGCTGGAGGGGGCGCAAAACCGATGTGTCGATTTTTTTTCTAGTCGGCATTTTCTATACTTAACAGCTGTTTGCGCATGAATGAAATTATAAATAGCAGAGGAACGGAACTGGTGTTCTAACTATCTGTGCTACCCATTAATCCGTCCTACCTTGTGGTAATGCGCACACAGTTAGTCAGAACAACGACACTAGTTAGGTTCCCATCCCACACAGGTAGCTTGAGACCGCGCTCGTCGTATAGTGCACTCAACAACAGGGTACGGAGCCCTCTAGGGGACATGGGATTTGTTTTTCTTTTGCGTTACCTCGCAATAATGTACCGATTAGTTCATGCGGCATGATTGAATACTGTAAGCCTTTCTTACTATGGCCATTGTACTTTCTGCTACAATACAAGGCTTTTGGGAGGTTTTTCCATGCATGTTATCTCGTTGTGAAATATCTGCAGTTTTATATCTTTTTCTTTAGAAATGCACCACAAACCTATGGCATAAACAGAATATTTCCGTAACAAGGAAAGAAATAAAAAATACAACCAAACTGATGGTTTGAATTTAATTACTGTATTTTATAAGTACATGAATAAGGGAGAGCTGTATGGACATATTAAACCTGGGGCGGGAGGGGAGTATGGGTGTGTGGAGGGGATGGGGGGGTCGTTGATGATGTGTCCGCACACACCTCAGAAAGTATGTAGTTACGCCCATGGCCACCACTCTGGATACTGGGCTTTCAGTGGTGCCAAGGCCCAGATAGGAGGCCTTTCTCTAATTCCTTCACCAAACATTCATGAGAGCAGACAGTGTAGCTTCACTTTTCTCAGAATCAGGACAGATGACGAAATTCCATTTTTTCCTTGATGCCAAAATGTGCAGGCTAGAAGTTGTATTTTGAACACTAACTCAACATAGCATACTACATACAATCCTGAGAATATTCTGTTCAGACCGTCTGCGTGCCTAGACGATGGTTCACACTACAGGCTGTTGGAGTCTCAAAGCCGACTCCAATGTGTCCATAACCCTTTCCAGACTGATCGATATCAATGACTTGCTTTTATTCTGGGTGAGTTGTGTTGCTTTTTGATAACTTTTAGCATGTTGAGACAAAGCTTAAGGACTTCTCTTTGTGAAAGCCATTTATAACTTGAAGTGTTTGTAAAGCTGTCATCCTAAATATGAACTGAATATTTGGTCACAAAGTGGCTGAAAGATTTAAATTGACAAAATAAAGTCAAATTAAACAAGCATAAAAACTACAAAGGAGGATTCCTCTTAACAACACACACATTTCATTCTTTTTGCATTTTCCTGCTGGGTTTGAATTCTCAGTATTATATTTCCCTATGCTCTCTTAAATAGAGTTATTGAGAAAGAGTCTTTCTACCTGCTCACGTAGCATTATATCTATCATTTTAAACATGGTCAAAGATTTACTCTAATTTATCCAATGTCTTTCTCCCCTGTCTTGGATAGCTTACACATTTTGTTGTAAAGTAAGACAAGTTCAGTATTTAATTTCCTTTCAGCCAATTTTTCAGTCTGCATGTAACTGGCAACTTTGTTCTCAAACAGTTTCAGCCTTTTTCACATCAGCCATCTGGATTTTGAATGAGGAAACGAATCACACAAGTAAAGACCAATTGAAATGTAAACATGAAATATTTATAGTTCTGCTTCTGAATGTTCCAGACATTATACTGACTCATATAGAGCTGAATACATGCGCACAGAAACCTAGTACAACAGGATTTGATTATTTTGTAAAGGCACTTCTCTTTTTGTCCCACTCTTACTGTTTTAAAGTCCTCCTTCAATCTTTAAGGTTCTGTTGGTGATACAAACAAACAGAACAGAACCAGCTTTCTGTAAGTTGCACCAAGAACCGGACTCACACCATCGTCTGTAGGAAAAAAAATCATCAAAACAGAGTGACTATCAAATTGCTGCTGATGACTCCAACCACAAGGATGACGGTCATGATCAAAAGTGTCAGTCCGCGTCGTACGACCAGCTGTTTAACCGGCAGCACCTCCCCCACTGTGGAGGTGGCAAACTCTCTCCGGCCTGGACTCTGGACGACACCCTCTTCCTCGTTGGTACCTCTGGTCGGAGTAAAGCCAACCTGGATCTGGCTCTGACTTGACTCTAAATGTTGAACAAGTTATTAAGCTTTTGAGAATAAAATCAGACATGTTTTTTTTCTTATTTTTTATGAAAGATGACAGTGATAACTGTCTGTTCCCACCTAATTGTTCCAGATTAAATGTTTCTTTCTCTTCCATGAGCTGAACTCCTGCTCTGACTTGAGCCTGATCAGACAGAGGAAAAAGTAATGAAATACATAAGCCAATAACATGTTTTTCTTCAATAAAAAGAGTAGTTCAGTTTCCAACCTCCTCTGAAGCCTTTTTCCAATCAAGTTTGCACAAAAACACGACGAAGAAAAATGCCTGTAGTGAAACGGCAATTGTAAGTCCGGTCCACAGTCCTGTTGTAGTTGGGGATGAAGTAGAGTTCATGGTGCATAGAGTAGACGGAAAGAGACAATGCACAGGTGCATGTGAATAAAAGAAATTATCGCTGAAAAGTTTATTTAGTTTAGAAGTTAATTTCAAAGAGCGAAACTGAAAATCTACAAACACTAATAACACTAACTGGTTTATACTAGTTTGAGGATGAGGGCTCAAAAAAAAAAAAGAAAACTTTGTTTCTCAGAAAAATAGAAATGGGGTAAATAATGCTACCTTAACAGATGTTCAGCAGACAGTCATTGACCGCCTGTACAAGGGGTCACAGCTAAAGAAGCAAGCTGTTCACAGACTGCCATATTCCATGTATTAAGCTGAGTAGAAAGTAAAGGTTTGGACAAAAAAGAAGGGCACCAAATCTTGTTGCTTGAGGTTCTGTAAAAAGCTTCCACATTCAGTCTGTGCTTTTTAATCAAATCCAAAGTAAATGTGGTTGTTTACCAGGAAATGCTGGAACACTTCAAGCTTTCCTCTGCTGACAAACTTTAAGGACATGCATTTTCCACCAGAACCTGGCACCTGCTCCACACTCAAAAGAACCAAGACGTGGTTTAATAACCATGGTATGCTGAGACTGATTGGGAGTCAGAGGAAGATAAGAGTCACCAGAGCCAACAATGCAGGTGAACTGAAAGCTGCAATCAGTCATTTATACAAAAGGAGCCCCAACCAAGTATTATGTGCAAAAGCTGTACAGTTATACTGTGAAGTTGTCTGACTTTCTTTAAAATGAAAATGACCTTTTCCTGGTTTTATGTAGCAATGTAATTTATTGATGAAAAATTTTGTTTTTTCATCAGCTCTAAGCCCAAATCATAACTACAAATACATATATATTCCTCTGATTGATATGAGTAGTTTTAGGTTTTGAATTCAACTATATTAGATAAATAAACTTTCTTGCGTTAATGACTTTTCATTTGTTGTTTCTCTCACCAGTAATTCCCATGTTTGCAGCAAACATGAGGGTTGCGCCTATGGGAAACCCTATAAAGTAGAAGCCCACTATATTAAAAATGGCGCCAACCAGTTGTTTCCCAGCTCCTCTGAGAACTCCTGCGGCCACACCCTACAAGTAACAAATGCACGTCTGATTATAATTTGTGTGCAGAAACCTGGAGTCTGAGACTTTGATTGAATGAAAGTCGTTCTCACCGCAGTCGCATCGCTGACATGCATGAAGCTGAATATAAGCATTACATCTGCAACCCTCTGAATTATGTCCCTAAGAAAAGAACACAGGAATAGACACCTTTAGACTGTGAATCATTCCCAGCAGGAAACATTAAAAAGTACAGGGAGATGATTCACTTTTTTAGTGAGGTAACAACATGGTAAATGATTTCAGGTTGTCTTCAGTAGCTGGAACTGACTTTAGATGAAATGCGCTGATTTTGGCGCTGATGGGCTAACATTTTACCACTAATACACCAAACTTAGTTCATAATATTGTATTATTAAGCTACCAACATTAAAAACAATTTAAACTAGTCTTTTTCTTCAATTTTCTCTATTCAGCATACACCAGCTCTGTTGCCAGAGCTTTTAAACATAACTGAAGCTCGTTAAACAGTTACAGCTTGGTGTCCAAGAGTCTGCATATTAGTTAATTTATGACTGTCTGCTGTCTGTATACAAAGAAATCCTGTTGTGACACATGCAACAAGCTGCAGTCAAAGGTCCACAAATTAGCTGGGTTTTAGGAACCAGTTACTGAGTTTGGGGTTTAACTTACTGGTCTGAGGTGAAAATGAATCCAATGACGTTTCTGGTGATGCTGACACAAACTCCAACAAAGCAAGCAACAATGACTGTGCAAAACACGCAAAGCGGACTGTCAATAAAGGTGAAAAGATGAGGTAGTTAATCAGTTTCCACAAGCTGCAACAATAAATGACTGCCTGATTATGTATTTTTTTCCTTCTTTAAAATGTTTCTTTAACAGTCTATTGTAGAAATATAAATCATAGAACATTAACATTCCAATAAAAATAAAACTGGGTTGATGAAGTAGATCATAACATTATATGTTATGAAATACTTTCCAATATGACAAAACCAGAATTCTGCGGAGTCCAATGATTCTAGATCAGATTAGTTGGGTTTTTACAGAGACAGAGAACCTGTTGTCAGAGCTTTGGCTTTTAATCTTATGGCTTATGCATATACCAAATATTATAGCAATGCTTAAAGACAAAGCAATTCTCTCCGTACTGCTCCAGTTTTCTGAAGTAGACACCTAACATCATGTATGAGCACTTATGCTGTGGAATGGGTCTTACATGCACAGATGATTGGGACTTTACACGACAGCTTGGCCTGCTGTATGTCTCCGGCACCAAGAGCATTCCCGACCCGGACAGCAGCGGCAACAGAAAATCCAAGAGGGGACTGGGGAAAAAAATCAACACAAAAGAGCAGAGAATGTTACGCATAGTCTTTAAGCGGAGATGCTAATGCCTGCAGTTGTGCCAAACGGTCCCCTCACAACAGAAAAAGACTGCTATTCTGCATCCAGGATCTCCAGGACCGTTATTGGACATTTAAGAGGAAACTGAGGTAATTGTATGAATGGAAATGTCCCTGTCAGAAGCCGTCCTAAGCCTTAGTCTGGGGATTTAATAAAAGACATTTCAGACCATTGATAGGCAGGTGGTGTTTTATGTGCAGCGAGCATCAATGTGTGTGATCTACAGATCCATTACCATGTAAGCCACAATGCACAGCTGGTACGCAATAGACTGAGCCCCCAGTTCAACTTCACTGATCACACCAGCCAGGAATCCTCCAACTTCAAAAATCCACCATGACAGGCAGATCATGAACATGCTGGGAACGGCCAGCTTTATGAAGAGACCCCACTCCTGCAGGCAGTCGAGTGACCAACCTGTGAGTCCACATATACAAAGGATTTGACCAATTATGACAATAAACAAGGATAATAAAACAGAAGGAGATTCTTACAAAAGTATAATGCAAGTAATAATAAAAAAAGTGCTAGAATACAATCCAGAATGCAAAAATAAAAAAACTGATAGTGTCTGACTTTGTCCTGAGGCTTGAACTGACCTCCCCATGTGGCTTTGTGAAGACCCGTCCACCAGATGTAAACATGCAGGAGCAAAGCCAGCAAGTACTGAGAGATGGTGTTGGCTGCTGCAGATCCCCTTCATAGAAAACCCAGAGCAACGACATGAAGGACAAACACATGAGAACAAGACATAGCACAAATTGGTATTCAGAAATATCTAGTGATAAAGATGTCTGAAACCAAGTCGTAATATTCTTTGTTCGTTTGAACTACAATAATATAGAAACTCACGCTACACCCTGCTCCAGATGATAGAGGAAGACATAGTTGATGAGGACATTGAGGACATTCCCAACTGCTCCACTTACAACCTGAGGCCACATGATTCCCTGACATGTAAAGCACAGAATTATACTTGTTTAATTCTAAACAGGCCTAAATGTGTATATATATTTTTTACATTCTATGTAAACAGCTTTACTCTGAGAGACCCACCTGGTTTTGTAAGTACTTCCCTTCCAGCTGGTACATAAAAGCAGCCTGAAGATCATGACAAAAAAAAGAAGGAAAACCTCAGGCATATTGAATCAATCAAGCCGTCTTTGTTAATCTATTTTTCCTTTGTAATATTTGTGAGGATCAGAGTAGTTTTGACCATGAGATGGAATTTTCTACATTGTTTTTTGGAAAGGTAATTTTAGTGACTCATCAAACTCACTGGAAGAGCCGGCATGAAGATCTTCACATACAGCTGGGACAGACTGCAAAATAAAAACTCACTGTACATAAGAAGGACTATGAACTGAAGACATTTCCAACCCTTTTACTTTTTCATATGTTGTCAATCTACAAACTACAAACTTCAATTCACCCTACTTTGATTTTATGTCATAATCCAACTTTTCCACTAAATTAAAAAATGCATAATTAAATGTCTCTGCTCTGAAAGCAAAGTGGAAGTGAAGTGAAATTCTTTGTCTGTGTGAAAAAACCTGGCCAATAAAGCCGACCAGCATCAGTTTAAATTCCTTATATACAAAAATCTAAATTGTATGACATGCATTTGTTCTCAACTCTCTTTACTCCATTGAACTTCCATAAAATTTCAAAATGTAAATGCACTTGGTAAATTGGACTTGAAGGAGACCTGGCAACCTCTGGACTCTGCTTGACAGCCAGCAGTAGGGGCTCGGTGTTGATCAGGACGGCCCAGCAGGGGAAACATGCCAGCAGCAGAATCAGAACGCCCCTCTGGAGAATCACACCCACACGCTTCAGGTTACCACTCCCATAGGTCTGCATGTAGCAGAGCAAACAAACAGATTTGATACACCTGATGTGAATCTTTTACTCCTTAGCTGTTTGCTGAATAACCATAGGCGAGGACTCTCCACCTGAGATATGAGGGTATCGCAAGATGCAGACAAACCCGTGCCGACAGAAATACCGCTGACGTTCACCACCTGCATGGGAGACAGCAAGAAAGAACTCAAGAATCAACTCAAATCTAAGAGAACGACTTGGGAATGCATCACGTTTGCCCAATTATGTTCACCGCAGCTGCCAGTGATACTGCTGCTAGCTCCGTCTTCCCCAGGTGACCGCAGAACGCCAGGCTGATGATGCTGATCAGGAAGACCATCAGCTGGGAAATGACCTGAAAACACAGCATCGTTTTCAAGAAAAATAAAATGAGCCTTTTGTTTCAAAGGCATTTTAAAACATTATTTTAAAAGGCCCATAAACACAGAAAGTGTCTTTTAGGATATGACTCATAATATTTTATCAAGAATAACTGTAGATGTAGATAACCGTAGATATTGTGAGCTGAACTTCCTGACCCTCCACCCAGAGGCCTGTCGTAATAAATCACATGATAAACTAAGACAAACTCAATAATTATTTTTTTCTCTTTTTACTAAACCTGTTCAGTCTGATGCACTGGTCTCATCTAGCCATTTTTAAGAACAATTTTATTTACAGCGACTTCATAATTAATTTTACTTGTTGTTTCTGTTTCTGGGATAATTTATCATTCAGCAAAAATTATTATCGTGACAGGCTTACCACAATCTCCATAAAGCCAAAAGGAACAAATGTCTGTGCATGAAGTAAAACTGTCCAATCAGCAGCATTTAAAAGCACTAAGGTGTTCTTCTATGGCTGCATTTTGAACACTGTTTATTAAATATGTGTATTAGAATGGTATTTATTAATTGAAAAATGGATTTCAGTCTGATTTGACCACACTTGTAGAAAGTGATATTTTCTGAGATTCAATATTTATGTCTTTTTGAGATTGTATGACATTTTATGAACCAAATATCAAACTCAAATAAAAATTTTTGTCTCGTATCTATCATGTGACCGTCTGGCAGTAGCTGTGTTCATAAAGATAAGAATTGGAGGAACCTGTGATTGGTTCAGAGCGATAATATGCTTTCTGTTGTAACTCCCACAGACGTGGGACTTTTGTGGAATTTGTAATCTAAGAAGCTATTTTGTTTTATATTTTTTTGTTGACTGGTCTATGGCTTCTAAAATCTGCCTCTATATAACATCCTTCAGAAGGTAGCATTTAGAAAAAGAATTCTGGCTAATAAAGCAAATTAATATTTTTAAATTATAAGTTAAGGAAAAATACAGCTTTACACCACACATATTTGCTTACTTAAATCTCTGTGACCCAAACTATGCTCTTTTTCACAGTTTACTTTATCCACATAAATTAGCATCTATAAACTTATCAAATACTGTATATTAGCAATGGACATTTTTTGTAATTTTTACGTTTTGCTTCTTTGGGCTTTTTATATGCTTATGGTAAATTCAACATAGACTAAACATTTTAGTTCTTAAAAGAGGATTGACTTTTTTGTTTGAATTAATACTTCTATTTTAATTGTATTAATTAACCCCCCCAAAAAAAAAAAAAAAAAAAAAAAAAAAACAGGAAGAAGTTATTTTTGCAACCTTTCCTGTTTCCGGCCGAATCCATGGCAGCTTCACTCTTCCTGTTTCTAACAAATACTCAACTACGCTCCCCTCGGTCCGTGAGACAGAGGTGCCTCCTCCTTACCACAGGTCCTGCCAGTTTAAGGAGCTGCAGCACCTCGTGTCGGAAGTCCGCCTGGACTCCTCTCAGTCCGCAGCATTCAGCGTTGGTCTCAACAAAAGAAGCGTCAGTCGGGCGTCTGCCAGCTCTCTCTTTGACATTTTTGGTATCCTCTGAACTATCCATGACCAGATATGTTGCGCCTTTATACACAGGACTCCAGAAACGGTCTCCTCCTGTTTAGCTAAATGCCGCTTGTTTGCAACTGAAATTATCCGGAGCTTTTTGATGTCGCGCAGACAGTAGTTCTCCTCGCGCTCCAAGAGGATATGACGTTTATGACGACACTGCGGACAACAGTCAGCTTACCCTTTGGTACAGTATTCAGCACAACACACAACTGTGTGCTATTATTTTATATGCAGAACACCATTTCCTTTCTTTAAATAAAAAAAAAAAAAAATCACTTTATGTGGCACCTGTGCAACTGCTCCTTTAAATACGCCGACATCACCAAATCACAAACTCAAAGGTCAAGGACAGTCCACGTGATACAACATGAGTCAAATTACGTGCAAAAACTAAAATAATGTTTGCGGTCCCATTTAATAAACTGGAATACTATTAAAAAAAAAAAATCTGCTTAGGAACTGCATTGCTAAATGAAACGCATTAAGATTAACAGAGATGGATGTTTGAAAGCCTGTTAATTATTATTAAATGAAATTTAAATTTAAACAGACCAAAAAAAAAAAAAAAAACTTTATTACAGATCTGTAAATATTCCCTGGGTGAAATTTCCATGCTTATTTTTGGGGTGCGATCATTTAGAAGTTGTACATTCATAAGCCCTACCTTATGTTTTCACATTAATAGAGAAATTATATTGGCTTTTACTTTGTGGATATTAATTTAATAATTGCTAAGTAATGCAAATCCTCCTTGTCAAAACAAAACAAAACGCACACATTGTTGACTTTTAACAATTAAAACTTCAAATGGGATTTAATAAAAACCACAAAACTGTCGTGTGTGCTGACCTCAAGAACATTAAAGAGCTCATTCAAAAATGCAATTTCTTAAAATAATTTTTAATGGTGGAAGTTGAGCATTACAAAGCAAGAAGCAGAGATCACCATTCAGTCATTCACAGATTAAATCCCTGATTAAACAACGTATTCTATATGAGCATGCTTTGTGAGGACGGATGAACTCCTTTAGGCGTTGGACAGCTTCACATTGTGGCCATAATAAAAAGAGAGTTGGTTCTTTTTCCGAGGCAAAGTAGTAATGAAGTTCAGTAAAATATATTCTTCTGCAACCAAATGCAACAAAACAGTACATGTCAGTAAGTAAAGCCTTGGTTGTTTTTATCATAAATAGAAACACTGATTGCCATAAATGGTGTTCCCAGCACTGAAGTGGTAGAAGTACTCCTGATTAATATTTCTCCAGTGCACATGCAAGTCTCGTGTAATTCAAGGCGTTCAATTTTAAGAAACATTCCAAGTGAAAATGCTTATCAAGGTTAATAAACTTTAGGTAATAACAGTGTAGTACAAGGTTTTTGTGCTAGATGTAATTGGAATCTAATGAATTCTGATGACTGGATCTCAAAATAGACTGGACTGATGTGAAGTTTTCAGTGAACTGCCCACAAAACACACGAAAAGCTGAGAAAAGCTCAACCAGTCAATAATCATCCCTGCAGCCTGGGGTTATGCTCAGTTTGGGATATCTGTGGCCAGATTCTGCTGTGACTGGATTCTTGCTCGTTGCTGTCAACCGCAGTAAGAAAGCACTTGGTGTAAAGGACGGGTAGGTAAGTACGAATAGGTGTTTCTGACTGTGTGCCGAGCTCAAACACAGTTGTGCAGGTTTTCATTGTCTTGAAAACGAGGTATGCAACTCATGACTCTTAAAATCCACACAACTATAAACAAAAATAAATA
>NW_006799950.1:4007513-4050868 GCF_000485575.1 Poecilia formosa
TATATATCTCATTAACAATATTTGGAGAAACGTGTTCGGAAGTTAGTGTTTGTAACCAAGAAAAATAAATGTCCATCCATATGCATAGGAAGGTTCAGTCTTAACTAGAGGTGCAAAAAGAGGAAGTTGGAAAAACAAAGATAAAAGCTGTTCATTGTATTTAACTTTTCGGAAATAATACCAAAGGTTCGTGCAAATTTGCACCTAACTGAATGCAGCTCATTCAAACTGATCTTGTAATGCACATACGCCGGCATTCCTCTGCTATGTATAAAAAACAGCAAACAACTTCCGGTTTGATTCCTCGGATCACACAACTTTAGATTTTGTAAACAGTAACATTCAAAAAAGATCCTCCCAGATGGACGGGGTTATGTAAATATACAGCACAGTACAGCACCTTGCAAAAGTATTTGCTCTTCTTTAACTTTTTTCCACACTTCCTATAACTCCAAACTTAAAATGTATTTTATCAAGACTTTAAGTGATACACCACCACAAAGTAAAGCTGTGCATGCTCTTTTGTGTTGGCCTATCACAGAAAATCTAAAGGGGAAAAAAAAGGTTGCAATTGGGTGTGGCAAAAATATATAAAAAATACTTTTGCAAGGCACTGCATGCAGGAATAAGTAAACCACAGATCTCAGAGGATCATCAAGTTATATTAATATAGAAAGCTGAGTAAACTAAAGGCCTGCGAATGAGTAAATCAAAACCATTTACTGTGTGTGATGGGACTTGCAAACATTGTTTCTCCTGCTAACAAAGCAGTCTGTAAACATTTCTTCTTCCAATGACATTCTACGCCTCCTCAGACACACAGTAGCAACCCTTTCAATAAATAAGTAAATAAATAATACACTTGCTAGATAAAGAATACATTCAAGTATATCAGTTCCTAAATATTACAAATCCACCGTTTGTGGACAGCAAAACTTGTGCAGCATAAAGAAAGTCATCACATGCACCTCTACACATGATCACTGTTAACTGCATCAAACTTGGCTCTGCCATGTTGATTGTTGAGTGTTCCAGCTGATAAAAGTCTAGAGCAGCTCTTGGACTGGACAATGACACCAAATCTGAGGTTGTTCTCTCACAGTGCAGTGAGGGTACGAAACAGCTGGGTGAGGCAGAAGACGGAGGCGGTAAGTGCTGTGCACTGTTTGGCCAGCAGCTTGGTGCTCAGGTCTTGACAACTACGTTTGCTGCTTGCCCGCTCCGCCGCCAAGCAGAAGTCCCTGAATGAGCGGGCGACATCTGCCAGGCCTGTGACTGCCTCTGCGTTTCTTCGATTGCACCTTTCGCAACCAGAGAACCAGAGGCAGACGGTGGCCAGCTCCACCAACGTTCGGAAACTGTCAGCTAAAAACCTTAGCATTTCCTCCGGGCTCTGCCCAGTCCCCGTTACCTTCTGGCAACTAGACATGAGCCGACGTGCTTCTAACTGGAGAACCCGTTTGTTCTCTGTGAAGTGCGCCGGGCAAGTGTCCCTTGCGTGACGACCTCCGAGTCCTGCCGCAGAACGATCAGAGCCACCGCTACCTTCCAAAATTGATAGAAGCTTATCAACATCTCTGCGAAGAACTTGGAAGCCTTTAGGAGGTTCTGGGTAGTGCTGCTGACCCAGATGGGTGAGAGTGTCCTTGTGGGTTTCAGACAAGTAGGATTCCGAGGTGTCTGAGTGGGGTGAGAGAAGAGGGCTGAGCTCAGAGGTGGAGGAGGAGGAGAAAAGGATGGTTTGAGGAAATGAAGGGGAGACGGTAGAGGAAGCAGGGATAAAGGAGGGAACAGGAGGAGATGTAATCAGATGAAGACCTGCTCTGGAAGTTTGAGAAATGCCAGTGCTCTGAGAGCGGCAGGAGAATTCATAGATTGTAAGCTCATCATCAAAGCTGTCTTCCCCACTGAAGCAGTTTGTATATGATGCTGGACAGCCACAGGCATCCAGGGGCACCTGGACCCCCTCTGCTAGTGACTCACACCCAGATGCAAGTATAGAACTGCAACCAAACTCCGATTTCAGGGGCGTAGTGGCAACCAGGTCTGCTGGAGTACTTGTCTGGGACAAATCCTCACAGATGGTGAACACTCTGCAACCAGCAGATACTTTTGACGGGTCTGAAGTCTGCTCCAAGGGACTACAAAGACCCATCAAAGGTCTGTCACTGCTTGTCCTCACTTTTTGAGATTGACCATGAAAAGCAAGTCGTGGTCCATTCAGATTCTGAGTGGTCACCACTATTGGAGACTGACTGCTCCCTTTGTAACCTGGGATGTCTTCCTGTAGACTGTTGACTTTTATGTTTAGTTCTGGGGCATCTGTTACAGGTCCAGGAGTGTTGGTGTTCAGCCCAGAAGTATTTCTTTGGAATAGGCTTGTTGTAGATGCAGGAGGCTCTGTTATGGGTCCAGGTGTGTTGTCATTAGATCTGGAACAAAGAGTTTGATTATGCTGTTTGGGCTCAGTCTGCACAGGCAGCTGACAACTAACTTCTTTTTTCTCAGACGCCAAAGGAGATCTCTTTGCTGTTGTTGTCTCTACAAAAAACTCCCCATCCAATTCAGATCCAGTCAGCGTTGCATCGGAATCATCTGATTCGGCTGAGTCAGGAGCTGTGCATGTCTCTAAGTCAAGGGTTTGTGTGATATCAGGAACGTTGTCGGTGGTACATGCAATGTCGCTACTAGCTTCCCCAGCTGGACTCGGCGCAGAACTCCCAACCCCTGCTTTATTTAGACTTTCTTGGGAGCGTGATAAATAAAGAGGCAAGTTTTGAATCTTCCCCCTTAGGGTTGAGGCAGATAAGCGGCCCATGATGCTCGGTGAACAAGTCTGTAAGATAAAACGAGATGGGGGCGGAAGCTCTTTGGAGAGATCATTCAGTGTGGCAGCTTTTGCCATTACGATGCCAGGACTTCCTAAACTCTCTGCAGGTTCACTACTCATCAAGTTGGAGTCACTTTTTGGTTTTGGTGTAACTGTGTTTTTCAGTGCAGTTCCTGAGTTAAGAGAGGATATGATGCTTGTTGCAGCTCCCAGTTTTGCCCTAATTGACTTTATAGCGAGAATGTGGTCAGCATTGACAGAATGGTCCCTGTTTTGGACTTCAAGGTTTAAAAGAAGCTGAGCGCTGATGTGTGTTTCATCTTTAGTTCCCTGGGTTAAATAATCACCAAGGAAACTGTTTGCACTTACAGTCCTGTCTTTCTTTTTCTTACCCAAAGAGTAACTTAGAGAATTACTAGCATCTGCATCATCTTCATCGTCAAAAACGTTGTCTGAATTAGAGTTTTCTGTAGATTCATGAATGAGTTCTTCATCATTAGCACTTATTAAAGCCTGTTTTAATAATTTAGCTGAGCCACTGTGGTTATTACTCTGTTCTTTGGGAGCTACAGCAGTATTATTGATTGATGTTATGTTTTTGGAGGTTTCCGCCTCTTTTATCAAAGGCTCCGTTTCTAGTTTAAGTGCAGGAGGTGTTTGAGGGAGAAGCGGTGATGGTGGAGGAGGAGGTGGTGAAATCAGTGAAAGGAAATTTTTGTCAACATGTTTGTTCATATGTGCAGTGACCAACCTTTCATTTACTTCTGTGAAACTATGAGGCATTATGATTGCACCCTGTGGTATTTCAGCACCCACAAGGGGTCTCTTTAAACTGGATGACACGTCAAACACGTTCTCTTTCTTTTCTTCTTTCCCGTGCTCCTCAATTGTATCAGGCAAAAACGTATGACTAGTAAGTGGTCCGTTTCCCGTCAAACCTACTGGATTTTCCTTCTCTGCTTCTTTTTTCTCACCAATCTCTTCTTGATCTTCCCCTTCCTCCTTTCCGTCACCTCTCCGATCGGCACTCTCTTTTCCATCTGGATCGACCCGGCAGCGGACGACGGTGATGGTAGGAAGAACCACCTTCACCAGATCTGTGACTGATTTGGATTCCATTGCATCTGGTTCCATCTCCATTTCCTGCTTCCTGGTCCTGGAGGGGGGGTTTAGATTCCTGTTTTTTTCAGAAGCAGACAGAAAGCCTGGGTCATGGGAGCAAAGCTTTGACAAGATGGGTTTGGACTCGAGCTGAGCCGGCTCTCCTTCAGAATGAGTGAGAGAGGAGATGGTAGGGCTGGGATTCTGGGTTAGCCCCGAGGGTTGTGGATCTAAAGTTAGTATTGGGTTATCATTTAGACCTGTCAAAATGTTTTTAAGAAACCTGTAAGGGTTTAAATTGGACTCCGATTCAATATCAGTTTCTGGATACGTAACTCTGGAGGTGTAATCAGTTTCCATGAAAGAGCGTCGCTTTCTGGATTTCTTCCGGAGGAGAAATGTTGAGTCTTTGCTTTCTCTTTCCTCTTGGTCTTCCTGTTTGTCCATTTCTGTGTCCATTACAGAGACTCTGATGTCACTCAGGCTGAGAATGCTCAGGGTGTCCAGCTTCATTTCTGTTTGACTGCCTGCAAGAAACAAAAAAATACAAAGATGATAACAAAAAAAAAAACATTACTTGCATGTTTTGAAAAATACTTGTACTTCCTGTGTAAAAGCAACACATGATATATTTACTCGCGTTTCTCTTTGCTTAAGCTGTTCACGAAGTTGAGTTAATTGAGTTTAATTTACAATTATCATGTCTTCCTATAAGAAAACTTTTATGTAAGTGCAGGTCAGTGACATTGTCTTTTCCAACGCTTCATCTGTCTGCCTATATTTTCAAATCTGCTGTGGTATAAGAAGCTGGGAAGCACCACTTGAGAGAGACACATTGAGAAAATGAATTTATATCCCAATGGAAATCTCAACAAATTAGAAATTTAAGTTCATGTCACTCGTTTCTTGAAACTCATCCTCACTCACGATTGAAGGTGTTAGTTTTTTTTAGCAACTAGTCTTCGTTTGTGATTACATGTGTGCAAGAAAAACTTGCACACATTATGTTGTGATTCATTACTCAAACCATTTGTGCACTAAATTCTACAGCCACCAGATGGCAGCAAAGACATTGGAAGAATGTTGCAAACAACGTTTTGGCCAAAGATAAATCACCTCTTCGGACAGCACCTGATGTGGGATCTTCAGGCGAGGTGAAGCGATCTCTTGCATCAAAGAACTCCTCATCTGAGCTGCTGTCCCCGAATCCTGGGGGCGGCTGGAGGATGGGAATTGGCTCAGATCCATCAGCCTTCGCTTCGTCCTTATGGATGTTAGGATGCTGAGGGCCTGGAAGGCTGCGAGCGCTGTCAGGGGTGATGTTGGAGCATAGGTTGTAGTAGCAGCGAGCATCGCTTTGGTCAAAGTTAAAAACAAAGTCTTTGTGGGAAGACGGGGACGACGGAGAAGCGGAGAAAGGATGCTCTCTAGCACTTCCACCTTCATCTGCATTTCTCAGCGTCACACTTATGTTGCTCTGTAACTTCCCCTTCCGCCTCAGCTCGTCATCTTCGACATCATCGTCCTCGCTGGCCTCAGGAGGGCTCGGCAGGAGATCTGCGAGACGGGAGAGCTCAGCGAAACACAGCGAGCTGTCCGCTGAGCAGAGTTCACCTGAATGTTTTTGACCTTTGGGGCTCGGAGATGGGGTGGACATAAGTTTGGGATCAGCTCCGTCACCGGATCTCCTGCAGCCGCCTCCTCTTTCTCCCGATTCTCCGGCACAGCTAACAACTGTGAGGTGAATGAGGGGATGAGCGTGAAGTGGAGGAGGAGTGAGGAGGTGAGGCTGAACATGTCCGTCAGAGTGGAGGTGAAGCTGAAAAGGGGAGTGGACGCAGACGTGAGGTTGTGAGAGAGCTTGAGTCTGGACAGAAGAGGAGGCGCATGAAATTAAATCGTCTTCCTCCAGAGCATCAAGAGAGTCACTGGAGGGACTGGTGAGGACGTGAGAGTCAGTGTGACATGAGTCTGATGCTTCTGATGCAGACGGCTGCTCTTCCTCTCCAGCTCCAGGGCTTAAGTTGTGAGCCCCTGAATCATTGCCGGTTATTTGAATCTGTATTTGTGCACCAAGCCTCTTTTTGTTCGATGTGTCATCGTTCTTTTCCTCTTTACCATTTCCTAATGAAGCGGACTCTCTTGGAGTATCGAGATATTTTTCTTGTTTTGGTTTTTTATTCTCCACAGGTGCGTCTCCCTTCCCTTTGCAGTCTTTGCTTCTCATCCGGTCCCTGTCCTTCCTCTTCCTTCCTTCAGAGTCTGACAGGGATCTAACGCGAGGGCGGGGTTTGTCATCTTGAGACGCCACGCTGTACAACGGCTCCATATTCAAGTCTGAAGAGTCCTCTGAGTCACTTGCACATCTTGACACATAACCTGTAAACCCATATTAAAGCAGTAGTCAGTCAAACATGTGACACAAGTTTTGCAGAATTTACTGCCTGGCTCAAACACTCTTACACTTTAGCTTTTTCTCAGTACAACCACCACCTTTATTGTATTTTATTGAAATTTTATGTGTCCGACCAACAAAAGAACAGTGGATATTGTGAGGTGGGAATAAAAATATACACTATTTTCATTTTCTACACAACTACAATTTTGAAAAGTTCATCACTTCTATTATTAGACACCTCAATAACTACCAAATCAAAATCTCCAGCAGAAATCATACAACGAGTGAACACAGTAACTATTTATAATTTAATCGCAGTATAAACATAGTGATTCTGTTCCTTGTTTATCAAGTCAGAAACAAGAACTTTTCTGTTGAATTAGCACATTAAAACACAGTAAACAGACTCATGTCTGTGGAAAAAATGTGAAATAGTTCATGCAGTACGAATATTTCCATTTGCCTGCATTTGTTTTCTACAACATACAAGATAAAAATGGAAGATAAACAGCTTGTCTAAATCACAAACAGTTCATTAACTGGATGGCTTCTTTTTGTGGGCAATTTTGATTTTAATAGAGGTGATAAATACCAACGTGGCACCAACTTTTTCAGGTTTGTAGTTTTTTGCTTTTATAATCAGCAGCAGTACTTTTCTAAGCCGTCAGAGGAAATTTAAATGTCAGATTGCCTAACTTGAAAAAACATGAACTTTAAATGTGGATCTTGACAGAAGGGTTAAGAAATGAAATAAATCTTGTTCAAATGTTTTTTTGCTCACGTACCTTCTTCAGCAGAAACTCTGTGTTTCTTGTCGTCTATCCAGGGGAAAACGTTGATGTTCGGGTCAATGAACACACGGCAGTAGCCTGCTATGAGGCAAGACATATCCTTTGCTGCACCAGCCTCCAACAGTAATGTGATGGGCTATGAGAAAGGAAATCAAAACATGGATTTGATTATAAAAATCTGACATTATGAATCTTCTCCTTATAAACTTATATTGTAAGTTCGAGCTACCAATGCTACTGTCACTACTTTCTTTGTGGGAAGCCATTATTTAATGCATTAAATTGAATGCATTTAATTAAATCTTTCTGCTGTCCTGTACGTAATGTCACCAGTCTTTGTTTCTTCCAAGCTTTTTTTCTGTCTCAATTACAAAGGCAGAAAAAGCTACAGGCAACTGCATAAAAATGTAACCTGAGCCCTTCAAGCATGCACATCATGAACAAGTTGGTGTGTTAGTCCTCCAGGGACTTGCCTTGATGTCCTGCAGGTATATCTTGACGAGGCTGACTTTGTCTGATTCCGGCAGCAGCTCGACGCGAGTGATGCTGTTGAACTCGGTAAGGGTCGTCATGATGCTCAGCTTGTGGTTGACCACCTGACTCACCCCGTAGCGCGCGCCAACCAGCAGGCTCACCATCGACTCCCTGTCCTGAAGCTGGAAGCCCGATGGAGATCAGAAAGAGAAAAGAAAACAGCAAAATACAAAGGAATTTCAAAAATGTTGCTGGTCTATATCAGCTTTCTTCTTTTCTTTTTTTTTAGATGGAAAAAGCCTACCATCAAGGTGGCACCAAAGGACTTTCCCCCAAAGGACTTGAGATCACTCAGCTCCTCTAGGTAGTTGATCCGTGCTTGATCTACTGACAGGCTCTTTTGCTTGGGATCATGCTGGGACTGGGTTTTCTTCATGTGAAAGCCGATTGCCTTCCTCAGATCTTTCTCTCGCATGTTCCTCAGTAATGTGGACGACACAAAATTTTCTATGCCCCAAGTCTTCCTGGAGCAAACATAGAAAAATCAACTTCCATCAGGAAGTAAACATCCAGCATCTCCATCAATGACATGATTAGATTTTCAAAAAGTGTTATTGTCCCCTAGAACAGAATCTGTATAATAAAATACAGCATAACCAAAGGCTAACTCCATTAATATATTTGGGAAAATTAATTAAGAATCAGTTACGCATCCAAATTAATTTTTAAACAAAGTTGCAACACACTCTTTTTGCAGTTTGCCACAATCCAAGCAGGGCGTCACAAACACGTGGAAGAAAGCAATCTCGTCATCTGAGACCAAAACTGAACTTTTTGATCTGAATGCAAAAAAAAAACAAAAAAACAATGCTCTGCATTACCATGAATACACTTTGTGGTGGCAGCATCATGCTATGTGGAAGCTTTTATTAAAGAGAGAAAGTCACACTTTGTGTTGGTTTATCGCAAAAAGAATATTTAAGTTTGTGGCTGTAAAAATGATGAAAGGATATGAATTCATGCACTGGGTACTGGATTACAGCTTTCAGCTTAAATTGAAAATAAACTCAAATCAAACTGTAATCAAGAGTGTAATCAGTACTGCAGATATAAAACAAGACCCGAGACTCTTTGCAAGACCAAAATACGATCGTGATTCTCTGTCAGGAACTGACACCTCTACATTCAAACCCTGAGTTTGGATTCTTCTTCCACATTTGCCATATAATGAAACAAAATCCCAAAACACTGTCGGAGCACAGAGCACCTCCTGTCTGTCTGCGTTCCTCACCTTTTATGCTTACACTTTTCGATCGATTTCATTCTTGATGCCGATGTCAGAACATCCTCATGTGCTAAAACCTGAATGACGGTTCTAAGCAGATAAAAGCATCTGCTAAATGAGCAAATGTATTCTGAGATACCCTTAAGTAGCAGTGAGATTAACTTTTATTGGGGATCATTGATTTTATTCTGCTAGGCAGCTTTGTGTCTTACAAACATAAATACACAAAACTGCTGAAGCTTGTTCGCATAACTCCTGAAGAGGAAATATCCTACGCAGCTTAAGGTTGCGTCATATTTATCATGAAATGCGTTTCTGATTCTTTGCTGCAGTTTAATAAATCACACAGAGGCTTACGTGATCATCTTCAGGTTGGCTTTGGGGGACAGTCCGCAGCTCACCAGCCTCTCCTGAATGTGCAGCGCAGCAAGTCTTAAGGCGGTATTACACCGCATTTCAACGGCGTAGCGTTCCTGCAGCACATCGTTCACCCCCTTAGAAATGGAACGACACGAATGATGAACATTTGATTTGGCAAATTAATCTGGCATTTTTTTTAAAGCAATGTTACTATTGTATGTTTTTGCATCAGCTTTTCAATTTTATGTATCTTGTCATAAAAACAGTACAGGGTGGGTGGTATTTTTTCTGAAGAAGCTGAGCTTTTATTCCACACCAGATGGAAATTTGTCAACTAAGTTAATCATAGCACTTCAGAAAATATCACACCTACTCACTAATTCAATAAGTCCTTCAGCAATCTTTCTGTAGAAGAAGGAGTCATTATTTTACTAATCTCATGGTCATAATTTGTAGAATTATGATGAAATCACAGAAAATGAGTTCCGTGATTTCATCAGAATTAACATGTTAGCTTAGTTATGTTTGGTTTAGTTTTACTAAACATATTACATTTCAATACATAGCAACATGAACAGTAATCGCTTCCAAAAAATACAGACGTTAGCAAAAAAAAGAAAAACACACACACACACACCCACACACACACACACACATCTCCAGGTAGCATTTATTTCCCTCAGAGCTGTACCTGAAGGTAAAGATACTCGAAGGCAGTGGGATCCTCCTGCAGCAGCGTCTTGAAATCTTTGGGCATGAAACAAACACGGAACAAACACCTGTAGTTATGGACCTCCTTCTTCTGGACCACCTGAGGACACGCACACATACATCATATCAGACATACGTTTGCACAAGCAGATGAAAGCTAAAATGTTCTCCCGATGTGTGTTAATACCTGATGTATCCTCTCCTCTTCGTGCAGCAGCAGCAGCTTGCTGCTGTTGTGCTGCTGCTCGAGCACCAAGGAAAAGTGTTCAATTCGGTTCAGTGAGAGTTTTTCCTTTAGTGTCATCACGATATCCTAGAGTGGAAAAACAAAAGGCCATCTTGAGAGAAATTCATGTTCACTTAGATGTTGTTCTGGCAAGTTTTCCTTTGAAGTTGCAGATTATTTTCACAAAAATCCCGTGTGTGCTCGTCTCAGGCTTTAAAATCGTCGACTGTCATATCAAAATACCTTGACAGTTGTGCTGGTCTCAAACTTGAAAGCCTTAGTCTGCCCGTTCTCCAGATACACCTTCAAAACGTTGGGCAGGAAGAGTAGTGAGTTCCCCTGTAAACAAACAGGAACATCAGAGATCAGCGAAAAGCATTTGACAAAAAGGCTGAACGGGGTCAGGACATGCTAGCATCAAGAAATATAAAGTAGCACGCCTTGAAAAAGTATCTGTAAATATTGGACCTTTTAATTTTTTCAGCGTTACAATTATAAACCTATTATGCTTCTGCTGCATGTGACAGATCAACACAAAGTGATGCATAAAGTGGAACAAATATTGTGCATGGTTTTGTGTACTTTCCGTGTATAAAAATCTGTGTGGCATGCATTAGGTCTGGACTTAAAGCATAATATTTCCAGCTACATATTTCACATGGAAACTGCTCGTTTAGTGTGATATGCAGTGTTGGTTGTTTTGTGGCAAGCTTTGCATAAAATCCAAAAAATTGGAAGGAGTTTTTCACCTCCTTCCATATTTGCTATGACCTCTAAATGCCTTGTGTCAAACGGCAAGCCGGGCCAGAAAACAGGCCTGGCTTTCTTCTTGCTGCTCTTCCGTAAAGACATGATTAAGATTGAACACCAACTAGCTGAGTTGTCAATAGACTCTCCCAGCTGAGCTCTGGATTTCTGCAGATCTTCCGGAGTTACGACGAACCTCTTTGCTTCTTCCCAGCATAATTGTACCACCACAATAATTCACCATAGACATTGTGTTTTCAAAGCTGATACAGGAAAAGATGAAGAAACAAGGTATGAATACTTCCACAACAAAATGTTGCAAGGCAAGATTGAACTGTTGTATTTTTGTAGCTTGTTTATGATTAAGTTTGCAACTGGAAATAAATCGGCATCATTAAAAACAAAACGTTGTTTACATGTCATGGTGCAATAAAACAGAACATTTGCTCTTTGGCTTTTCTTGCAAAGGATTTCTGCGCATCACACTGGCCTGTTTCTGTCTGCCCTGCTTGTTCTCTGCAGTGAGTCATCCCTGTTCTCCTATGATTTTGGAAAGTGTTTTTCCTCCACTGACAATGTGATGCTATGAAACATTGATGCAGGCATGTTTTAAGTTCAAACGTAGAGCAGTCGATTTGAGAGCAGTTTAGGTCCCTCCCATCTCCGCCGTCTTCTGCTCTGCTTTCTCTCTTGCTTTGTCTCCCCTGAATGCCCCTCCGCTTTTTCCCTTTCAATCTAAACATGTCCTGCAATCGCAGAAATTAGGACCGAAGAGTGGTTTAGGTATCGATCCACATTTCCTCTGTCTTTACTAATGGACACTCCAGTTTCTGGCGTTTTCCTCCTGTAGCTGCTTTTAAATCCACAAGAAAGACGGGAACTCAAACCAGCAAGAACGAAGGGAATAACAGGGAAAAAAACTGCATACATGATGAAATAATACTGGAAAATATAAATCAACATCAAAAGCAATTTGTAAAGCAAAATCTGTAAATGATCTCTTTGCTTGGCACTGTTGAAGTCGGTGTCGTTTAAGAAGCAGATGGAAATCTTGAAGTGTTTATGAAACTGTGTGTGGATCCCATGTTTCTGCATTGCAGGCTTGTTTTGGGATCGAGGGAGTTTCATGTTTATAGTGACTTTAACTCAGGCGAACAAACTGTGTGTCCAAAAATAAAGATTCCTGAGATTTATCAAGCTGATTGGAAGACAACACTTCTGTAACTCTAAAAATGAACAAATGCCTATTTTTATCTTTTGCCTGTCTTCCCCTGTGTGAGATTTCACACACGAAAAGACGTTCCTGAGATTAAACCCCCCTCACGTTTTTTGTCTGAGGTAACCAACACCTACCTGAGACTGTCCATTCACCTCCACCTCCTCCGCAAAGTGGACCTTGACGGGGTTGGACCTGAGCTTGGCCCTCTTTTCAGGCGTGATGAACGACGACTTCGGGCCCTGGGATGAAAACACGTTAATAAAACTCGATCTGCAGAGATTCCTTAAATCTCAGTAATGATTTCTTGAAGGGAGCGGCGAGATATGAATCACTTGATAAGTGTTTCCGTCAGCAAAAACTCCTCATGAGACTCTCTGAGTAGCAGCCATTTATTTACCATTATCTAATCAAATCAATCTTAATGCAAACACACACCTCGGTTTCACAGACGCTGCGCGAGACACGTGTTCAGGCAGTAAACAAAAGAGCCTCGTCCTTTTCTAGGTAGACCTAGTTGTGGGGGAAATTCCTCTGGGTTTCGCCTACCGTCACATCCAACACTGATAAAGCGGCGTGTGCCGGGTGAGTGGATTGGATGAGGTGCACCTCACCTCAAGCTCAGATGCAGAAAGAGCCTGATTAATGTTTCTGCTGACTGCAGCGTTTCAGAATCCCATGTGAATAGAGACACTGAATTGCACAGGCTGTACTAGAAACACACTATGCTGGTTAATTTACTCAGAAGTCCTACGAGACACGAAACTCTCTTCTCCTGAATATTGATCCTCAGCTCCATTTTAAATCATGTTCGGAGGGGGCAAGCATTGAAGACGAAAATAGTTCAGGAATCCAAAGAGCTTAGAAATGAATAAACTCTATTGAAAAAATGATAAGCAAGTGGAGAAAGAGAACATGTCAAACAACACAGTTACAGTTAACTAAGGCAGCTACATCGTGTCATTTTTATGCAACGCATGACTACTTTTGGCATCGATGTCTGTGAACTAAGAATTATTATTTGTCTGGAAAGAACAGAGGAAGGAAGGAAGAAAGGAAGGAAGGTTGGAAGCATGCAGTATAAACCCTGTCAAAGTGATAACACCTGCAAACACAAGAAAATGTTTTACAGTGAGTTCCACTAAACTGTGCAGTCAGGGTGTTTTATTCTCTCAGTCTGCCTCCTCCTGCAAAGATTTTGGTGTTCATCAATATTTTACACCCAAAACACTAGGAAATGAGGGCAAGCTGCAGTTTATTTCCGTCGGTGTAACGTTTAGGGCCGCTCTTTCTGCATGGCGATCGCATGTTCTCCCTGTGCGTGCGTGGATTCTCTCCAGGTACTCCGCCTTTCTCCCAAAGTACAAAGCCATGACTGGCAGGTTTAATTGGTCCGACCAGTCCAACTCAATCCCCACATTCAGTGGTTACCAGCAGACTCACATGCAGGATTCTGAGGACAGTCATGGTCAGCGTGTCTTGACACTCCCTAAAAGAAAAAAAAACAAACAAACACACACACAAAAGTTCTGGTTGTTATGGTCAAACCCTGTTACAAACAGACTAAAGCAACAACATTCAGATACGTGAGCCTGTGTTTTGCGTTTGCATGCGCAGACCTGATTATTTCAGCAGCTTGTTCTGGGGTCAGGTCATCGACAGCCACGTTATTGATTTTCACAAGCTGGTCGCCAGGGACGAGCCGGCCATCTGCAGGACCACCTGGACACATAAAACGTCCTCGCGTCGTCAGGCCTGAGGGGCTTTCAGTCCGTCTGAGCTCACACGGCTCGTGAGCGCTGAGGACTGGCAGCAGCATGTGTTCTAGTCATTTCCTTTCATCTGACTCCAATGCAATATTTTCCATCCTGCTCTCTAAAGAGCTCGCTGTCCCACAACATGCATATTAGCAGTCAGTTAATTGTGTTTCACTGTCGCCAACAGAAATCTCCCACGCTGACGTTTCGGTTCGGTTTTAACACCCGAGGTGATTTTTAGATGTTTGTTGTAATTTACCAGCTAATTTAGTCTACACAGAGTTTCAATAAAGACAAGGAGAAATCAGAATTATAATCTTTCTCTGATTGTTTCTATATATATATGTATTTTTTTTTAGGTTTTGTTGGCTCTTGTGGCCTTTATTTGAAAGTAGTTTTGACAGGAAAGAGGGTTATGAGAGAGGGGGAAGACATGCAGCAAATGTCACCAGGCCGGGAATCAAACCTGCAACCACTGGAAGGAGGACTAAGGCCTCAATACATGGGTTGTGCTTTGCCCCTGCGCCACCACAGCACAGATTGTTTCTATATTAACGTCTAACAATATTTAGATGTTTATCTTTAAGAAAACCCACTGATGATCATCTAGTCACAATATCCTCTAACTTTTCTCATATCCAAACCTGAAACCTACAGTGTTTAGTGGTGGTGATGTTCTCAGCAGGAAGAGGGGTCCCTAACTTTATTCTGCATGGCGAGTCAGAGCCACTGCACTGCGTATCTCTCTGTTGAGGGTAAGAGACAAACGGAGAGATTTAGTTTATGGGGCACTACTAGGACCAAGACAACGGTAGCAGGGGTTCGTCCTGTTCGAACTGGGTTGCCAGTTCGAGCGTCGACTCTGCCCGTCTCTGTTGTGTCCTTGGACGAGACGCTTCACCCGTCTTGCTTGCTGGTGGGGGTTAGAGGGTCCGGTGGTAACCTCGCTTCTGTCAGTCTGCGAATGTGTGCATGAATGGATGAATGGCTGAAAATAGTGTGAAGCGCTTCGGGGTCCTCCAAACTTGAAAAAGTACAGACCTTTTCCGTTTTGTGACTGTTGAATTTTTGTTGAGTTTTTGACTGTTGAGTGCCAAAGAGGCTATTTATTTTTCTAGGCCAGGCTTTATGGGACGATAATTAAAGCTTGCAATGTTGTTTTACAACCTAACCCTGCTTCAAATTTCATCACAACTTTACTCCTGACTTGTCTGCTGTTTGTTCACAAAAATGATCCAATTGAATAAAGAGTTATATTGAAAATCTTTCTTGTGCATTAACACTTTTGCAAGGCACTGTTCTAAAAACAAAATTTGTTCTTCCCAAAACAGCAACAGGAATCTTTCCGTCCTTCCTCAACACTATCATCCACCCTCACGTTTATTGTCTCTACGGCTGTTTTTAAAATCGACTGGCTGCTCAACTGATAGGTTTTCTAGCAGCTGTTAGAGTTGTGAATTGATTACAGATACGTCTCCTGGTTGCCACCTTGTTGGACACGTCTTTCTGTCCTGTGCTCAAGCTGTTACACAAAGCATTATGCAGCAGGTTCAGCGAAACAAATGAACAAGGACATTTTGAATGTGCTCGACACTGTAGGAGCTCTCATTAGACAAGATGAAGGCTTAGAGATGCCAAAACTGAGGTCTGCTATCAAGCTGAACACAGGAGTTTATATCATGTGAATAAGTAATTAAAGTGTTTTCAAAATATAAATCAAAGGAAATTATGTGGATCTGTTTATGAACAAAATGCATAAATGAATTGATCATCATTTCGTCCAGCCTGCGTGGGTTTGAGCTTTGTCCACTTTGCCTTTCTTTAGCGTGCAATATCAGGTAGCTTATCACTTGATATTTTCTTTAAAAACAATGTGGACAGCAGCCAGTGACACTGATAGGTCTGAAAAGGCTTTTGAATAAAGGATTCATATTTCACTGTCAAGATGCTGCAGCACCAGCCATATACAAAGAGACAGAGGGTAGTGAAACTAAGCCAAGGCTCAGAGGAGGAGCCACTAGTGGAGTGAGGACCAGTGTGTGAGCGCGTGTGTGTGTGTGTGCTTCATGGGTAGAGACAGATGGTGACAGGACAAACTTGAGGCAGACATGAGAGTGAAAAGTTTCTGTAATGTGCCCCTGAGCCTCTGAGGGATTCAGATCTGTGTTCCTCTGCACTTTCAGTTTCTCCGTTCAAACATTTCACAGCTGGGTACTAAAATGTTTTCTGCATTATTAGGTGATTTGCCATGTTCAAGCATCTTTGTGGAAGGATGACTTACAGTATTTAATCCGTTTTTTTAGTGATCCAGTTTGTTAGTTTCCAACATGCTAACTCCAGTGTTTAACTAGCAAAAATACACAGAACTTTGCAAAAGTATCCATAACCTCCAAATTTTGTCATATTTTGCCACTTTACAACCACAAGCTTTAGTACATTTTATTGGTATTTCAGGAGATAAATTCAACTCAAGATGGAGTATTAAAAAAATCATAGTTAATGGTTTTGTCAGTACTTGGTTTTCAACATATTTTACGAATGGAAATCCAAACAAAATGTAGAATGCATTTGTATTTAGCACCTAATTACCTAATATTGAAAGACCACTACAGATGATTTTCAGACTTATATTGCATGATGAGATTTCACATCAAGTCGTATGGAGATACAGTTCTATTGTCTAAAGGAGAAAACATTTTCTAGCAGCTTCATTTTTTGTCCTTTTGGGTCTGATTTAATCCGTAATATCAGCATTTTTCTTGGGTGCTGTCATCTTGAATCCCCACTGATGCCCCCTGTATTTCAAAGTGAATTTACTGCAACAAAGGGCTGTTTGGATGTCACTGTGTGAACCCTTCACCCACAAAGCCTCAAAATACGAGTGAAAAAATTAATGCACACATGAAAGCTCAAAAAGGATTTTTTTTAACATATAAAAACCAAAACCAGTCAAATGTAAGTTAAAAAAATAAATAAATAAAGAGTTGGGTCTCATGTTTTCAGATTTCAATTTGAAAAAAAAAGAAAAAAAAAAAGGTTTGTGCACTTTTCCTTACATTTGCATTACTTCTGTGATGGTTTGTCATATGAACTGTCATCGAAAACACACTGAAGACTACGGTAGCACTGTTAGTAAACGTAAATTAATAACTACATGGTTAGTATGGTCACAAAAGCCGGTCAAACCAAATCTCCCTGACAGTATTTCCAAACTCTGCTGCATTTACACTTCTGACACAGGTCAGTGCTAAATAATTCCGTTAGGAGGAAGTGCTTGCACTGAGCTGAGATACTTGGGCATACCTTAAGCTGCATGCATCTACATTATCTCACATCTTCACAACACCCACAAATGCACGCGCAAACACAAACAAAGACATTAGCGCCGTGCAGCACTTCCTTCTGTTAATGTAATTTTGTGTGCATCTCTGCAGCATCAGCGCGTACAGCAGCAGCCCCAGCTGGAGGTTTTTACTTTGTCAGTTTGTACCGACCAAAGGTCTGCAGAGGTCTGGCACAAGTTCACGCATTAATTTGCTGGGAAGACATTTGTTATGCAAATTAGAAACGGTGTGCTGGAGATTACAGTGGGGAAAAAAAAGGCTGACAAATGCTTTATTTATAATACGACAGTATTTGCCAAAAAAAACAAAACAAGAACTAGTAATCAGTGTTTTGCAGCAAGGGATCTTGGTTTACTGCAAAGTAAATGTATTTTATAATGGAAAGTTGATTATTTGGAAAACATATAAGAATTTTGCAAATGTAGCAATTTATGTATTTCTACAATTGAAACATAAAGAATAGCCTTCTCAATATGAACATATATTATGTAAGAAACCAAGTGTTAGTGTTTTTTTTTTTTTTGTTTTAGTTTTTTTCTGTTCTTTCAGTATACCTGAGAGGGGTACAGCTATATGTGCTTTTTAACTTACAACCAAGAGTTTACTCATTACAGGGAACATTGTGCTGGGGCAGAAGGCACCGATTCAGCAAACTAAAATACTGCAGCTCCTTGTAGAAATTCACCCCGTGACATAGGATGTTGTGACCTGGTGGATAAAGTCAAACTACCACAACTAGTCTCAGATGAGCAAGAATGTGTAAAATATCTGATACAAACTAATGATCAGCCATTTCTAAATGTTGAAACTTTGTGATACTTCTATTTAACAGACATTACGTTTTGCGCGCTACTTTCTGTCAAAACTACAATTAATGTTGCCTTTGAGGAAATTGTCCTACCTGTGGTGACCTCCTGCACCAGGATGGGGATCTGGCTGGAAAGCGTGAGGCCATGGGAGTTGAGGTCCGGGTCCTTTTGGATCTGAACGTTGAATCGGAACGGGTAATTTCTCTGATCGGAGCCACCGGACTCTCCTGTTTTCCCATCCACCGCAGCACGATCTCTGCAAAGCATCAGGAGGACGTCTTACCATGTCACTGGAGGTTCTATGTGAAATTATTGTGATTTTGTTTCAAAAGCTGTGATTTCCCGAACTTAAGTAAAACAAGAGTACAAGGGTTTTAAAAATAAAACGACTAATGTTGGCAGCGTTTCTTGCCCTAAAACTCGCAGAGGTCAAGCAGCATGAAGCAGGTCGTCTGCCATGTGAGCAGCTTCGTCTCCAATATCTGTTACCAATGCAGATGTTAGACAACAAGCATCCATATTAACGTCATGGTCACAGTGATTACTGAAGTGATTTTCTGATTTTTGAGTTATTAGACTAGAAGAAAGGATCCACATCATTCCATCTTAATTAAACTCAGAGCCTCAAAAGGTGGCTGTCTTGACTTCATTTTCTTTTTCTAATTTTATGATGAGATGGAAAAAAAAAGTCTTAGCTGTTCATTTTTTAAAAGTCTTTCAATACATAAAAAGACTTATAATAAACAGATCCTTAAACAAAAACTCCTGCTAGCAATTAAAACCAGGAATTTTAGTTTTGTGTAGAGATCCGACTGAAAGCTGGAATAAAAAAAAGAGGAAAAAAAAGGTTGTTGTGTAATATTTACCTAGTTCCGTTCTTGTAGATTAATTTTCTTTCTTACTTTTCTTTCTTAGTCACATAATATGCCATTACCAAACTCTGACTTGATTGATTTGTTTGAAGTTGTTTCAATTTTGTTTGAGAACAACAAGGACAAAATTCAAACGATTCTAGGTCTTGATGTTAAACAGGGTCAGTTTCCACATCAAAAGACAGTCAAGTCAGATAAATCTGATTACCTAACAACTGCATCTAGATGAAAACAAAACAGAAGCCTACCTGCTCAGAGAGTGAGACCTGCTGCCCAAGTCTCTGGACCGTCTCAGCCATCGTCCCACCACCTGTTCCACTCGGCTGGTTCTGCGGGACGGGGAGCGACTCCTGTCCTGAGACTCCATTTACCTGTCATTAAAGGAAAATATATGTCATTACAATATCTAAACGAGGTCTATTTTAATGCCAGCTAAATTTAATTTAGAGCAAATCAATGAACAGGGCAAGGATTATTAGTGTTGGGTGTTTTGGCCCAAGAAAAGACACAGGTGATGCACAAATCAGGTAAACAAAGTCCATAAATTCTCTTCTCCACTGACAGCAACGTTAGTCCTAAATTAGGAAATGCAGGCTGTTAAACAGAACGGTTCTGTGATGAGAGTAAACATGCTTTGTGTCCGCAAAATGCATACTGTGGCACTTCCTGTGCTGAAGAGAAAAGATAAGACCTCTGAATGGACAGGACAGAAAACTGCCAGAGATTTGACAAAGTTCATTTGCAGTTCCTGCAAACTGTTCTATAAAATGGATATGAGCTGAAAAAAAAGAAGGATGTAACATTTATTGAATGCAGAAATTAAACCTAAGTAGCTGACACTTTTCAGTTGCAATGCTTTTGTTTGCTATGTGTATAAATGTAAGAAAGTGGAGGGTAAGAGCACGGATGTTTGGCTAGGCTTCCAACGTTTTAAGGTCTTAACAACACCTATGTTGTAAGCACCACCATCCTAAAAAACAGCACTAGACAGATGTAAAACAATTTTAATACAATAAATACATTTAAAAAGCTAAAGCTGAATACATCTTCTTCTTTTTGCTTTTTTGGACAACGCTGTCATATGAGCTGGTATTGTTTGGTGAGGTTCAAAGATCCTCTGTGACATTTTTGGATTTTACGTGGGTGGAGGCCAACAATGACGTCAGTTTTGGCATTGTGTAGCCTAATGGTCTCTTAGGCTGATTTATGAACCACCTGATGCAATATTGCCCACAAGTCTCAATAGCAATCAATACAAATAGTTCATCATTTTAAATAATGACGCACTTTCCTTTAAATGAGTCCCTGTTGTGTAACTGTGAAGCACGCAGTTGTCACAAATGAGAACGTTGAAAGGCTGTGGTGGTCGGAGGGAAGGACATAATGGGCCAACTTGGTGTCCACTGGGTTTGGTTAATGGTGCATCGAGGAGCTGGGCAACATTTTAGATAGATAGTGGCATATCAGCTTACAAGAAAACATGCTTATTAAAGATGTACAGACTGTGGCTGGATGAGAATAACCGACTGGCCAGTTATGAGTTTCTGTCTTTAACAGAAAATACTCGAGTTATAGAAGATGTTGCTATGACATCTCAATTAAGGTTTTCTATTTTATAATAACTTAACATTGTTGATGTTAAACGTTAGTTTCAGCCAGCATAACGCTGCTACACTAAAAAAAAATGTTACATTGGCCAACAGTAGCTATGTTTCCATCCGATTTTCTTGCAAATTTTGAAGGAGCATTTAAAATGTTACAAAAAAGAAAACATGAATAAGTTTGTTTCCATCTACTAGTTTGGAGCAAACCAATCCACTATGCAAAGCGTAATTTTACAGTGCGTTACCGTCGGGCAAGTTGTAATTCTTCTGTCACTTCAACTAGAATTGACAATGTTACACGAAGACCGGAGAAAGGACAGCAAAGCAACACTTCATCGATCAAACCTATTAGGAAAATTCGTTTCCATCTCCCTTTTCTATCTCTTTTTGTTTTTGGAAAAGCCAAAGTGAAAATGTTTTTTTTTTTTTTTTGCAAAACTGAGGAAGTTATTCCAAATTTAATTTCACCATCACCATCAACCTTTTCAAATGCCTATAAAAAGTTGATGGAAACATGGTTGGTGTTAGATCGAGTTTTGATGCGTCGTTGCTTTCAAGATCTTTTAGCCCAATTCATGCAGCCTTACATGTCCTATTTAAGATTTCCTGATTATGCACAAACTGATTTAAACACCTTGTAAAATTAAAGCACCTTATAAAATGTTAGTTTTAGGTTATTAATTGAAAAAGAAAGCATAATTTCTTTTTTTTTTTTTAGATCTATGTTTTGTGGCCTACAGGCCAGGTAATTACAGTTTATTTGTCTTTACTGATCAACATCTGGAGCTTATAGCCACATTGAGCCTGGGACTCCGTTTCCCCGACACCCAAGATCCCTTTAACATCATCATGACTCCACCAGGCTGTAGCTGAGAAACAGATTATCTCACAGTGAATAATTAAAAAAGAGAATCATTACATAGCAAAATAAATTATTTAAACAATTATTTATATAAAAAACCCCGACTACGACACATTTTTGTTTAGTAAATAAGAAAAATAAAACTCCAACTTTCAGAGTAAACAATCCTTTTAAAATACATTTTAAACTAAAATAAAAGGCAGATATGTGTACAGTGGTCAGACTTCAGAGACAGACAGAAAGAAAGACAAACAGGAAGGAAGGAACAGTGGATGGACGGATGGACGGAAAAATCCAGATTTGAAATGGGTTGAAATCAAATTCCACACTTTTGTAGACTGAATTAATACCATAATTCATCGCTGACTAATCACTGAACACAAGAATAGAGAGATGAATGATGGGATGAATGAGAGGCGGAGGCAGTAACGCTGTACGGAGAAACAGCATTGGGATCGATTAAATGAATGAGCGAATGATCTCAGCAGGTCTGGTGCGTCCCTCAGTGAGCAGCTACAGGAAGGAATCTCCCTATAGACAGAAGCTGAACATTAGCGCCGTCCATTACAGGAAGCAAATTGCTGACAGGAGAAACAGGGGAAGAAAAGCAGAGATAAAGAGGAAATAGGTGAGGAAAACAGCAGACCGAGGGAGGTGATGACAGACGACAAGTGTGATAAAAGTTGAGAAAGGCGGAGGCGTGTTGAGTGACGCAGGCAGACAGCAGTGTCTCCTGGGGGATCTTTGATTATAAGCACATTATCCATCCATCTGGCAGCACATAGCCGTCTCCTGATCCTCTCTGCCGTTCCTTTCCTCATATTAGCCCTGCAATACTTCCTTTAACCCATCTCCTTCTTCATATTCACTTGCTGCAGCTCCCTTCAAGCACTTCTCAAATTGTATTAACACAATGCAAAGGGTGACTTCTTTTTACTCTTTTTTCATGCTACCAACTACTACTAAACGGAAAGCTGCCAAAATCATAGATACAATCTCCTCAGTTACACTCTTCCTTTGAGGTTACTTTCTACGAAATCAGATACTCAAGACCAGATTGATTTGAAGCCAAATGTCTGCACTTTTCAGTCAATAGAAATATTGGGGCAAAGTGCTCCTTTACAACCTGCCCCCTTTATAAATAAGCTTGTTTCCTTCCAGAATGGCTTTGATTGAGTACACAGATGAAGTCCAAGCCCAGCAAATCAAATCAGCCACAGCAGCACTGCAGTTCCTGTTCTGCAACGACAGCATTCACGATTAGGGATCAGAGAGGAAATGTCAGCTTATTTTCTGAACAGGTGTAATAATAGCATCGGAGGAAACCTTACACTTAATCCCTGACATTTTCAGAGGGATTCTTGTCGAATCTGGAAATAAATGTGAGATTAATCACTGCTTGGTAAAAGTGTAGATATGTCACAGCTGTATATTATTAGGTCTGCACCCACACGCTCCACACATCCACTTCTAAATCGAGACCAGTGCTAAGCCTAAACCCCGTCCAGACTGAGGACAAAGCAAACCCTTTGCTGCGGCAGAACCAAGAACTTCACATGTGACTGGTTGGACTGTGGAGACAAATTGCCGTTTTGAATCTTGATTAATAATTAAGAGCTATGTCTAGTCCTTATTGAAAACAGAAGAATAAAAACACCGAGCCTCATCATTAGGAAACAAAACAGATTACCATGGGAAAAAAAAGCACAGTGCCTCTTATTCTCATGCTGTTTGTTTTATTACCACTCAAACAGCTGAGGTAGATCAAAGCATACATAAAGCTTCAGTCACAATTGATGTTTGCATCTGAATTTATTGACGTAGCTTGCAGCTTTGTTCTTTTTATATTACTAGCTGGTGTCTGTAAATTCTGCCAGAACCAGCCTGCTTCTCTACAGTTAGCAGTGCCGCTTATAACGACCAATCAGAGGTTCCCAAATATAAATGCATCTACAAATTAGGCTGGCAACATTAAGACATTGTTACACATGAATGATACAGAGTGGGATCTGAATACAACAGAGTCACAAGAAAACAGGTAAGAGTGAAAAGTTAATAGTTCTTTAGCATCTTAGGAAATTTGTTGGGAGGAGCTTTCCTGTGTATAGGACCATGTGATATAATTATAGCAGAATTGTTTTGTTTTGCTTTTTTCTCTGTGTCTGAGCTAAATGAAGCTGTACTTGTAGTGTTAATAATTATTTAATTTTTATTTTTATTTTTTAAATTTTATTTGCTATTATAGATCTTGTGTTTTGTGCAGGGCAGATAAAGAAATTAGTTTTAATTTGTCCTGCCAAAGTAAATAAAACAAATAAAAAGTTTTCTACCGCTCCCATCCAGTTGCATATCAACATATTAACTTCTCTTTGCACCACGACATGTGTAGCATTAGCTTGGGCCAACGGACGTGTTGTGGGTAAAATAACAGCAGATAAAGCTTGAGTGGTTTTCTACTCCTGTAAAAGATAGACTGATTATTTAAAAGAAAATGGAGGCTGTTTTCAATACGTAATATAGAAAAAATATATGTTTAAAACCTAGAAAAAAAACTGACCAGCCTTCTCACAGAGAGAAATGTTCTACCATGAGCTTCTGGGTGGATAGTGTAACATTTTCTGAAAGGAACGAAAGTAAAAATCTGCTTGTCTGGATTGTGATTGTAACACATTGCAGCTGCAATCAGTTGAGTGTGTGTGAGGCGAGAAACAAAACAAAAATACTATAGATAATCTGAGTGCCTGTCCTGGGGAAATTGATTAAGAAATGTTAATTAAAACTTAATTAATCCTCTAAACGTGCAACACTCTTGTTTGTTGGTGATCTACATTTGCTTTTCCCTTTAATAAAGCATTTGTTTAAAAAGGATGATTTTTAATACCTAATATAAATATTGCAGCGTTGAAGCTGAGCCTGCCATACAACTGCTGCAGGAAAGAGTGATCTCAGGCAGAAAGGTTGGCTTTTTGTTTATTGCTGAGACAGGAGCTGGGCAGTATAACAACTGCTGCAGAAAAAAAAAAAAACACACACTCTCACAGTTGACTAATGGGGCTGCAGCAGCACTTGCAGTTTATTTTCCACTATAAGCACTTTTTGTGTGTGTACATCTATAGTTACAATGAAATTAATATGTTCCTTTTGTCGTATAATCTCTGTATCTATGTTTAATCACATAATTTTAATCTGAGCACTTTAGTAAAGGAGCTGTTAGTCAGATTTCTTTCTCATCTGTATCTTTCTTATTTATATCTTTATAAAGCAGCAGCCAGAGAGAAATGTGGATAAATACAAATAAACAGTGAAAGTTAATCAAGTTTTAATTTAGACTAAGATTTTTCTACTTTCAGACACGGCATAGATTTAAAAATACACAATTTAAGAACAAATGTGGTTGCAAAACTACAGAAGAAGCAATTAATGCAACTGGATGAAAAGTCACAGTTGGGAGATAACTTTGGCGGATGCTGGGTGAACAAGTGAATGAAATGTTTTCAAACCTAGAAGGTCCATAAAGAGACCTCAGAGTTGTTGGGTTTCATGTGATTTCTGAGACCAATCAATATACAGACTTACAAAGGCAAACATAAAAAATATGCCAACCAGCAGGGCGTTCTACCGCTTTCTGTGGTGCGTTCATGGCCCTACGAAAACATGGAAATGCGGCTCTGCTCTCTTGATTAACATATGCTCTAATGTGATTGATATGCTCCTCAGAGTTTTTGGCAGCAATGTGACTCCATAAAAGGGTACCAACGCCGCCTCCCGCCTCTTGAAAGGTGGGCATAGGCGATGGATGGATGAATGAATTTTCAACAGCTTGGAAAAGTGAAACACAGCATTAATCTAGTTTATTTATCTTGTGAATTCAACGTCCTGGTATAGTGAGACGCAGATTACGTCCAGCTTTCACATAACACACACTGAGACATGCACAGAGCAGGCAAGTGGGATTAGAGAGTGTGTCTGGAGCCTGTGGCAGGGAGTTTGTGCGTCACTCCTGCTGAGCCAGATTAAACTGAGCTTCGGTCCAACCGTACAAGACGAGCTGCAAAGCTGCAACTCAATCTCCCCGTTTGTCTCATTTTCACTTTTATCCCACACTTTTCTGATCCTCTAATGTCATCACTGTTATTTTCTGTAAACGTACTCATCGCATGTGCAAACAAATCTGCTTGAAGTAGCGAACAGTCACCTGCTCGCCGCTCCCTCTCCCGGGGCTCCCTGAGGGCGCTGGCTGCAGTCACGCTCCACGTTCGGTTCGTCCATCATCTGGCGGAAGGGGACCCGGATGACGTATCTTCATCTCCTGGGGATATGCACAACATAATAAGGACATGGCTTTAGACACATTTAGAGTACTGAGGCAACACACAGTGCCTACAAAAGTATCTACACCCATTTCACATGTTGTCATGTCACAGCAGTGTTTCTCAATTCCGGTCCCTTCTGCCAAACACCTAAACTGTGTCCCCGAGTGACTAACAGGCTTCTGCAGTACTTGATGGTCATGCAATCATTTGAATCAGCTGTTCTGGAATAAAGGCACGTCTAAAACATGCAGAGCAGGAGGGGGCAGTGAGGAGCGGAGTTGAGAAGCACTGTCATACACGCAAACATCAATTTACGTTACATAAATTGCATGCGACAACGTAGTGCTTAATTGTGACATGTAAGGAAAAGGATAATGTTTCTTCCAATTTTCTTTTACACGGATGGGTCTGAAAAGTGAGGATTGCACTGGTGTAACACAGAATTAAAACAAATGCACCCAGCTCTCTTCAGACGTCACCTAATTAGTCATTTTGTGGAACTTAATCCAGCTGTCCTGTGAAGGTTCGAGAGGTTTGCTAAAGAACATTAGTGAGCTTAAATTTAAATCATATCACTCCAAAACTGTTAACAGATGGGAGTCGCACCAAACTGACTCTTACCAAAAAAACGGGGCATTGTTCAGAGAAGCCTCCAAGAGGCCCATGCAACCCTACAGATGCTGCACAGTTTCACAGTTCCAGACGGAGAGTCTGTCAACGTGTTTTTTATTAGCTGTGAACGCAACTTATCTGGGCTTTACGGAAGAGTCGCAAGAAGAAAGCTACTGAGCAAAGGAAAAACCGTAAACTGTTTATTCTTAGTTTACAAGGGCCACAGCAGGCGGCATGGCGAAAATAAGGCAAAAGTTGCTCAAATGAAACTTTGTCACCAATATGCAAAGAGCTGTGTGAGAGAGAAAGCCACATCTGCACATAACCCTGAGCACACCATTTCTACAGTGAATCATGCTGGTGCCAGAATCGTGCTGTGGTGTTGCTGCTCTACAGCAAGTAAAGGGAAACCTTTCATAGGAAGCTACAAGCAGTCCAATCCTGGAAGAAAACCTGCCAGGAGCTGCAAAGGACTTGAGATTGAAGTGTCATAAATGGTTAGATCATTGATTAGCCATTGTTAGAATGGCCTAATCAAAGTCTAGACTTCTACAATTTAGAATATGTGGCAACACATGAAAGCTGATGTTTGAAGACATTCTCTGACCAGCTTGATGATGAATGATGAATTTGACAAGGTTGAATATAAAAGGTTACATGCAGGTGAACTCCATATTATTGTAGTTATGATGATGCTCCAGTTTTTTGTTTAAGTATAAAGGGGACAGACTAACAATGTGCCAAACATTTAAATTTTTCTCTGGTGAACATTTTGAAATCCATGAAATCGTCCTTTTACTTAACTATGTACTCCTTTTAGTTCTGGTTTTTCAGTTAAAATCCCAGTGTGAAAATATTAAAAGCAATGCGAATGTTTGCATTTATTTACATCTATTTAACATTCTAATCTTTCCTTCTGAAGGAGGTAAAAGGAAGGAAAATGAACATAGGATTAAAAGCTCCACTGTTCAGCAAACAAAATGAAACAATTCAGTAATTTTCACAAACAGGAAAAGGAAAACATTCAGTGTGAGAAAGTGCACTAAGTTAACAAGGCAAGGATTAGACGAAAGCTGCTTGAGAGGCAGAGTGCAAAATGATATTTCATAAACAAACAGAAATATGAAAAGGAAGACAACGCAGGAAAAAGTGGGGAGAAAAGCGAAGGGAGAAGAAGAAGGATGGGGGAATAAAAGCGTCAAAAAACATAGTGGGACTCCATCACAGCGGGATAGGCCGGGCTGAGCTGTTTGTGGAGTCCCACTTCCCCCTGCTCTGCTCTAAACAACATGCATAATTAACGAGCCCCTTACAAAGCCCTGGGAAAAGAGATGCTGGGAACTCTTCTTTATCCCCTCTCTCCCTTCTCCGCCTTCATCCACTCAGTTACCCTCACCTCAGTTATTAAAGAAAGTACTCCTTTCTTTAATAACTCATCCTACCCTCTTGTTCGAAGTTAATCATTTGATATATGTTCAGGCACTTGAGCTGCCGACAGGGCAGCTTTTAATTTTGTGTATATCAAGCAGCTTAAATGCCTCAGAGATGGATAAATGCATATGTTTCTTGAGAAATGAGCAAACGGAATGAATGCCTGCTACGTTTAGTTTCTCTTTCTGATGTACAGTAACAGATAAACATAAGTTAAATAACTTTTTTTTTTTTGCTTCATTTGATGGTGTGTGTGTAACATTGTGTTTTATGTCCGTACTGAGAGTATCTTTTTATCATCCCTGTTGGCGGCTGGAGTTTGTGTGTGTTAGTCAGTGTGCTGCTCACATCAATAATGTATGCAGATAATGCAACCGCTTCGCTGTACCAACAACTAACAGGCATACCGTTGCACACAGATGGAGTCATGGAGGGGGAGAGAGAGGAGACACATGAGGCAGCAAAAAAAAAAAAAAATGGAAAAGATGAGATGTGAAAAATACAATGCGTGATGAGAAAATGGTTTAAAGTCTACAGTGTGAGCCAAATTATAATACAATTCAGATTTTACTTGGATTTCACCAAACTTAATTAGCTTTTTTTTTTTGTTTTATCACATGCCACATTTCCGTATGACTTGCAAGAGTCCCACACAAATAAAAGTCACTCATGTGCAACAGAATGTAGCAGCTGAGACCAAATATTTACACACATTGTCAAGCACGTGCAGGGGAGGGGTGAGGGGGCAAGGGGTGCTTGGGCACCTGCCCCTTTTGCTCCTTGCCCCCAAGAAGTGCCCTTTTGGTCAAATTTTTTATTTTATTATTATTTTTTGTATTATTTCCTAAGCTCTCTTCTGACACATGACACATGTACTAATATTATTTGTTTTTTGTTGGGTTTTTTTTTTTTGTACAACATAATAAGCCCTCCGGTCACCTTGTTACCTTTGACCTTTTGCCCGTGACGCATGACGCAGTTGCCTCTCGCACAGTGAGATAAGGCAGCTAACTGGAGCTCAACATAGAGAACGTTCCAGATTACAGAACAGTTTTTGGTGAATTAAAAAAAAACGTTTTTGGTGAATAAAGTGGAGTAGACTTGCTACTTGTCACATGATGGAAAACGTTGAAGAATCGTTTCTGCTTCAGCACGGAGTTGCGGTTTAAGCAGAGAGGTAATGAAATACAACAGACACTGACAGGCCTCTGCGTCTGGCTTACTCTGAAGAACTACTGAGGGGAGGAGACAGCCAGGTGAGGAAAAACTGTTCTTATCTATCGATTTGGTATTTTTATCATACAGACATTAGGCTGTTGTTGTTGTTGTGCTATTAGCTAGGTGCTAGCTAACGACTTTGCTAGCAAAGCTAGATAACTAAAAACCTTCTTCCCTGTATTGTTAATGACAGCAGTCATTCTTCATTATTGCTTATGCAATAGGGGCACATCGCCCGTCCAAAACCGATCATCTCCATAATGGATATATGTCTTGTCATTTCCTTTGCTGCATAATGTACATTACATTTATTCTGGCGTTAGGTAAATGTACCTTGAAGGAGAATAGCACTTAAATAAAAGCCCAACAAGGATATTCATTTAGAATTAAAAATAACTCACCCTGAATTACCATGATAGATATAATGTATGTAATAAAAGTGTGTCATTAATGAAGGGGAAAAACTCAACCAGACTTTAAGTAAGTTTAGGGTCTGGTTCGCAGAGTATGAAGTTTAATTTTTTTCTCCCAATTATTCAATGAAAAAAAAAACTAACTTCAGTTAAGTAAAATAAAATTGAAATCAAAACTTTTGGAATTGTAATGATTTCTTTTTTTTTTAACAAAGTTTTGTTTAAAAACTTTTTTTTAAATTAAATAACTCATTTTTGTCTTGTGAGCTTAAAAAGTTATTTGCCAAACATAAACTTTTATTTGCACACATCAGAAATCTTTTTTGCGATTTTTTTGCGATCTGACTTCATGTGAGAATCACAAGCAAAACTTTGAGTCACAAACAAAAACTTAGAGTAGCAAGAAAAGATTTATGACATGCACAAATAAGTTTGTTTTTGCAAAAAAAAATAAAAAATCACTTCATGAGATGAAAATGTGTGATTTTAATTTATAAAAAAGTTTTTTATTAAGCAAAACTCAGGCTTTTCTCATGGTGACATCATGCATTAACAATTACATTTTTGCTTTTGTTTTTTTTTTCTTCTTTCTGCAGTTCCACATTAAAGTTTGATGCAGCTCTGCTTTCCTAAATGGACCATCTTCATCTCCACTGCAAGTGTAGCAAACAGGCAGCTCTTTTTAATAGATTACAGTTCACTAAAAGGTTGCATTGTGCCCTACTTTACATTTTTAATAGTGTAATTCTGTTAAGACAAAATATGTCTGGTGGACTCTGATTTACATATCTTGCTAAATTGCGGGTTTGAATATTGCAATACTTTGCTTAAACAAAATAGACCTGCAGAAAGAAATTACTAATAAAATCTTATGCATAGTTGTATGCTCTAGAGATTTTCCTTAGCTTTGATTGTATATCTCACAATTTTGTAAATTATCATTGTTTATTAAACTCTGAAAGCTGTGTGGCTTTGTTAATATTCTGTCCTAGGATGAGGTTAGATGTGCCCCTTTTTTTTTTTTTGAGCACCTGCCCCTTTAGTGGTCTCTGCATGGCCCTGCACATTGTATAAAAAGACACAAAGACTTTTTGTCTGACATTAAACTTTTTTTTTCTGCTTTAGGTCAGTTAGGATGACCTAAATTATTTTAAGGGGGTTTGTCGGGGCTCACGTCGACTGCACAGGATGCCGCCCTGGGCGGTTGCCCAGATCAGGAACCACCACTGTTTATTCCACCATGCTGACCAGGCTTCACTTACAAACAATAGTATATTCTAATGTAACCCGTCTGGAACAAATAAAGGACTGTAAAGAAAACATCTGAGCTCCACTATGGCCTTTTTACTGATTGATCAGATCCTTTAAGGGCTGGACGATCACAGAACAAGATGAATGAAACCAGAATAAATGCTACGCAGTCATTAAAGTTACCAAAATGATGGAAATCAATTGTAGTTCCTCATTTCTTTAACAGGACCTGACACCAACAGCAGTGCATGAGATTAAAACAGGACACACAGGACACAGGTCTACCCCTGACCTCTGACTGCACCTTGACTATGTTCATCTTTAGAGGCAGCAATCCAATTAGCAGATCACCGTTTAGACAGACATACAGGCAAACAAACAAACACACATAATCCATGTCACCAAATGACATTTACTGATGGAAGACTCCAGTAAATACTGCCTCAGGCAGCTCGCGGTCATTTGAAAACGTGAATGCATGCGTGTCCCTCAAGTTCCACATTTCACTGCTACAAAAGCAAGAATCAGGAGAAAAACAGAACAATCTACAAAACTACAGCTTTTTCTTTTTTTACACTTTTGAACAAATATATACAGAAAATAATAAGCTCTGGATTTCGGCTAGTGCTCATCTGCCAACCAAACACATAGAGAAACTTTAACAAATACCTAATACTCAGTTTGTATCAGTATGTTTGTCCTAACCTCGCTGAAAGATATAGATTAAAAATAAATAAATAAATAAATAAATAAATACTAGTGCACAAAAACTGAGCTGTTTATTTCACCAGATTGATTATTTTGGATATTTTGCAGACACTTGACCATCACATATGATTCAAAATGCTTTTGCTGCTTTAAGATTTTTACATTCATGCTGTAACTACAGATTTTAAAGTGTTTTATTGGGGTTTTACTTGGTAAGTCGGCACACAGCAGGACATACTCTAAATGTAAAATGAAAAAATTTTTCTTTTTTTTCCCCATTATGTAAACTATAAAAACTGTTGTGTGCTTCTGTATTCAGCCCCACTACATGGTGGAAGTAATAATTGCTGCAAATACATTTTGAAATGTTTTGGGGAATCAGCTCTTTACATCTAGAGACTGAAATTATTATTGCTTGCTCAGTCAGGTTAGACACAAACTTTCAAGTTTCTGGTTTTACATGTGCATATGGTTATTCCGAGCTGTTCCATTGTACCTCCAGCTGTTTGCTGAATATTTAGTTTACTTAATCGAAAAAATTAATTAAAAAGATTGTGGGCTCAATTTAAAGGCCACATCCATATAGACTTTTAATCTGTAAAAATGTCTGCATATTCAGAAACACTATAAATCCATTATAAATCCAGTGGCAGCCTTTTCATTTTAGCAGTGCTGAAAACTGTTTTCTTATTTATTCAACTCACAAATGGCTCTGTAAACTACTTCCAGTCATCATTCTAAAGGATTTCTAGCAAAAAAAACCTTTGACTTTTCCATGAATAATAGCTGAGTGTAGATTCACAAACATGTGGGCAATTAGACTGGCTCTTTTAACTCAGGTCCATTAATGGCACTGATTTCTTTTTATAACGTCCCATTTGATCTTTCCAGCACTTAACTGTTCTTGGTTCGATGCACACTGTGAACTGCATGTTTATTCTTGTATTAGCCTCACAGAAGCGAATGAAAGGTTCGTCCCGCAAGTAGTCATATTCAATAAATTAGAATATACATCCCAATAAGGCTTGGCTGCCAGATTTGGAAATAAGACACCTTTAAGCAGGTATTAAACATGCTTTTCATTAAGCCCACATTCCAGTTTTTAAACATAGATTTTTTTTAAGGCATCCCAAAGCTGCCATACATTATGCAGTCATGTGAAAATAGATGCTCCTGGAAAAAAAATCTATGTCTTCCAACATATTGAGCCATACAGATATTTAACAACCATTTCAGCAGTGGGTGTGCTCTAGACTGTTGCAGTGAGATCAAACGAGTTGTCTGAGGTTTTCACAGAGAGGATTGGAGCAGGTTATGAGTCTGAGAAGAGATTTAAAGGGGCCTTTAAAGAAGCTGTATGGAAAACAGATCTACAAGCGAAGGACATCCAGAGCAACTGCAAATGTGCCCAGGTCCGATAATCCACCCTCAGGATCACAATGCAGATTGGCATTAATTTGGAGTTTTGGTAACACTTTATTTGAAGGGGTGTGCATAAGACTGACATGACACTGTCATAAACATGACATAACACCTATCATGAACATAAAGAAGCCTTTATGAATGTTTATGACAGTTGTCATGAAGTGTCATTCTGTAAATAATGACACTTTTAATGCAAAGTTGCTCTGAAGGTTGCATTAAAAGTCCATTAAAAATGCCAACTTTGCATGGTTTTGTAAATTATGATAATTTAATGCAAAACAGGCAACCGTTAGCAATTGGGTCAAATTTAAAACATCAGCAGAATCCAGTTCTCCAGGATGCAATAGTTTCTCAATAGCCAAGAGCCCAGACCCTCTGTACAAAGCAAAGTGTAGTAGAGGGTTTTTATCAGGCCAGTGGGAAACAGGTTTAAGAAGGTATTAGATCTTTTACCTTCAGGTGGCAGTAATAAACCTCTATGGATTTCATCTGCCATTACACAGAAGAAGAAGACTGGGCCTCTCCTCCTCCTCCTCCTCCTCTTCCTCCTCCTCCTCCTCGCTGATGATTGTTCTGCACACCTGCATTGCTGCTCAGGTGTGTTTTCTTCTGCTTGCAGGTTTGTGGGGACAGTTGGAGAACTCTGCAAGTTCCTTTTCCTTAAAACCTCTAGGCAAGTTTTTGGATCCTACCCATGCAAAATTTTTGGTGAGTTTTTTTTTTTGTTGTTGTTGTTGTTGTTGTTAGATAGGAATATCTGGGTTATTCTTTGTTTTCACACAGACTAGGTGTCTGTTAGACCCTGCTGTTTTATTTGTTTCTTAGATTTGGTACAACCTAATGACCCCTTTCTCTGATACAAACTTTTGAGACAATAAATAAAAACTTGTTTCACATTTGCAGGGACTCCGTCAACTTATTTGTCCGGAGGTTGTAACAGATTGCATATCTAAATACATGGTTTTTACCCCATGGTTTTTAGCTGTGATTTTTCTTTCAAACACAGTTTGTACATATGTGTCAGAATTCATAACAAAGACTCACCTGAAAAAAACTATATTAAAAAGAGGGTTTCCAGTCATCAAGCCGTGTGGGTTTTTTTTTTTTATAAAGGTTTTACACAGATTCCCTCTAATTCCAATTAATATCCTGATTTGTCCCACTGATGTAAAATCAGAAGTTTCCATTCAGTCATGAATGATGTACAGTTTATTTTTAAACATTTATCAGTGAAAAGCACTTCAGGACCTATCCTTGCTGCTGTCAGGGAAACCCTTAGGGTCAATCTAAAATATTTTGGACCTCATTACAGAAAGTTCTCTTCAGATTCACTGTGTTTGTCTGACAAGCTGTGGGAAAGATCAGATATGACGATAAAACGTTGAAAACAATTTCACAAAGCAAAGCTTTCAGATCTAATTTGCAAAAACAAAGTTATGGGGCAATCTCAGTACATTGCAGAACCAATCTGGGGAAGTCGTAGCTACTTTTAATGCACAGTCTAATGCTACGAGTCCCACAGCTTTTTAATACAGTAACAGATATAAACTTTTAACCAAGAGCGACGACACGCTGCCGAAAGACAGATAAAATATGCAAAAAAAAATGCATTTTTACCACGTGTAAGCACAAGAACGCTGGCACGCAGAGAAACAAAGCGTCTGGCGTGCACACAGCATCCAGTTATGTCTCAGTATTAAACTTGACAAATAAGAAGCATCAAAAATGTAGTCCGACCTAAAAATAACATCATAAAAAATGAGTAAAGCCGAGCAGGAAGGGCCGTCAGAACGCAGCCGTGCAGCCTCGCTCTTCTTCTGTTTCGGCTCTTGAGTGTCAGGACTCAGTTTTCATTAACATCCCTGCACAAAGCACAGGACGGTAATAACCTCCTCTGAGGTTGGGACATACAGTCAGTGTACAGATGGAGTCGAGCTATTCACGCAGAGCACGAGATCACGTTTCTTATCATGACACAGTGGAAACAACACAGTGTATTCCAGCATGATGGAGCAAACTATGTGATCATAAGATGCATGTGCGTGTGTGCGTTTGTTTGTAATACCTTGTGGGGACGATTTTCCTGACACACACACTACGTTGTGGGGACCAATTGCTCCTTGTGGTCCCCACAAGGGGAAACCCTGTTTTTGGGTCAGGGGTTAGGGTTAGGACTAAGGTGTGAATTGAGTTTTGGTTAGGGTAAGGTATGTGATGGATAGGGTTAGGAAAAGGGTAAAGGTAAGGTTTAGGCTGTAGAAATGAATGGAAGTCAATGGAAAGTCCCCACAAAGATAGCCACGCAAACGTGTGTGTGTGTGCGTGTGTGTGCGTGTGTGGGGGTGTGTGTGTGTGTGTGTGAGCATGCGCAGTGATGCATTAGTAAAACGCATTTCACACAGAGTATGTACTATGAATCTGTTCATCAATTCTTCAGCAGTGGTTGAACACAGCGAAATGACTGACTCGCTTGCTGCGAGAGCCGCCAGTGGTAGTCTGAGTGCCTTTGTATCTAATGACCGATGCAGATCTACCCTCATGATGACTTCTAGTGTTTTCCATACAACTAGATCAATTAGGCATAACATTATGACCCCTGATAATTAAGTTAGAATTGTGTTCTTACGATTGTTAGGAAATGGATAAAGATGTTGACGAGGGCCCAGTTGTGATAGCTAACAGGACAGGACGCTCACATGCCATTTGTTTATAGGCTTGTTTTGCACTGTTCTATGTTAAATCTAATAAAAACACTTTTAATGGATCTTGAAATACAGTTTAATTATTCTCTACTTTACTGTCCATTTTTCAGTTATCTTCTTGTGAGTCTAATTGTGAGGGGCAAAAATGGACTAACACATCCATGATGTTGTATGATGCACAGCGGTTCCTCTGGCTAGTTTGATTTGATTATTTGTTTAGATGATTATTGAGAAGTAAGCTGACTGGATAATGTGGAAGCACAGTAATGTTTTCTTTACATGGTAGGTGTGTTTTACCCCTTAAGACAAGCTCAGAAAGAGACGATGCAGCGAGTGTTCTCGTTTTGCCAGAGTTGACGGGACTAAATAACAGCAGCTTTCTTTGGAGTACAAACATGGGATTTTGTAGCATCACCTGCTTTTTAGGTTTCTTTGTGTCCCCGCAGGTTTAAGGTGCATCAGAAATCTGTAGGAGCTACATGAGGACTAAACGTAAGTTTTTACTTAGATTTGGTTAAGGAGTGAGTAGTTTTGCCCATTTGCTTTTGAGTGTCTAATACTATAGGTGGGTGGATGAATTCAAAATATTGATAATATCGATATGAAGTCGGTGTCAGGTGAAATACAACTTCAGTACTTTAGTTTCAAATTCCTAGCTGAAATTTGACTTTATTCTCATTCTGTAGTTTTTCCAACTCCACCTCAAAAAATATATCTGTTTTCAGTTGATCTCAAATGATAATTTTTTCACTTTTATTTAGGAAAATGCACTCAAATGTGACTATATGATTAGACTGAATTGGAATAAATTGGTATCATTTACTTAAGACTCCTGTATGTACTGTATGCAAATTAATATGTTGTCTCAAGAAAAGTGTCTCAAGACAGTTGTTGCAAATTGGTGCTATAGAAACTGAACTGAATAGTTTGATTGGTCAGATAGTTCCAGGGTATAAAAAGTCAACATAGCACCTTTTGGTTACCCATTGTTGCTTACTTGACTGAGGTAAGTTTATGAAAGACTGGCAGCTCTCACCTAAAGCTGCACTGGCTCTCATGGAGGAGTATGGGTAGGGAAACTGAAGATCATTTATTTATTTATTAGCTCTGTAGATGTTTTTTTTTTTCACTTAATGCACAGATGAACCTCATAATAAACACCTAATTATCACATTTGTGATCAGCAGAACAACATCTACTGTTTATCCTCACAGGTTCAATGGGAGGCTGGAGCCTGTCTCTGGTGGTCAATGGTTAGGAGGTGGGGTATTTACCTTTTACAGGTTGGCTGTTCTTCACAGGGCAACACAGAGACACACCACCGTGCACGCAAACACAAGCACTATTGTCGATGTCTTTGGACTGTGGGAGATGGCTGGAGTACCCGGAGAGAACCCACGCATGTCAACTCCATACAGAGAGACTCCAGGACGGGATTCGAACCCCGGACCTTCTTGCTGCAAGGCAACATTGCCACCACCTGAACCACCGTGCAAGTCAGCAAAACAACGGTGGAAGCTTATTGGGAACTTCAATATAATCTTTTCTCTTAATTTTTATTCTCTCCCTATTTTTTTTTTTTATTTTTTAATTTTTTTTTAGTCATTTCCTTTACGGAGATGCGCTGAAAGGAAACCAACACAATTGCGATCAATTCTAATCTATTTTAGGCACTTTCTGTCTTGTGGTTAGTGGGTCTAGTTGGCTGTATAACATCAAGGGTTTAAGACCTTACCGAGTAGCGGCTGTTCCTGTCCTATAATCCTCTCCTGAGCGCAGGGCGGGCCGTCCCGACCGGCCCTTGTAGCGGTGAAGAACTTGGAGAGTCGCCGCAAAAGAGCCGCACCTTCCTCAGACAGCGAAGAAGCCAGTTAATCCATATCACCTGGGGGTTTCAGAGCGCCACATCCTCCGGCAGAAATCAGAGGGAGCGTCTGCTTGTCCATACATAGGTCCCGGAGCAGGTGATGCGAAGGGACGGGGTGAGGTGCTTAAGCGTCGGTAATCTTCTCAATCAACAATCCCATCTCCCTTTCTCTCTCTCTCTCTCTCTCTCTCTCTCTGTCTCTCCCTTTCCCCCCAATTTCTCTGTCGCGCTCGCTCTCTCTCTCTGGCACTGTTCTCTCCACGTCTCTTCTCCATCTCTCTGTCAAACACAAACCCAGTTAAAGTTTGCATTAAACCGACACAAGCCGAAAACAAATATTGGAGTCGGCGTCGCTATTTACACACCTGCACTTGTGCGAAATAGAGTCTGTTTACAGGGTGCGAATCTGCTTTTCAGCCTTCCTGACTGCGCAGTAAACGAGATAGAAGGTAAAATATATTCAAAGTCGAAGTTATAAATAGGCATACCATTTAATATATATTTTTTTAAACTGAGATTAATGACGCAACCTGATTAGCTCACACAAATAACATAATGGCACATTTCGTTGAATGAAAAAAGGTATTTGTCGCCCCCTGCTGGCGATAGTTCTTCACTACTACGCACCTGAAGTTATTTATATCCGGATTCATTTTCAAGGCTAGAATCAGTTAGTTAAAATTATTCAAATCCCTGGCAGATTTGGGTTTTAAAGCAATTTCTAATAAGATAATCAAAAATTTTAAGGAAGTATCAATCTTGAAAACGACTCATCTATTTGTATCTCCACACTTTAATAAAAAGGCATGTTGGATGTTATTTATTTTCAAAAAGAAAACCACTTTTAAACGATGGATGTCGGTCCATTTGTCAGAAGATGAGAACTGGCTCATCTTCAGTTCTGCCTCATGCACCAGATGATTTGCAGGTGAACATAAGCAGTGTTTTGATTTTGAACCTCTATGTTCATCAAGGTTTGTTCATAGAGAACACCATATTTAAGCATAAGGCTGGCTCTTGGTTTTCTAGTTGATCCTGCACTCATCTAGTGGCTTTCCTCCACAGGACGTCTGGGGTCTCCTTTAGAGAGGATGAGGAAGTCAGACATCCACTTGAGACTCAAGAGTAGTAAAGAGGAAACATGGATCGAGATAGCTATAAGTTATTTGTACAAAGTCTTCAAGTAACTTGAAGAAACTCTGGTTTTCCAGTAAATTTGGTTTAATTACTTTTCTTTTTGGATGGCCAAAACAAGTTATTTCTACTTAATCTTATTTAATTTTGTTAAGTAAAATTCACGAGTGTCGGTTTTTGAATCCATTTGTTGAAATTTTCTGAGCGCATACAGTCAGCTTACACTTCTGCCCGCAAGATGTCAGTGTTGCACAAATTCTCTTTCACTTTTTGTAATTTTGCTTCTGACCTCCACCAACACACAAACACAGCTTTCACAGGCACCATTAAGATCTGTAAATCCTTTATGCAGCCTCCAATAATAATAATAATAATAATAATAATAACGTCATAACCCCACTTCCAGTCATCGCTTGATCGTCTTCTTTTTACAAAGCCCCCAATCCAACTCAAGTCTGCTCTATTTTAACGGGGAGGAAACTCTTTTGTTGCTCTTGTCTCGACCTCCCTGCTTTGAGGTTGGTTTGATCTCCGTCCTCGGCCGTCAGATCGTGGACACAACTATTTTGGGTGGGTGCAAGGGGATTTTTTTATTTTTTATTTTTTGCCTTTTGAGTGTACTGAGTCATAAGATTCAGCTCTGCTCTTCTACTAATAAGGGCAGGGAAGTTATGGTTAGAAAATCGTCTACAAGACGGAACTTTGATTAAAAAAAATAAGCAAAGCACCCTTAATGAACGAATCTGAATCTTAGATCAGAGCCCACAACTGAAGATGTCTAAAGATTAGTAAATACAAGTGAGGAGACTGAGGCCAAATGCTAGAGGTCTTTGGGTTTGGCTCAAAAATAAATAAGAATATATTTTTCCTTTGGTCATTTTTTTCTGTAAACCTTAAAGAAGTTATGTCTTCAAGAATTTTAAAAAAGATACATTTCTTCTCGAGACCGAAACTTTTAAAGCAGGTCCAACAAACAACTCCAATAACCACAGAACAGTGTACACACATTCTCGTCTTTTCTTCTTCCAGTTTCCTCTCTGTAAGGAGATGAAAAGATCTTTCATGTTGTTTCCTCTTGTTGCATTATTTATTACTGTGTGGCGCTTTATTAGTTGGTTTCATCTCAGATTTTGCAGTCTGGTTTTGGGGAAGCCTTTGAAATGTGTTTCTGACTCCAAACAATCCTTTGCCTGCTTTCTCTCACTAGCTCCAGTCGCCTCCTCTCTTATGTGAATAAAAGAAAAAAAAGAAAAAGGATTTTCAAAGCGGATGAGCCACCCTCTGAAGCCAAAATCCATTCAGCACTGTCCTAAGGAACAGAGATGTTGTTCTTGTTTCATGGCTAACATGAAAGAAAAGAAGATCATCCTCTTTTTTTGTCATTAGCCTTATTAGCATCATTATCCTAATATGGATGAACTTCAGATGACTGGCTTGGAGTTGTTTGTGTTGACACTGAAGCAACATGCACGGCCTTTTCCATACTACATCAGAAGACGCTTTATTGCCAGTGGGGTATGTTTTTGACAGCTGATGTATTTCTGATACAACCACTAGATGGTGGAGCTACTCCTGATTACAAAAAGAGTGAAGGAAGGAGAAATGTATTTATTGGAACATGTCACATAAATGTGGGCAAAGTTGGTGAACCAAAACAAATGAAGGCAGCTGATTTATCCTTTAAAATTAACAAATGAAAAGTCTGGGACCTTTCCAAATCTTAGAAAACACTACGACACGCGTATATCGATACACAAATATCTTCATTTGATCAAATCCAAGCCTATTGGAAGTAAACACTCATAAGTAAACTAAGCAGCGGCTTACAGCATCCACACCTCCAGGTTCACAACTGCAGCCACGTTTGATAAACTAACTCATTTACTTCAGTTTCTCTGTTTTTGAATGGCTTATGTTTTCTATTGGTTTACATAAGATGTATATTATGTTTTTGAGCATTTTCCCTTTGAATTTCCCATAAGCTATACAAAAAATAAAATAAAATTAAAAAAAATAAAAAATCCTGCCTTTCAATCTGGCACTCCTAAATAAAATCTAATTGTTTTAAGAAGTCAAAGCATGTTTATGTTACAAAAAAATCCAATTAATAATCTGAGCTAAAACTTACTGTTCACAGAGTCTCCCCTGCCTTGGCTTGAGATATTTTACAAAGATGAATAGGTGAACCCCATGTTTTCCCTTTGTAACAACTATTACTTTGTGTTGGTCTTTTATATAAAATGACTATGAATATAGTGAAGTTATTTTTGGTAATATGAGAAGACATGAAAATATTCAATACTGCATGGCATTAAAGTTAACTAAACAAGCAAATAGTCACCAGTTCAGACTCTCACTTAAACCCACAAGCATGTTGAACTTGTTAAAAAACCTCTGCCTTATAAAACACATTCATGTGAATAAGTCACTGGCGTAATGTGCTGTGCGCTGATTTATTATTTTTGCAGTTGTGAACAATAATAATGGTTATGTTTTATGTTCTGTTCATTACTGCTATACAGGCGACGTCTGTTGGAAAGATGCCCAAATCAGATTTGGGACACAACCAAAGCGCATACATCGGTACCTAATATTTTATCAGCACATTGTCACAAACAATTTACAACAATAATGTTGTGTTTGTTTACGACTCTTCATATCAAAAGGTTATCTATAAGCACTTGAGAACTTTACCCTCCTTGGCATTCATTTTATCCTGAACTTAAACTCCATAAACTCGTCCCTGCAATCTCGTGCCACCGTCTGAAATTATTCACCCTCGTAATCCTGCGCTAAAACAGTAGTTGCAGATGTGCGGTGTAGATTTCCAGCAGTGCAACAAACATTTCAAAGCAAAGCTTCATTAGGATAAAGATGAAAAGGATCCAGATGAAGATCTCATCGAAACCAAAGCCGTGTGTCTAATACAGAGAGAGATGAAGCTGTTTTCTCCCACCAGAGGGTTATCGCAGATAGAGAAGTGTGCTACTGTAAATTGTTATGAGGACAGACGGGATAAGAGCTCAGAGCACCAGCATGAGGCCGGTTCAAAGGGGGCCATCACGTCGGGTGAGAGATGAGATGAAGGTAAAAGGAAAGAAGAGCTAATATATTTTGGATGGCATGGGAACGGTTGGTGGTGGGGGCTGAAACCTATGTAAACTTAATGGCCGGGCGTTTCCCTCCCCTCCGTCTTCTTTTACTCCACATGGTTCCTTGCATCTTCATCAGAAAGCTCAGCCACTCAGCAGCTGATGGTGGATAAGCCCAGCAGGTCTGGTTTTGGTTTGAACTTGTCTTTTATTCATTCCATCTCTCACAGTACCCACACCTCCACCATGGCCCGGTTTCTCCTGGCAGGCCTTAATCTCGCTCCCTAATCGGCTGCAGACGTGAGCCTTTGCCATTCTTCGCGGGACGTTCCTGGGAAATGGCCAAGTTTCCCTAGTGACTGTGGAGCTGGTCGGTGCAGTCGTGGTAGAGACGCGCTGCCACTTTCAGGGGAAGGATAGGCTGCTTGCTGTTTGTGCTTTTCATACTCTGAGTTTGATAGGACAAGAATCAGCAGCACCGGGCAACGTTATGGCTAAAGGGATTTTTTATTTTTTATTTTTTTGAAGTGGAGTCATGTGGGGTTTGCAAGAGAAGTCAGTATCTTATCTAGTGTAGATAATAGAGCAATCACAGTTTGGAGAAAATCTGATCGGAGGGACAAGTTTGCAGCTACACAGAGCAGGGCCCGCCTGCACCTTTTTACTTTTGCAAAAGTCAAAGTCAAGTACATTTTTCTTTTTTTTACTCAAAAATCTGTGCGGTATTGATTACTGCTGATCAGCCAAGTCCATCAGAACCTTTTGATTGTCTCTTTGCTTATTCTACGCTATAGCTATCCTTAATATTTTCTCAAGTCTGCTTTGCAAAGTATTTTTAATTCAGTCAGACTGGATAGAAAATGTCTTTCCACAGATTCTCCACTATATTTAGGTCTGATTCATGAGTTTTAGGATGCAATCATCTCCTCAGCTCCACCAGAGTTACCATGGATGTGTTGGTTGTTTTTTTCTGAATAACTCTGTCTTTGGCCTATTTATTTATTTTTTTCTGCAGTAGTTTTATACACATTGCCATTATTTTTAGATGACAGACTGTAAAGTGCTGAGAGAGATGTACAAGGTTTGGGATTCTGTCGAGCATATCGAACACTTCAAATTTTTATGAGCAAAAAAACATTAGCTCCTTCTAATGTAAAATTCCAATAAAATAGAATAAAGTCTCCAATTGAGACGTGTCAAAATGTGGAAAAAGTTCTAAGTGTATGAATGTTTTTGCACGTCACTGCCAACATTTTTATGTCTTCTCAGAAAAAAGTTGTGTAATTGTCACATTTCTTGTCAGTAGTTTTTGTTTGCAGTTGTTCAGTTAGACCAGGATAGTTGTGGCTCCCAGCTGGGTTTTGGTCATTGCACATTCAGCAGCCTGAGGTTGCCTGGTTGAGAGGACAGACAAAATGAAACATAATCTAAAGCTTGAACCAAAGACTTGGAGAGTTTTGGGTTTGTTTGATTAGTCTTAATTGGTAGAAATCCAACTTGAACGAGTTCTTCTCTACTTGACTGTTAGCTTGAATGCTCAATGAAAGGTTTTACCTGAGATGATCTACGTGTTTTCCACAGTGAGTTCGGCTCTGACTACTCAGAATTGTTCCATACAACACTCATATCAGCAGAATTAACAAACCTACAAAAACAGCTCGTCTTAGCATCTGTATCTTTTTATGAGGCAACAAGTGAGGAAACACCCTTTTATTCAATGTGAACAGGGTTCACCCTATTCCGAAACTAAGCAGAAACACACACACACACACCCACACACACACAAACACACACACACACAC
>NW_006799950.1:4050884-4124216 GCF_000485575.1 Poecilia formosa
CACACACACACACACACACACACACACACACACACACACACACACACACACACACACATGCATAAATAACTCTGTCTTTTATGTTAGCCTTATAAAGCGGAATAAATAAGCACAATCCACTTCACTCAGGGTCTTTGTAAAGAGGAAGCAGCTGGAGATGGCACTGGGCCGCGTTATTGTTTGTCAGCAGCTCCCTGTTTGTACCACAGTGCCTTTTTGGCGTCTCCTGTAGAAGCGACAGGACATGTCAGCAGCACAAAAAACAGACTGCTGAGTAGGAAAAGTGTAGCGATGGTCATTGCTGATTGTCACACCAAAGTTAGATGAATGCCTTGTCTTCCCATCAACCAAATAAAAAACTATTTAGCTTAGATAATTGTTGAAAAACTGAACTAGAACTAACATTGACTTTTAGATGTAGGTGGGAAACATGACTTTAATGTTTATTTAAAGTGTTTGGTGTAAATCCAAATCTCCTGGTCCTAGAGGCTAACGCTAACGATTACTCCAACAGCAGCCAAAACTCCAATCCAAAATGAAGATTTCTATAAATGCTGTTTTATAAACCTCTAATATGTTGATGATTAAATACACAGGAACTGATGATTGGAGATGTTAAGTCCTTTCTGTGTGAAACACATACGGAAAAGAGAAAAGTATCTTTTCTGGTCAAAATCATTTACTAGATATAAAGTAAATCAATACAAGAACAAAACAAATTGAATTGTTGTTGTTAAATGGTTCCTGTTGACCTTAAGCAAAACTTTACAGACCTTTAAGGAACCATTTAGGAGCACAAGCCTGAAAATTTACTGACATACTTTCTGGGCCTTATGTATTTGTACAAAACTTCATTTCCTTACATTCTCCGTCAGTGCTTTCGTGCTGATTCTTCCTCTGTCCTAGAAGTGGGTTTAAACGTTCACAAATCCAACTTTTTGGAATGAGCGTCCGGGTCCCTTTTGTCTGGGATTAGAACGAGAGAAAGAGACGGATGGGGAGAGCGAGGCGGATCGGAGCACGTACAGCACTACTCAGCACAAACTGGAAAGGATTAGTAGGGAAAACACAGTGTCTCACAAGGAATCAAAGTATGTGTTATTTATTATTGGGGAAAAAAAAATTAAATGCGTATGTCTTTTGAAGACATTTGATTAGCACTGTGCAGGCTACGTTTCCAAAAAAAATCGCACGGACTGTTGACTCAAAGAGCCCTAAAAGGTTTGCTTGGCTTTCCAGCCAGCTGGCAGTAGATGTGGGGAAATTGTAAAAGAGCCCAGCAATAATGATACAGCCAAAACCAAGGGAGAGTTATGTTTTAGGTTAAAGTGTATAAAGGCTCAAAGGAAAATAAGGCACTGATTAGCACATTAGCTCTTTTCCACAAATACAATAAAATGCTCTAGACTACATCTATTTATCACCAGGATCCTTTAGTTCTGCTAATAGGGTTTCTTTGAACAGATGCAGTGTCATATAAATCAACTCTTGCAAACTATTAAAGAAATACAATCGGCAAGAAATACAATTCAAGCACGTCATCTCCAGTCGCTGTCATCTGTTGTCAGAGGCACAAGTGCTACCTTACTCAGTGTAAGCCCGTTAATTCAGACAGAGAATTAGCCGACCAAATTGAACATCAATGGAGCAATAATCCTGCACACTGCTTTGGTTTTCTGCCAAGTTTCGTAGCCAAAGTTCAACTGAACTTGAACCCTGAAAGTCTTGCCCACAGGCAGTACCACTCTGACAGCAGGCCAGACTTGTAATGGTGCTAATTTTACTAAAAAAAAAAACAAGGGACAGATATATATTAAAAAAAAAGTTAATTTAGTTTCATACGGTCTTCTACCTCACATAAATCTTCAAGGTACAAAAAAAAATCAAGAAAATAAAAGTTTTGATTAGTTTGTTTGGCCGAGCATGATTGTTCAAATCCAACGCTGCCTTTTACTGCTCCATGACATATTTCTTTACTTTGCGAGGCCTACGCCTTTTGGTGTTAAAGCAAAGGTGAAGGCAAACTGCGAGGTGCTACCAGGATAGAGAGGAACAGTTTTGTCAGGCAGATGATGTGGCAATGGACACAAAGCGGCCTCTGCACAACACGTGCGGGCCTCATGTTTTTATCAAACGTCTCTCTTTGATGCAAGCTCAAGAACATGAAGAGAGCAAGGCTAACCAAAGACAGAAACACTTTAGTTTTACTTCCCATCTAAAAAGAAAGAGATGCTGAATTTCTTTCTCCTTATCTTACAATCGGAATTAAAGAAAAACAAATGCACATTGAGAACCTTAACACCTGAATGCGTTGTGAATATTTCTCAACATGCCTTTGTTAAATGTTGTGGTTAGTTGGTAATAATGTGTTTAGCCTCTCCTGAGTCTGTAGTGTTGAACAATATTTTGTTGGAATTAGAGTGGTGACTCTTTTTTGGAGTACTTCTCTACCAGCAGTCATTTTTGCCTCTTCTGCTTTGAAAAGTCACTCAAGCTCAGTCTGACTGAATGGCGTTTCCACAGATACTTTAAATTTAAACCAGGTGTCACATTTTCCCACTTCACCATCACACACATAACTCTGTGTTAGTCAAAACACAAAATCCATAACGATACATCACATGACTAGTCAAAGGAGAGCAGCAGCAGGACTTTAAAAGAAGCTCCCTCACTGTCGATGACAAACGAAACATGTGCTTGAGGTACACTCATGTCTTTATTTCAATCTGTTCATTGCTGTTCGTTTGGAACAAGTGCCACAGTGACATGAGAATATGTCAAACAGGAAATAGATGCTAATGGCTCCAAAACTGCGGTTCAGAAGGACAGATGTTCTAACAATCAAGCAGGGGCATGAGGAAGTGGGTGACTGGGAGCACAATACCCAGAGTGGTCTGATAAACACTTTGGGTGGAGGAAAAACCAAACCGTCTGCCGGATGTGCTTTTGAAGTCTGCCTGTATTGCTTTTTTTTTTTTTTTTGGTGCCGTTTATTTGGCAGATAAAAGAGACAGGTGCCTTTGTTCTCGGAGGTTACAGGAATGTGAGAAATGGAGCTTCCATTTTGTGCCATTATATCCTTTTTCATATTGGTTCCCACTGCAGAAGACACGTACAGTATTTACAGGAAAAGCAAAAGCTCCATTACCTGTCCGTTTTATGTTACCTCGAGGTAGTGTGGGTTAAAAAGACTAATAGCCTTTGATGAAATGGAGCAAAACTTAAACCCCAGAAACCAGTGGTCTTTGATCATTTAACCTGATCTTCTTATATTTAATAGCAAGACCCATAGAAGAAGCATGGGAACTGGCTGCAGGTTCTTTTGATGATTTGCACTCGGGTCACACACGGTGGGAAATGCCATACCACCAATCATGAAGCCAAAAGAGATTTGTGAGAGCTTTGCAGCAAAACAAATAGAGTACTCCACTTTGTGCTGTTTTGGGAGACAGCCTTTTCTCCTCAATACGAAGAAACTTACAAACATTTTGTGATTTCCCCCACTTGTGTTGCTCTTTTCCATCAATCCATATTTTAGCCACTTCTTGGTCTTTAGCTTCAGCTACGTTTTAATGAGTTACTTACCACCGACCACGACCTTTTTAAACTCTGGTTTGAGCCAAATGACTTGTGTCACTGAGATGCCTCAGAGCCAGCAGCTGACTTTGTCACAAATCTAAAAACTGTAATTATGGGATTTAGGAAGGATCTCCAGGTAATTGATTTCTAAGCACAAAGTATTAGAGAGAAAACAGAGTGGTGTTCTTGTTCTGGACCCCCGATTTGACTGGATTAGGGCTACTGACGAGACGGTTTTTCTCTCCTCTCTTTATCTGACCCTTTCTCTGTAAATCCAAAAGAAAGTTGTGCATAAAAATAACCTTGGATTCCTCTCAGGTCACTTTCAACTTCAGCATGTTGCCTAACATGCTGGCATGTGTGGCAGATTTGACATTGGCAGTACTCAGAAAAGGAGCAGACTCATAAATAAATTGACCGGTTAGTGCAAGGAGGTTTATTTAAAACTATAACAGCTGCCCCCACCGCCTATGCCTGGATAAATGCTGGACAGCATTAAAAAGCTGCAGCATTAAGTTAAGGTTAAACATTAAAAACATCATGGGTTGAGTTGAAATAGACCCTTATGTAGCTTGAATACTTTCACTGCCAATGACTGAAAAACAAATTTAATATAAGTAACTGAAATAAAAAAAGATTTGAATACTTTTATTTACTTTTATTCTGGCTCCTTTTCTTTATTAAAAAAAACACCTTTTTTATTCTAACTTGTTAGCAGAGCTCTGATGTCAGAGTGACAAGAAGGGAAAGTACTATCTGCACCAACGTACTATTACATTTTCTGCATTACCGTTATTTCCAAACCAAACTTTCTCTCATGTAGCAGGTGCCAGAGTTGGCCAGTATAAACTGCATTTTCTCCCCAAACCTATATAACGTCAGCGCTGGCCTCTGATCTACGTTGTAGTGGGAGCGAAGCAAGATAAATAACTCTTTTTTTTTTTTTTTTTGTCTGAGTCCAAAGCAGACAAAAACAATCTGTGGTTAAATTTAATGATGATGACTGTTTATCTTTTATTTGAGCTGAAAAATGGCAGCTGCTGTTTAAAGCGGTCTTTGATGTAACTTAGCCCTTTCTGCCTCATACCATTAAATTTAACACTGAGATCCAACTTGGCATAAAGCTTGTTTTTCTTTCTCTTTTCTCGCCCTGTTAGGTCTTTGTGCACTCTGTTTGATAAACTTCTACATGCTAGAGCTGCAGCCAAAGGGATTGGGCTATTTTTCAAAGCAGTATTTAATCCAAAACTTATCCTCAAACAGTATTGCAACACAAAGGTGACATAGACTGATTTTAATAGACCTGTCTGCATATCAGGTTACTGTCAAAACTTGTGTGTTGATTTAGTTGAGGGTTGGATTGCTGTTTTTATGGTAGAGTATTAAAGAAAATGACAGAAAACACAAATTGGGGATCAGAGTTTATTCTTTTAATTAGTAAATCTCCCCATGCTCACAAACCTCCAGGTGAAAAAGTACTTCTCGTACTATTAAGAAATAAATCGTTTATGCTGGGATATTGCTTCCAGTCTGATTGGACGACAGGTGTGGCACGACAAGTCGCCAGTTCAGGACAACACAGAGACACACAGGACTAACAACCATGAACACACACTCATAACTGGGGGTCTTTGGACTGTGGGAGGAAAGCAGGATTTGGAGGGAGAACATCTAAAGTCCAAGCAGAAAGACTTCAGGTCAGGATTCAAACCAAAGACCTTCTTATTGGAAAGCATCAGCACTACTGACCATGCCACTGTGCAGCCATCTTCTCTCCCAATCATGCAGTAGCTTTTTTCTTTTTTGTATACATATGAATTTGCTTAATCATATCCAGTAAATTATTGGCACAAAACCCTTCATGAATTGTTAATATTTTATGCTTTCACTTAAAGGTTCAATTTATTTTTTTTATTTTTAATAAGTCTGAATGTAAAAGATATACATTTTTCAAAGGTTTGAAACGTTTCGGTTTTTGTATGTGACTATGCTCTGGATATCGGCAATAAACTAAGTAACTACTGTTCATATATGAGTGGTCCTGACAAATATTACCACTTTTTAACTTGACGTTTTTAGCTTCTTTTTTTTTAATCACAATTTTTCAGTATTTCCCTTTAAACTCCAGATTTACTTCAACTCAGTTTTTATTTGTATGGAGGCTCTCAAACGTTTGCACGTCCCTGAATGAAAAGCAACGCAAACAATGAGACCAGTCAGAACATTTTTCTCCTTTAAAGTCACATTTACCCCAGAATATTTATTAGTACATTATATAGTTTGAAGAACCATAACATCTGCACCTCCTTATGTGAATGCTTTGTTGAATCACATTTTAATTCAGGCTCTTAGAAACACATCTGCCATCAGTAGTAGAAAAACTGATTAGCTTGACATTTGCTTTTTTGCACCCTTTAGTTGATATTGTAGGGTTTGTTTAGGATTAAAATTGATCTCAGGATTCATACTTTACAGGAGTGCACACGTAAATGTTTAAAAGTATTTCCTCTGTAACAAATTAGTTTTTTTTTTTTTTAATTGAGCTTCAAAGGATAAGTGTCACATTAAAGGTGGAAAAAGATCTGAAGGACTGATTTTCTTACATTAATTAAACCTGCCATTTTAACAGGGGTGTGTGCAGTTTGTATATTTATTATATCAGACAAACTGATCAATAAGAAAACATCGCAAGAGTTAGTCCACACCAAAAAATGCTAAACGGGCGATAAATACTTTCCTCGTTTGAGCTTGGCGGCCACCAGCCTGACCATAGCCGTAAAGTTTGATCTCTAAGTAAAAATTATTTTAAGGTGCACATATAAAAACTAATAAAGTTCATTTCTTATAGGTATCTTTTTCATGACATTCACAAAAACAGCAGTAATCCCGTGAACTAAACTGCATTAGGTTACATTTTCAGAATCAAATTTAGAAGTTACTTTGTGTTGTGAACACAGCGTGAAGTCGCTTTGCAAGTAGCCTCCATGTCAGAATGGGCACTCTCACAAAGCGCCATTGTGGGGACCTTTAAAGAGTCGCCCAACATTAAAGGGAGTTAGCGGTGGCAGGTGGTGCTCTGGAAGAAGAAGATCTCCCTGTGGTCTCATTCAGGCCTGACGGAGAGAGAACTGAGACAGGTGGTCAAGGCCTTTAATGTTGGAAGGCTTTTAATCTGTGCATGTGGCTTCAAACCAGGCCAAAGTTTACACTGACCAAGAACTCTTTACTGGCAGAGCTGTGACGGAGTTTCTTCTGCCCCTGTTTCATGTGGTTTGAAGGACTTTATGAATGCTTTGGCGACTTTCTCCTCTAGCGACACATGGTAATCCTCTCTTTGTTTTGGAGGTTTTGTGCAGTTGAAGTGTTTGTGCCACGTCCATGACAACTGGCAGCTCACTTAAAGTGTATTTGCTCCTGTTTGTTGTCAGGTATTCAGTGGACTGGAGCAATTTTATGGCAAAAGATGTAATAATTGTATACATGTATTCTCAGAAACAATTTCAACAACAAGGTTAAATCTCAAGTAGGATATTTGAGCTCCAGCCTGAGCGACTAAATTGTGTCAAACCATCTTTTTGGGTCTCATTGGAGCCAGATGATTGGCTAACAAAAGTGAGCTTGTGTTGTGGAAACAAGCAGATGTATTTGGAGGAGCTTAACACACAGCAGTATCACTATGCATAGGGACTGCTCCTTCTTTTCATTTCTGCTTGATAGACCACATCATTATCATAACTTAGTTTTTCTGTGTGTTAAAAGGGGGAAATGTCAGTATGATGGTTTCAGGTTACCAGGAGCCCCAAAGATCAGGGACGCAAATTTGTTTTTAGTTCTGAGCTTTGGAGGCTTCAGACCTGAGAGGCAGCAAAGATTTTTAAAGTAATGTTTGCAAACTCATCACTTTGTGGCCTTGGGAAACTTTGAAAACTGTTATTGCAGTTTTAATTCATCAACGTCAAAGTGTTGTTCTCGAAAGTGATTGTTTCAATCCAGTTTAAAGATTCAGACAATATTTTCCGTGGAGGACGTTGCTAAGAAATGAAAACACTTCACCTCTTTTTCATTTGTTTCTCCATCCATCCATCCATTTTCTGTACACCCTTGTCCCTGAGTGGGGTCGGGAGGGCTGCTGGTGCCTATCTCTACCAACTGCGCAACCCGTTTCTCCATCATAATGATCTCATAAGGGGCTTTTTAGCTGTCTGAGATTGAATGGTTTTATGTGGAGTCACAGTTTGCACAGCTGGATGCCGCTTCACATCACTCCAAATAATTCCTGAGGACTTTTATGGAGAAACCACTGATTGTTACTCAACCTCCCTCTCATTTCCCCCACTTAACTTATCTCCCCTTACTATCTCTCTCTGTCTCTTGCCCTCAAAGGTTTTCCCGCTCACCATCCCACATTCATTTCCCAGTTCCAGTGAAGCTAGTGATCTTGTGTTTTACCAGTTTACACTCAAAAAAAACAAAAAAAAAACGTATTCATAATGGAAGCAAACACCTGGGAATGTGGTGGTTCTGAAACAAATTTAGCTGAGGTGCCAGAGTGGGGCCAGTGTTTTTTTTAAAGGGGCACAGAGCAAAAGAATGCAAGAAAAAAAACAGGGTAATATTTCATTGTTTAATATATCAAAGTAACATATAAAGTGAGCCAAAGAGTCACTTGTGGCTCCGGAGCTGCAGGTTACAGACCTCTGATCTAGCAGATTATTGTGATCTGATCTCAACACAACTGAAGCTTTTTTTTAAATGATTTTTAATTGTAAAAGATTAAATAGATCCAAGGAACCAATTAGTAACAGTTTCTGTGCTATAAGAAGCCTTAAGACTATAAGAAATGCATGTAGTATTATCTTTTCAGTACAGGGCCCATAGGAGGAGCCAGGATTAGTTTCCAGGATTAGAGGCATTGGCCCCTAATGGCTCCTGTCTAGAACTGCACATACTGCTGTGTCAGTAATTATACCAACTGGCTTATTCAGTAATAAAGACATTATTGTGATTTATTATTTAATGTATTCTGTATGAAGTATAATTATAGAATATCACAAAAGATTTGAGAAAAAAAATGCCGATCTCTTGCTCTTGTAGTTTGTCAACTGATAGACGTGCTACATAAACATGATTAGTATGCAATTAAATGTGAATAAAACCCCTATAAATATAAATACCTGAAAAATAAAATATATCTATAAAACCTATTTTCTCTTATTATTTCGCTCTCCTACAAACTCCATAACTAACATTTGCAGTAAAAATTATTGCAAAAAAGAATTAGGTACAGACATAATGACACAGCTTCTGGCTTGGAAAACTCAAACTAGAGTGAGTTTACGTTTTACCAAGCAAAACTATATTTTACTGAGGACTAGGAGCGTGAAACTTGAATGAACAGCAGACATGTCTCTATGTGTCTGTGTTTCCTGTGACTTCACTTTGGATACCAATGTTGAAAACAGCTGACATCGACTCTTCGTCACTTGGTAGTACCATCCCGCATTGAGATCCAGAGATACTGGATCTCAATGCTCAGCTGCAGGCAAGGAGCTGCTGTCTTGCAGGAAGAGGGAAATTCACTAAGGCATATGTGGAGATTTAAAACCGTATGCACTTAGTTTAAAAAAAACAAACAAAAAAAAAAAAACAGCAACAAAAAAACATTGTACAACTTGGATGAACTCCATTGGTGGCACAGCATGAAACGAGTTATAAGGCAACAAAAACACATGGAATAAAACAATAACAACATACACAGTAATTTGATCCGTTGTTTATGTAAGAATCGTCAGAGGAGTTTAACAGTACCACCAGTCAGTAAGATCTCAGGACCTTTTACACTGGTGTGTTTTGGTGCCTTATTTTTTTTAATCGAAAAAATCTTTGGGATTTATTCATACTTCGCTATGGTGCATTCACTGACTGGAAAATGTAATGTTGGGTAATATTTGTTGTTGACTGGTTTTTGCTTGGCCTTCAGCCATAGGGGTTTGAGAAATACTGAATTTTTTGAAGTGAAGTTATAACCATGTGATCAACAATCACATTTTCCTGCAAACAGTATGATGTATGCAGGAAAATACTTTATTTTACCTACATGTGGGATCACTTTTACCTAAATAAGATAAATAAATTCTATTCTATTCTATTCTATTCTATTCTATTCTATTCTATTCTATTCCCTATCTCCCTGCACACCAATCAAAGAGCATTTCTTTTTTTTATATCATTTTCACCCATCTAAAATACTTTTTTAACCTTTTACACTGGTGTGTTTTGGTGCCTTATTTTTTTTAATCGAAAACATTTTAGTTTCTCAGTATTCATTTTCAAACCCAGTATTCATTTTTAAATCAGCAAGCTCTCAGAAAACCCTTGTCTGATATGTCCAAGTAATCTCAAACAGCAATTTTTTTTCCCACCCCTATTAGTTTAGAGTCGCTTCCAGATGTGTAAATTCTTTCTGAACATTTCACACACAGTAATTTGATCCGTTGTTTATGTAAGAATCGTCAGAGGAGTTTAATAGTACCACCAGTCAGTAAGATCTCGGGACATGTTAGAAAGAGAGCAGCTTAGCAGCGTGTCTCTTGATGCATCTCATTAATCCCACCTCCCACAGACGCTCAAAGTCTAGATAGCATCTTCCCTGGACTTTTCAAAGTGCCATCTGGAGGGCTCAACCTGGACCTGTGACATCACTTCCTCTCTCACATGGAGGCGTTTGTGGGAAATTGCACCACCATGACATCATGTAATGGTTCCAACATGCGGTGGAGAAGAGTTGGACCGAACCAGCAACAGATGCTTTAAAGCAAGCTGAACTCTGCAGCGAAGTCGGCGGCGGCGGCTCTCTCCGGCGTCACCTCAGCCCCGGTCAGACTCAAAAGTGTTATCCTTTTACACGTTTCCAACTTTTCAAAAGTCCATTTCTGCCTCCGCCTGTGAGATAAAGCTACACATTAAAGCTCTTCTCGGTGATGTCACGGTGACCTCTTCACCAATTTCCCCATCCCCCGCTGTCGTTATCATGTTGCTCAGTGTTTCGCCCCAGTAACTCATCATGACTCCTCAAACTCTTTCATCCTATGTGCGGATCTTCACACATCTTGTATCCATCATTTGTCCCTCCTACACACCGTACACTCCTCCGACGTTCTCACGTTAATCCTCCCTCACTTGCTTTTCACGCTCTCGCAAAAGGCCCCACTTTTTTTTTTTTTTTCTTCCTCTGACATGCTACATCAGGAACCACTGAGCGTGCGCACTGGTTGCATTTGTCTTGGCACCGGCTGAAGGTTCTAATGTTGCCACTTCAGATTAAGTGTTCTGGATGCCTGTGGAAAGCAGCTTCCCTCTCATGAGGCTGCAGTAAAAGATCAGAGGAGGTGGGAGGAGATGTCCGCTAATCCATCTACTTTCTGATCCGTGGAGTTTTGTTCCACTAACTCAAATCAGCAGTCCAGGAGGATGAAGTATAAAAGCTGTTTACTGTACACAACTTTCTTTTTTTGGGTGGGGGTTAATCTGCGGGGCGAGACGTTTTCACATGCTTGCACTCGATTTGATGTTTCTGCCCAGAAATATGAGAATTGCGAGCTCTAATATCGCAACTTTTTTTTTTTTTTTTTTTTTAGCTAATTGGAGCTGTTTTGGAGTGAAAACTTTTGCTTCTTGTACTTCACGTTCTGTCAGAAAGGGTAATCGCTCTGCCATTCGTAATGAACTTCAGAGAAAGCGGCCTCCCTCCATGACCCCCCCTCCAAATATGTAAGCCGATGTTTGTGTATGTGTGGGTGTGCGTAAGCTGCTGTGCAAATGGGGTGGCCTTTGATGTCGCGCTGCTCGGATCTTGTAGTAGTTCGCTGTTCCCAGGCTGGATGAGTCTGTCCTTTTCTCTTGCAAGGGCAGGACACAAAAAGAAAGAGGCAGAGAGAGAGAGAGAGAGAGAGAGAGAGAGAGAAAATAAACACAGGAACGATGAAGTTCTCACGTTTGACGTCTTGACTTGATTCTGTTGAATGAAAATAAGTTGCACGCTAAATTTCTCTGTTGGTGCTTTAGTTCGCTGCAAAAAAGTAACAGGTCCCTGAGGTTGAATGCACTTATTTTATCTGCTAAGCTCAATTTTTTAATAAAGTTTTTATACCTACATTTCCCCCCCCAATGTTTAACTTGTAAATTATCCTCACGGTTCTTAAGCTTGCCAGGACTGATTTATCTCAAAACGCCGAGTTTTCTCGCCGTTTTCAGACAGCTTTTAAAGTATTGTTTCTAAGTTAAATGACTTGAAATGCAATGATTTATACTTCAGAGGTGGGATAACATAAACACATTCTTACATTTATGTATGTAATAGCAACTAACTGATATAGCGACTATTCCTAACTTGTAATTAATTGCAATATTTGTAAATTGAAATTATAATTTGAAAAGGTCTGAATGTAAAATGAAAAAAATAAATAAATAAAAAACTTGAAAGAAATGACCAAATATTTTTGTTTTAACTCAAACAAAAATAAGCATCACACATCATCTCAAGGGAAACATCAACTATTTAGTACTTGTGCAAATGTAAAAGGTTTGTGCCACAATACACCCTGGGTTTTCTGAGCAGTACCCTCTAGTGGCCAGTACATGAAATGCAGTTTTAGGTTTTCATTTTCATTTTTATTTCATTATCTCAAAAGAATAGTTTTTGTGACAACTAAAATAAATCAATGTATAAATCAAGTATAAGCATATAACTTCTGCCCCCTACACAAGATTTCCCTGACAAGTATACAGTGACAATAAAATAGAAACACATTACTAATATAAGTAAAATAAGTGCAAGAACGGTATTTTTCACAAAAACCCACAATTTAGTTTAAAGGGGTAAAATGTGATTTACATGTCAGCTTTTATCTGATATGTCATGTAAATGGAAAAAAAAAGAGGCAGAAAAAGGACATTTTTAAGAGAAACAAAATGTGATTCCTGATGTGCTTAGTGACATTTATAGTTATTGCACAACATTTTTATATCTTAAACATTTTCGTAATTGGATAATTTACAGTGAACAAAGTTATTCAACCCCTGGCAGATTTACATCCAAATCCCGGTGGTGATGATTAATTAATTGTAGCGACTTGTCTCTTATGAGTGGAAATAACATTTATATTTTCCATCCATCTTGACTTGAATTTCACAGATAATCTTTGGAGGAATCTAAAAGCTGTCAAAATACAATCGGAAAGCTGGAAGAAGCTGCTCAGCAATTAGAAGACAATTATTTTGTCAAGACTAAGTCCTGAAATATTAAGCTCCAGTCATGTCTGTAGGCTTTTATTTGACACTCTTTGAGACACTAAAGGAGAAACAGTAGTAGTAATGGGTGCTCAATCTACTTGAAGATGACACACTGAAAATCTCAAGATGCAGGTTTCCTGGAAACATAAGCGATAATCTCTGAGAGAGCTTGATTCTGTCATGAGGCGTGGTTTGCGGTGGTGAGAGAGAGAACGCTGATGACCCAGGTTGTGATGAAGATGATGAATTTGGCTCAAAACAGTCCAGATCAGGCAGCTTAGTGTGTCTCTGAATACAAACACATTTCATGCTTTGTGTTTATTTACATTTTTCAGTCGAAACGCATTTCTGGGCCTGCTAACATCTCCCTAGCTTGATTTTGACTCTAGCCACGGCTCCAAAATCACAACCCGATCCTGGGGGCTTCCTTTGCAGTCCTGTATAAATCACTTCCTTTCCAGGGCAAAGGCCACACATTTTTTTCCTTTCCTACACCTTTCCTCCTGCCTCTCTAAAACAGCGCCTTTGGAAACATCCAAACAGCTCCTCCTGTGTCTGAGCTGTGCTTTTAACATACAGGATAAAGTAAAAAGCCTCCGTGTGTGTGTGTCTCTCTCTCTCTCTCTCTCTCTCTCTGTCTCTCTCTGTGTGTATGTGTTTGTACGACTGAAGCAAGCTGCAGGTGGAGAAACATCCAGTAACCTACAGTATCTCCAGCCTTCAAAAGGCCCTTCATGTTCCTCTGCTACATGCACAGAGGAAAACCAAGAAATTGTGGCACAAGGCCAAAAGAGATTGTGTCAGAAGTCTGTTTTAACAGGTCACTGCATCGAAAAAAAAAAAAAAAATAACAATTTATGCAATATCTAAGCATCACCCACGTCAGTCAGGTTTCTTAGTCACCACATATCCTTTAATTCTTATTCAGGAGGTCATTTTATGTCTTTATTTTTTTTTTTTTATAAACTACAATATTATTAAAATTGTGAAGCTCAAAATTTTATTACATAACATATTTCAATTGCTTATTTTTGTTAATTTCTACTCCAAACAACGTTTCTCGTTGTTTTGAGCAATACCATTGTCATTAAAGTAGGTGTTAGTACTTTTAGCTACCTGAGCTGATTTCAAATCTTTGTAAAAGTATAAATCTTCTTAAAGGTTTTCTGGAAAGAAAAGCATGAATTACTAAGCTTGTCATGAAACTCAACAGCCAGTTTATAGCTTTTGTGCCTTACCTTCGCTGTGAAGGGTCGGTCTCCTGGATGACTGCCAAGCTCCCTATGACTGTCGATCAAAACATGAGATTTCTGCATTCAAAATCTTTGTACCAACCCCAGCTGTCCCATGAAATGTTCAAACTGTCTGAGAAACTGAATATTTTTTAATGGAATCTCAAGTTTCACTTTTCAATCACATGCAGTTTTTATACTTGCTCTTCAGACTCGAATGAGAACCTTTGCGCGTCCTTTGAAAAGTCGCTTCCCTGGCTTAAATTTGCCAGTGAAGAGGAGAAACGATGGGACAAAAGGAGATAAACACAATGACGTCATTCCCGAGCAATTTTTTTTTTTTCCTTTGCGCTTTTGAATCGGAATTTATACCAAATCATCTCAGATCTCGTGCTGAGAGGCAGCATTTCTCAGCAATAAAAATCAAGATTTATACATCAGATGGACACAGATGTGTGCGCTCACTCTATCAACTTTAGTCAGAGATGTCAGACATCCATCCACATGAGGATAAGTTCTTGCTTAAGAAAGGTGGTGCTTCAGCCCGAATATTCCTATCTTTCTGTCAGTTGCTCACGTCTTAAGGCTCCAAGCTGTGAAGGTGTGAAATGCCTCCTCCGGAGATTCTCCTCTCGGAAAATCAGCCTCTCCAGAGGAGAGTTCCCTCAGGGACTCTCTGTCTGTTATCTCACGCTTTCTGCAACACACCAGTGTTCAAACACATGCTTCTATCGATGGGCACACAATTCATTTTATCTTTCTGTGGAACATCTGCTAAACTATCCTTGTCAACCATCCACCTGAGTGTGAGTTATCTTCTTCCCACTGAACCCCGATTGGGGCTCCGCAACGTTCCCAATGAACAGATGTCAGGCGAGCATTACACAGACTGATGCTTTTTAATAAAACCGCATCGAGGATGAAGCAGCGGAGGAGAAGGAAAGAAGAGAGGATGCTGTTCTTCTGCAGGTAGGGTGGAGTACCTGTGTGTTCATGACTTACTTGGCAGGTCTTTGCACAAGTTTCGCCTCCACTGATGTGGTTGGCGTGAAACTTTTTTCAAAAGCGCATTTGAAGAATCTCAGATGTTACAAGACGAAACGCCCACATGTTTTTTTTTTTTTGTGTGTGTGTGCGCGTGTGTGTGTGTGTGCGTGAGTATGCGCGAATGCACCATTGGGTAAGCAGAGATTGACTTGACTCTTTTCACTTCAATCACATCTTTGTAGGTCTGCCTGTGGATCCTATAAGCAAAACGCAGGGGGAAGAGGTTGCATCGCAGAGCTTCAATGGTTTCTTTGGCTGAGCCATAAGGGATCCATAGCACCAGCAACCTGACTGGCAGGCAGATGGGTGTGGAAGAAATGATACAATATCAGATGAGAATCAGTCAGAATTTTAAAATGCCGTGGCCACTGTTGTGAACATGCGCTCGGGTTTGAGTTTGAGACGCACAGAAATAATACAGACAACAAAGAAAAGGAGACAATGATTCGGTAGCAAAGATGTTTTAAACATATAGAAAAGACTTATATCTGACAGCTGTCAGGCTGCGAGAGAGGGGGGAGGGCATGCGGCATCAGGCCGTGACTTGACCCAGTGACCCAGTGACGGCCACTTTGAGGACTAAGGCCTCCATACATGAGTACGAAATGCTCCATGCCCCTGCGCTGCTGTGCGACCCTGCTTCAACACATTTGAGTCAAATAATCATTAGCAGGACCTGCGGAGGACTTGACTGAAAACTGAGGAGGTAATTCAACCGTTTGATTCAGTTCTGTTGGACCAGGCTGCAGGACACTGTCCCTTCAGGACCGGAGTTGAGTACCGCTGCCCTAGATGGTTGGGAATAAGATGTCTGTATGAAAAATGAATAAATAGCAGATTTACATTTTTAATACTAACATAATTTGTATTGAAAGGCTTTATGTGTTTCCTCCTGGAGTGGGTTTGAGTTTTCTCTTTGATCCACAGTTGCATTTATCACCACTGAACCTGGACTGAAACCTTGAAGGGATGAAGGATGTGATGAATATTTGACAAGCATCCAGTCTACAGTTTGTCAGTGAGTCAATTTTCTCTCCTTTTACAAGATGATTTACATTTATGCTTGTCTTTCAGGTTTGGAGTCCATTTGTGGCGTCGTCCAGATGCAAAATCTTTTTTTTTTTTTTTAACAAGACAACCACAAAGCTTAAAGTATTTTATCTGGACTTTATTTTAGAGACAAACACAAAGTAGCAGAAAACCAGATGTACCAGAAGTGAAGTTGAAGCAGGTAGATTTACAAAAAATAAAAAAAAAATGTGAATATTTTTTTGTGAATTTAACACACAAAGTTATAATCTGAATCTGTCTCTTTACTCAGTCTGTCAGAGATCTATTAGTAATTGGGGGGTGTAATATTTATACTTGGATTCATTTGCAGTGTATTGTCAGTTTCATTTATGAGCAGCTAATTATGCCCATCCTGCAGAGCAGATGGTTCCTTCACTTCTGTAATTTCCTTGAGGCAGTCTGTTTTGATCACAGTCACTGAAATATGTTTGTGACCTACTATAAGCCTTATGACAGCAAAACAAAAACAGAGATGTTGCCTGGCTTTTTAACTCTGTGATTAACCTGTTGGACATTGTCAGAATATTTCACGCTTTTCACATTTGAACGGTCTTCCCTTCCAAAATAGTGTCATCTGAGTGTCTGTGAGCGTCCACCGCAGAGACAGCTTAGCTTTTAATAAGGATCAATATTTAGTTGTATGAATATCCACTTCCTTAAAACCTGACTGTGTGTCTTTGACTTTTTATTATATATATTAACCGAAGACTCAAGCCCCAACTACAGAAACTGTCAGATTGCTGAGTTTTTTTTTTTTTTTTTCCTTTCTTGCAGTGGTTCTTGTTTATGTTGTTTGTTTGACAGGAGATCGAGCGCAGATAAGCTGCAGCTTTGAACTGCTCTCTCCGACCATCCTGCGGGTAAGTTGCTGAACGCACGGAAATTATTTTCATTCATGTGACACATGCGGCTAATGTGCTTAAACACAATCAGGATTAAGGAGGAACTTCGTAGTGGGTTCACCCACTTATGACAAAAATTATATGCAGGTGACCTGAGTTTATTTTGATTTTATGGATTATTATTATTGTTATTATTATTATTATTATTATTATTATTATTATTATTATAACAAATGTAACATCAGTATGTGTTTTTCTTCAAAACAATGTCAACCTTCAATTCGGTGGTTATTCTGGGTTTTCCTCTGAGTAACAAAAAGTTTAAAGGTAAAACAAACCCTATATGCTCTGTCTTAATAGCAACTAGAGGGTTAAAAGTGACCACCGCTACAAACTAAATGGGTGCTTTCTGGTTGCCTTCTTCTTCTTTCTTTTTTTTTTTTTTTTTACTTCATTTTATTATTACTGAAAAATCAAAAAATCAAGAATCTTGAGGATTATAACATTACATTAGTCATGTGATTGATTGATGTCCCAGATGCTGGAGAACTTCCTCGCATTTCACAAAAGTGCGAGGAAGTTTACTTTTGGGACAGGAAATGTTTCGAGGACCTCACGAGACGACTCCAGTCGTCTCTTTTTACTATTTATTTACCATGAAGTCAGTGTGTTACTCAGGATCCTGTGGTGACCCTGAGGGTTTGCGCTGGAGCCGACACCACGTTGTCTTTAGATGGCAAAGCTACATGACTCCTCGACTTTCACAGCAATAAGCCCTGAAATAAACTTTATCTTTAGAAAAGTAATGACTATCACAGGCCTGAAGGACAACGACAAGTAGGAAGGACAGCGTCCTGCGTTTCACTGATAAGAACAAGTGATCAATATTTTGAAATTTACCAGTCCTGTTTGGCTTATCATCATTCACAGGCTATTCAGAAAAAGACGGAATCAAAGAATGACATTTTACACTGTACTCCTCCCCCTGTCCAAATGCAGACTGACAGACCAAATCACTGTGGAAAACCTGTTTGTTTGTTTTTTTTAACATGTTCAGATTGCTGGTGAACTGAAAGTCGCAGCAGTATCGAATTTCCTGGCTCCGGATTTCAGATAAATTGTAAACTATAAAACAAAAGGGTCAGTTTGATGCAGGAACGACTGAGGTTCCCCGACAATCCGTCTTTCCTGTTTGCTAAGTTTCTTGCTGAGAAAAGTAAAGTTTTTGTTTTATCTCTGTATTCCCAGTAATTTCTTTCTTGCACATGTTTAAACTAGCAACTCACATTAGCTTTGTTCCTCTTCGTCCGGCATTAAATCAGTTTCATTAACAATTCCTTGCTGTAGAATAAATACATAAATTTTCTTTTTTTTTTCAGCATATGCAACGGGTTTCCACTGTATTCCCCCCAAAAAACTTGTCAGATTGTTTCTTTTATTAAAAAAAAAGATAGAAAACCGCTTCTTAAAAGCGCTTGAGTTTGTCACTGCACCACAGCTCCATTGATGCCTGGGATCCCGATCTCTACACACGCACTGCATGCTAGACCGGGGGCCTGGTTACACTGTTGCTACAGCAGCAGAAACAGTCCTGCAGGTCTTCAGCAGTCTGTAGATTGTCATAGAGAGGGTTACGAAACAGATCAGTCTCGGAGCTCAGATTGTTCCACAGATGTGGAGCTGACTGGCTTCCAGCTCCTTTGATGTGACGCTGAAGTTTCTAGATTCCTCGTCTGACTATCTGTGTTGGCTGACGATGGAGGCAGCTGAGGGTTAGATCTCATCCGTGGAGCTGAGCGTAAACAAGCGCTCTCTGCCAAGTCAAGTTAAGCTGTCATCCAATGAGCAGAGCTGCAAGCATCACTGGGAAGATGGGGCTCAGGCTTCTGGTATGTCAGTAAAACGGCGATAGAACCAGTGCAGATGTTCCTGTTGCAGAAAGAAGAAAGGTTGTACCCATTTGAACTCTTCTTATTTCCAACACTGTTGGATAAACAGACAGCATCTCAAAGGGGGAGTGGGGAGGGGGACACTTGCTTTAGTATTAGGTGACAGAAGTTCAAAGGCGACGGAGGGGTCACGGGATGGACGAAGCGGGGGGGCAGGATGGCATTTGATTGGGACAGGGCTCCCGTTGTCCCCAGCTGTCCTCTCCGTGTCCACCCCATGAGCAGAGGGCGCCCTCGGGTCAGGACGCCACCGAGAATAAAGGAAAAAGACGAGTTCAAATGCAGGTTACAGACTGGAAGAGGGGTGGGGTCTGTTTGCATGACTGCGAGTGTTTTGCGACGGTGCACTTTGTCATCTCCTTCATCCCCTCTGTTCTCTCGTGCACACACACACACACACACACACACACACACACACACACACACACACACATACACACAAGCAGTCAGAGAGGGACAGGCTGACCAGACGTCCCTGTGGTCTCTGATATATTTATAAGCTTGGAGCAGTTTCTCTTCAGAGAGGGAGACTTGTGAGATCCACCTGAGCAAATATTAACATCCTCTATAAGGAGCCTTTGATGTGCAGAGGCCAAAGCTCCGGGTCAGCACCCCTCAGCACGCCCATCTCAGAATGTGGGGTCTGCAGAGTCAATAGACAACAGAAAAGACGCCAAAGAACAGACCGGTCAGATGGACAAGCTGGACATAAACAACGCTTTCCCAACCAAAAAGCCCTAATTTTCTAATTCTTTCTTGTTAGACACTACAGCTAATAATACCGAAACTAATTCAAAGCAATAAAATCAATGTTTCAATGACAACTTATCCTCTTCCACGTGTCTTTTTCAAACTGTGGCATGTTATAGCCACGAGAAGTTATGTGTTGGAGTTATTTTGCTGGGGTATTGTATAATAGATCACTCACTAGTGGCTCTAGACTTGTTTGAGATGATCAGAAACAAGGGAATACCAATGGATGAACCTAATCTAGAATGTTTTTAGGTCAAATATTCTAAAAACTATGAGATGCTGCACTTTGTCTTAGTCTAAAAAAGGTTGTGTAACTCTAGTTCTCTGGTGCCGGAGTCCTGAAACTTTTCTTTGTGCAGATAATTAGACAGTTAGCAGGACTCTAGAGTCTGCACACTGCAGAGACAGTTCAACCATCTGATTCAGATGTTTTGGACCAGAGACACGTCTAGAGGTTGCAGGACAGCATCATCTCAAGGGCTGGAGTTTCACACTCCTTTGTCTATCGCACAAAATCCCAGTAAAATACGTTTCAGTGTGGAGTCATGGCCTGGGAAAAATGTGAAAAAGTTCAAGCAGTATGAATACTTTTCCAGGACGCTACATAGTTAGCGCCCATCTTTCTGTCATTCCAGCCTGCCTGAACTAAACTTCATAAAACGCAAAAGCTCACACAGACAAAATTTATTTGAAAGAGGGAAAAAAGATTAAATTCCAGAGACTTAAGTGTCTTTGCTGCTAAATCCTTTTTCAAACGTTGGGAAGAGACTTGAGGGAAATAAATATATAAAGTCATCCAAGAACGAGGCTAAGGGGTTTATCTCCTTTCATCTTGCTACCGCCGTATGACGACTAATCCTGCCTTGTGTCTTCAGTGCGGAGCCCGAGCCCCTCTGAACTACATTAAATGGAATAGATTAGCTCCTCCAAAAAGTCACGAGGTGGCATTTCACAATCTGCCTTGTTTTTTTTTTTTCTTTTTCTTTTTGTTGCCCTCAAAGGATGGCATGAGTCATTATCTGTGTTCACTTTTGTCTTTGAGTTTGCAGCACACTTCTCAACTTTCAGCAGAGAATAAAGTAAGTTTCTTACAGAACTGGTGAAGTTTGAGACAAGTGATGATGACTGGGTTTGGTTGATGCTTTAAAAAAAAGTATTTAGGGGAAGGGATTATGCATAGATTCATGACTGGGGAAATGAGGAGCGATAAAATCCATAATCTACGGGAGCGTCGTTATCCATCTCCTCATCAAAATGTCAATTCCAGCAGACAAAACAGGACAGCTTGATGCAGGAAGTGGACTATGGGTGTGTAATGCAATTAAATGACTCCTTCATCTTGTTTGATCGGCTTCATTTCATTTAGTTTTACTAATTTGGAAGATAAATCCGATAAGGATGTGCCATCATATGTTCTCACATCAAAACCTAGGGATGATAAAAATATGTCTGCTTCCTTTTCATCTCCTCACCCAAACGTCTAAGGAGAGCGGTAATTAGATCATCTGCAGCTCTGCTGTGGAAAGAAGCGGCCAGGAACTGGACTTGCTGTGCTGGCAAGGGTTCGGACAAAATGCTTCACGAGGTTCAACTGCTGCTCAAATTGAGAAGATCTGTTTGCATTTGCTGATTTCTGCTCTTTGGTAAAATTATGGGGACATAGGTTTGGGTGTTTGTGTATTAGTTTGCTATATTTTTTTCATTTGTCTCTAGAGAGGGAAGTAAAACAACTGCAGTCATTATAAAATGCATTCACTCCTTTGAATATTTTACCCTATTATCGCTTGTACAAATCAATAATGACCAACACAACCTGGCTTTTTTAGATTAAAAAAAAAAAAGACATCCCTCAAAAAATTTTGATACGAAAAGTGGTTTCTAGAAAATAAACAGATTTAAATAGAAAAATATGGAACAACATTTTTTTTGGTCATATTTCAAATCAGTGTTTATTAGATGCACCTTTGGCTGTAATTACTGCACAGAGTCTGTGTGAACATGTCTGAATCGTGCTCGCACATCTGGACACTGAAATCTTATCCCGTTCTTCCATCCAAAACTCTTCAAGCTTCGTCAGATTCAGTGAACAATCTTTTCCAAGTTTAGCAAACAAATTCAGATTTACAAGCAGACTTAAACAAATCTGACATTTTCTAGATTATGCAGACTGCTGGTCCATCCAAAGAGAATTTCAACAAAGTCCTTGTGTGAATGAAACAGTGGTTACAGACCTTTTTTTTTTTTTTTATTTCAAATTACACATACTTTGTCAAAGCAAATACCAATTTAAAACTTTGAACTCAACCTTAAAAGCAGTCAGTAGCAGTATTTTCAGTATAAATGTTTGCAAAACTTGGTCAAAAATTCCGTTAATGTCAAAAAACACAATTTTGGAATCGCTGCGCTTCGATTAAATGCTCGACGCAATTAAAATCACGTGAATAAGTTTGTTCAAAGAGGAGTGCGCACTTTTGTCTTTCACCTGAACAGCGTTTTCATGTCCATAAAATGAGGACCAGAGATAAAAAAACAGGTTGCCTTTCTTTAATGACTAATCAAGATGTAATGCACAGCACATGATCTGATAAAAGTCCCATCTGGCAGGCGATTTCAGCCCTTCTGCCATTCCGTAATTGTTGTTAGATTAGACTAATCTCTCTGTCATTTCTCATTCTCCCTTCCTCTCCCTGTCCATCCATCCTTTTTTTCCCTGTGTTTTCATTCAGAGTTTGAGGTTGTCAAAGTGTCAATTAAAGTGAGCTGTGGCATGGCGTTTCATTGCATACTACGATTGATGTCTTGATATGAAAGCGCTTTGATTTTTTTGGTTCTTTTTCTGCCTTTGCACAGTTCTCTCTGTATTCGTCTGCTTGCTGGCTGTTTTGCTGTGCCTTCTTCTTATCTTTCTTGGCTGTGAATAAAAATGAGGCAAAAACCAGAACAAAAGAAAGCAGAGCTCTGGGTGATTTCATGGGTGAATTATCATGGTACAACGTAAATACAGGGCTGGTCAAGTTCTAGTATTTCAATGCAAAAAAACGTGTTCAAATAAGAGACATAGTGAAGTTGCATATAAAGCAGCTTAGCAGGAAGCTGCCCTTCATTTACAGCTATTTTTAGGTTGCTTGATTTTCCCATATTTACCATTTGGTTACCATTCACGTTGTGAATTTAGTCAATAATGTCTTAATGACTATGTTTGAGGCAAGTCTGACTTTTCTGAATTGAACACAAACAAAAGTCATTGTTTCCGTCCACGTGGGATCAATGTTTTATTACAAAGGCAGTAAAATAAATACATAAATATCTTAAAAAATGGCTTCTTGTTAACATCAACACCAAGCTTTAGCTCCAAATCTTTAATTAAATAAGTTATTCATAAAAAGGTGTATAAAAACTGGAAATTCCAAATTCCATAAAGCAGCTGTCATATGTGTGTGTGTGTGTGTTTATGCATGTGCTGCTGATCTCAGCGTGTCTACACATCAACCACATCCATACGTCCATACAGGACATTCCTCTTTGCCCACACAGACAGCTCTGAGGCGTCTCTGACTCCAACAACACACAATCTAAAGCAGGACTGACAGGAACAAACCAGCTGACTCGTAAGAAAAGAAACCACACACATTGAAAAAAGATCAAAAACAATGACGAAAGTTTTTAGTTGTCCTGTTTTTATGCCTGTACAGTATATAGCATAAGGATTAATTTACATCTTTCTCCATTGACAGCCTCATAAAATGTTAGTGTGGTAGTAATTCTTTGACACTTTGATATGCCTGTTATGATCTTTGGTATCATGCAACATGTTTTCTTTCTGCAAAATCAATCCTGTCTGTCATTAGAGGCTCCACCGTTTTCACCCTCTGATGATTGGACTGTTCTGACTTCAACACAAACTTCATGTGTTACAACATTAAAATGAAAATTTTTAACGCTATTTTCACTGATGTTTTGATCATTTTCTCGATTTTCTTAATTTTTATTCACTAAGTTTGTTATCTTCAGTTTATTTCTCTACGTTCATTAATGTTATTGTCATTCCTTTGTGTTTAGGTCCTTAGTTTATTCGTGTGTTCTGGTTTTTGTGCATTTAGAAATATTTCTCTTATCTCACTATTAATATTTTCCTCTTGTTTTGTAGATGGCACTGATATATTTGGACAGTTGATTTATATATTTATTTAAATACTGTAGAAAATGTGGTGGCACCGACTAAGTAATAACTTACACTTGTTTGGCCTCTTGGAATCACTCATAGGCTATTAATAAAGCATTGAGAATTCATTAATTTTGTTAAAAATGGAAATTCATCATTAAATGTTTGATTTTGTCCTGGAAGACTCATATCATTTATCCACACACACACACACCTACACACACACACACACACACACACACACACACACAATAGTATACCGTATGCAGCAGATGCACATCATAAATGATGCAAACATTTATATTCATGATAACATGTTACTTTTACACAAACACGCTTTATTTCTTTATTTGCAACATCATTTTCAACTTAACAGTTTTTGCGATATCTCTTTTCTAGCTTCTATATAAAATCAATCAGATTTATTTGCGTAGCACATTTCAGCAATAAGGCAGTTCAAAGTGCTTTCTATCTTAAAAACACACACAGAAAAATACAAAGTTGTAGAAAACAGTCAGTAATTGTCAAGCGCCGTCGTTACAGATCAAAATGTTGATTAACGTTTCATTTATAATGTTTTAAAAGCAACTCTAAACCTGTGGGTTTTTAATCTTGATTTAAAGGAACTCAGTGTTTCGGCTGTTTTACAATTTTCTGGAAGTTTGTTCCAGGTTTGTGGTGCATGAAAGCAAGTGTTATATATTTTGAAATTCCACATGTACCAAATTATTACTACTTCATGGAATATTTCTGCAGCTGTTTCCGGGAAAGTACATTTTCATTTTGTTTGTTGTTATCACCTTCTGTGGCTCCAGGTTGATAAAGGAACAAAGCATTATGGGGGATTTTGTCTTTGACAGACAATGTGGGCAGGGCTGTGAGTCCTTTTCATACACCCTCATGGTGTTTTGTGGGAATCTGCCTATGCAGTTGTACTCACAGGCCGTGTTTAAAACAAAATCAGATTAGATGTAGATTACAGAGCGTGCTCATTGTTGAAGGACATAGTTTATGATTCACATAGGTTTCAGCGGCAACACATACATGTTTTAAGTGGACTAAATGAAAGGTTACAGCGGATTCTGTTAAAAAAAAAAGCTGTTATATTGGTTTTATGAAGATATTTGTGACGTGTAGTGAATTTGTCTTTGTGTTTCTGCAGAACATCAATCGATTGTTCTTCCTAAATATTATAATTTCCTTTTTTTTTTAAAGAAATAAACAAAAGATAGTAGAGAAGTATCTAAAACTGTATAGTACAAAGTAGGATGAAATGAATATGAATCTTAAAATAGGTTTAGGTGCCTCTATTTAAAGTAGTCAGTGTAAAGATGTGTGCACTGGTTTAGGACCGTCTGCTGCAAAGGCCTGGAGGCCTGGGCCATTTCTTAAGTTGAGGGGATGGCAATTAGGACAGACTTTGTCTGGGGCCAATAGCCTAATTCATTGGCGCTGTTAACAGCCTCAGTAAAGATCAAATGCACTGCCAGCAGATCAAAGAGAGCAGCAGGCAGTTTGAAAGAGGAAGCCACAGCCTAAATTAACTAAGGCTTTCATTCTCCCAAGTCAGGTGGCTGGGGGGACAGGTATGTGAACGAGATGAAGGTAACACCTGGTCAATGTCCAGAAAAGCAGCGTCAATTAGGCTATAACTGAGGAGTGTGTGTAAATGTGTGTCTGTGCTTGCAGGAACACCTGCCATTTCACTTGAATAGGGAGGTCTGCACTGCCACCTCTCTGCTCTAGTACAGCTGATTGAAGATATCTGGTAAATAAGTCTGAAGTTTTATTTAATTCAATTGAATCTTTGATTAGCACGCAGCCTAAATGAAGAAACCAAACCACCCACTTGTTTTGTAGGCTAACAGTGGAAGCAAAAGTCCCAGTCAAATGAAGTAAAACATTGTCTAAAGACAGATCTTAATGATAGATTTGGATGTTCTTGTCCACGTTGAGCTCAGTCATTTACTTATTTGCGTTTGGTCATGATGATGCCATGGAAATGTTTGACTCGGTTTTAACGCTGCTTCAGTTTCCTGTGCGTAAACATTTCTGAAAACGACTTACGCAAAAGTCGTTTTCCAATTAGGTAAACTTTGCACTTTGCTTTTAACGCCACAGTTTGCAATGTCTAGAGTTTCAGCTGCTCACCCCCACATGGAGAACTGCTGCACTCTCTGAAACTGTGATAATAGTCATTGTAAAGTGTGATTGCTTGGTAAACCTTGTTTACTTGTTAGATAATGCAAAAAATGTGCAGAGCCCAGTCGATAATAACGTTTTCAAGCCACGCACAAAGAAAACGAAACCACATGGCTTGTAGACAAAGAGAGATTACTTCAGTCTTAGACTCTGATGCTGTACATTTAAAAGTGTACATCAGGACCCCCAGGCTCCACTGTGGTGTCATAATACACTGATGACTATCGTAGCAAAGCAGTGATGAGACAATGGTAACCATGCAGCTTAACACCCACATGACCTGAAGATAAGCAATCAGAAAACGGTTTTTATGGAGTCTTTTCCCAGACAGTTCAGTTGTTGCCTAACCTTAGCCCTCTCTTGCAAACTGTACCATAACATGTAAGATAACAGCATGACAGACAGACAGACGGATGCATGTAGACGATACATCAAGAAACACACTGGATTTCCAGACCAATGTCAAAATCTTATGTTACTATTGACAAAAGGAATTTGAAGTGATATGTATAAGCTGGGTGACTTTGTCTGAGGATCGTATCTCCCACAGAGCTTTTTAAAAATGTGTACCTTACCAAAAAAAAAAAAAAAAAAAAAAAGAAGAAGCCTGGTCTAGACAGAACATCAGATGGTCCATTGACCTTTGGAGTAGAAAGTTCTGCAGTGGGACCTTTTCCATGTTTCCAAACCTTTGAAATATCTTAAAATTTTACAAACTTCTAGATATTCTCTTTTGACGTTATTTAATAAATCAACACAAATTAATGAATACATATTAAGTTGACTTAAGATACTATGTAGGTTTTTCATGTCAGAGTAACGAGGGGTTGCACATGAATGGATGCCACAACTTTCGAATTTCTTTTTTTTTTATATTTAAAAACGGTATGTTGTTTTCATTCCTCTTCATAGCTAAGGAGTTTATCACACAAATCCCAATGAAATGCTTTGACGATGGTTGTAACGTGACAAAGTTAGAGATATACATACTTTTGAAAGGCCCTGCATAGATGCAAACATGTCTGCGTCTCAGGGTTAACATCTACTGTAAAGCTCCATTTCTCTGCTCCGTTTCCCGCTGATGTCACTGTTCCTCAGCTCCCTCGGATGACGTCGGTGTTTACTCCATGTTTACTCCACTCCTGCCTGAGAGATATCACACAAAGCTACCACATGGATCCAGATGCCTGGTGAGTGGATTCCACTGCCAGGACCTCCTTTAAGGCTAATCTGTTTGGCCTTGGAAAACAATGACTGCATCATAAGTAATTTGGCCCCTTGTGTGAAGTATGGCGAGAGGTTCTGGCTTTCCCCACTCCCAGACTTTGCCGTGCCACAAATCTTCTGACTTTGCGTCGACAAAATTCCTTGAGTTTCTCCCTTGAAAGTGATGACTTTCCCATTCTGGGAATGTGTGTCATCCCGAATCCGTCTCCAGACTTCAGGATGAAGCTTCGTTTCCGGGAACGCTCGTTGCTACATGGAGGTGGAAACAAAACAACTTTGGAGGTGATGTAATTAACGGCCGCAGCACATTCTAGATGTCTGCGATGTCTCTGTGCTGTGTCAAGCAGAAACAGGGGGCTGGTGGGAGGTAATTACACGTCAGGGTTGCAAACACTGTGCTTCCTAGGGATGTAGCCAAACCTGATTTAGTTTTCCCTTTTAAACTACCTTGACCCCTGGCTGTATCCCACTGGGTGGGAGCTGATGAAGGAATTTATGTAGCTGCTGCCAGTTTTGAATCGTTGAATGTTTTCTTTCAACATCCTAAAGATTTTGACGCGAGTTATGAATTTCAGGCATCTCTCCATTTATGCTAGAACTTACAGAACCCACCCAACCTGTGGACCTGGTGCCGATGTAAAGGGATCAAACTGTTTGAGTATGAATAAGGCTCAGAATTCCCAGAATTACTTCATGTCCGTTTCATTACCCGTAGTTGTTACACCAACTACAGATTTTATACAACTTCAAACTCCAATTATCAGTTTTTAGCCGATTCAGATTTTTTTCCACCTGCTGCATGAGTTGAAAAATAATCCGTCTTAACAGTGAAATGTTTCAGTAAATGATTTTTTTTTTCCTGAAAAAGACCCTAAAGTTACAGAGTCGTATTTCTGCATCATTGAAAAGGATCAATTAAAAAGAAAAACAGAAAATCCTATTTATTCTTTCCCAAGATGACTTGTAGCTCAGTAATTTCCATCCATTATCCATACCCGCTTATCCTGATGGGGTTGTGGAGACGTTGTGGGGTCCTGGTCTCCGCCATTCATCAGGGGAGAGGCACTGTGCGCCTTGGACGGGTCGCCAGTTCAGCACAGGAGATTGAATGCAAAAAGACCCGTAGCCAGGATTCGAGAAAATTGTGTCATGGAAGAAAAAATAAAAAAGTTAAAGTTAAAGTTGCAAACTACGGAGGCTAACAAAAGTGACCAAAGAGCAATGCGACTGGAATTCCTGACATTTTTAACCTTTCTGAAAATATTTCTTTTTGTTAAAATTGGTCTAATTATCCTTAATAATTTCATTCTTTTCTCTGACATTTGACTTGTTCAAAACAAATAAAGACTTCATCTCATTTCAAACCTTATAAATTATAATCTGCGTGGACTAAAGCTCGGAGGTCATGTTGCTCAGCTGCCTCACAAACAATCTGCTGATCCAAGAGAAGGGCGCCATACAAAGTTGTAACTTGATAGATTCGGCATATTGATTAACTTACTTAAGAAAGCAACACTGATTTGAACATTGGAAACTCTAAATATGTCTTTGTATATTCTCTGTAGTGTGTAGACTGCTCCGTTGAGACTTTACGTTGAGATTTTCAAATAGTTTCCTAGTACAACAGGACTCATCAAAAGGATAAAACAAAGCAGCTCTGTTTAAAAGTAACAGCCTGAACGAAACACAATTTATTATTTTTTTACTTCATTTTCGAACACCTACTGCCTGGTACGCATGGCAAGATTTTAAAATTCTCAGCCGATTTTCAAAACCCGACAGACCCACATATGACGCTAAGAAAAATAAATAAATAAAAATCAACGCTATACCGGATTTGGTCCTGTGCTGTGTACAGCCACACAGTAAATACAACACCCCCACACACCAACAGATTTCATTAATGGTCATTCAGATGTCAGACGGGAAATCTCGTAAAACTTCTCGAGATCAAACGTGAGTTCAGAGTAAAACAAACATTGCTTTCTGATATTATTAACCTTTTACTCTCTCTCACCTCCAGTGCAGCGTGTGGAAGAGTAAGACTGATGAAGCCTCATGCGACATTCCCCAAACATCTGCTGGTTGTAGTACTAGACGGATGGGAGGAGACTACCACCTCCAATCAGTCAGGAAGAATGATTATTAGACTAAAGATGTGCAGAAAAAACGGGGGAGTCCTGCACTTCCTCCTCAGACTCGCTGCTCTGGGAGCATAGCAACATATTTCATTTCATGCATCTGCACAAACCAGATCTTTATGCAACCGACAGATTGGGGAGAATAAATTAAATCATTAACAGCTGCCCAGTCTGGGAACCTGATAAATGTTAGAGATAGAGGGAGTGGGGTGTAGAGGAGCCAAGCTAATTATCAACTGATTAGGCATTCACAAGCTGAATTGGAATGGGACTTGGACTGCGGTTGGTTGGAGGAGTTTTGAACGAGGCTGGGGCTGTAACTCTCTGGATCCGACAGTCAACAGAACGCGGTGCAGAGCAGGAGTGGAAAGGTTGTCGGAGCATGATAATCACAGCTCCATAACCCTGTGAACAACTTCAAAGTGGAGCATGCAGCATGCAGGGTGCATATCAAGTGAACAGTGCAGAATAGGAGCCACACTCCGGTGTTGCAGAGATCGACTAACAGGTTTCAGATAAGAAAAAAATAATTTGGGATGTTTTTTTTTCTTATTTGTTCTTTAGGAAATGATTAGCCTCACTTGGAGGAAGTTTAAACTGTAGTCCCCATAATATTGCTGGTGAACTAGATAACGCTGAAGAAAGCGCGATGTTCGGCAGAGTGGGACGGGAATCGTTTTCTCCCCTCTTTCTCTCTGAGCCTCTTTTCATTCTGACGCCTTTCCCCCTTCTTCTGTTTCGGTTTAAGGTTTCTGTTTCCCCATGCAAATGAGAGAAGCCACATCGATTTGGCCTTCAGTTTTATGTTCCTATGGTAACAACATAACTACAAAGAGTTTAAAGCACAGCACTTTTATCCGCGTGTCCTTCTGATCATCACAGGAAATTAGCATACCAGGAAACAGGAGAGCTTGCAGAGGAAAGCGATTGTGCTTTGGGAAGGCCAAGCTGGCTGCCTGAACAAAAAAAAACAAGACTGAGCTGTTTTTATTTATTTATTTATTTATTTTAGGAGTCTTAGCAAACAAGTGTGAAGAATGGGGGGAAAAAGAGAAACAATCATGTGGAGATTATGATCCAACAATGTAAAACAGCAGGTTAATATTTTCCTATTTATGCTGCCAACACATGTAGATGTCAATATTTCCAAAGATCATCCCAATCAATTGGAATAGTAGTGATTTATTTCAATAATTCAGTTCAAAATGTCAACATAAGCAATTGTACTGGTTAACAAAACAGAGATTGGTGTATTTAAAGATTTTATCATGATTAGCACAGGTTACATCTAAATGAAAAGAGAGAATGTATATGAAATCTATTGCTAAAGCAGAAATACCAGCCTACTGAAAAGGATGTTCATGTACAGACATTATCTACAGCCTAGAATATTTGTTCAGATGAGGTTCGTTTCTCAGATTAACACTACCTTTTATCAACATACTTTTGATTAGGCTCACATTTCTGTACTAAAAGTTTTATTGGTCTGATAAATTATTCTAACATTCCCAGTAATAAATAGGTTTCGTTAGCCATAAGCATCGTAGTTAACAGAAATAGAGGCTTGAAAATATCGTTCTCTGTATTTAATCTGAATAAAATGTTTCAGTTAATGAACTGAGTTACCAAAATGAACGTTTCTTGAATGTGTTTGTAGTATATAGTATGCGCTAAATACTTGGTTTGGGCTCCCCTTGTATGGTTGCTATAGGTGACCAGACTGATCTAAAATAGTAATACCAAATATATATTATTCTTTAGCTGAATATTTCCTCTAGAAGTTTTATTTCAGTTTTGCTTTCTAGTTCCTCAATGCTACCTCAAAAAAGATTTTATTTTTATTTGCTCTCAAATGACAATCGTTTGCACTTTATTTACTTAGGGGGGAAAAATGCACACGCATTTGTTTTGTTTTTGTCTTGTTGTTTATCATGTTACTAAAGCATTTTGTAGACACATAAACATTGTCCGAATTCTGGTTTAAAAAAAAAAAAAAAAAAAAAAAAAACGTTTCAAAGGAAAAACCACAAGAACACCCAAGGATCAGAAGTTTAATTACACAAAACATAAATAAAAAGTAGTATAACTTACTTCCATTTTTAGCTTTTGTTTAACATCTTCCAGAACCATTTTGTTGCTTGTTGCAACCACAGGGTGAGTCAAGTGGAAATCTTCTGGGATGCGTGATTGATGGGAGTGGAGTTGGGCAAGGCCACATGCGCATTAGTTGTGCAGATAAAACTTCAGCCTGTGTTATTGCTGGTGATATAAAAACTTCTCGCCTGCATCTGTGATGTGGTCTGCAGTGGAGAGAGAATCGAAAGGCAGACGCCAGGGCCGGAGCATGAAGGATCAACCTGAAATTACACATCAGCTGGATGTGGAGACGGAGCAAAATAAACACATAAAAAATAATAAAAAAAAAGCCTCCAAAAGCCCCCCACTTCTTTAATGTCATCACATACAGAAATGTGAGGGCTGCACGTCGGTGTCAAAGCTTTGAATAGTTGTCTTGTCTGTCGTGTCCTGAGACGCAGAAACAAACGACGACTGCAGGCTGAGTTTGGTTAACATGGCATGGAGCTAAAAAAAAAAAATCTTTCACAATGTGCATTCAACATACAAAACAACATCAATAAATAAAATCTTCATACGGATGGACTGGCAGCAGGTACATTAGTCAGATGTCATTATTGTTTCCCGGTTTTGTTTGCTGTGTTAGGTGGTTAGCTAAATCACGGAGTCTGTCTGCCTGAAGGCTACCCAGCATGCAATTCTGAAACAAAGAAGGCCCATTTTGATTTCTACACAGCGTGACCTTTTTTGATTGGGTGAGATTGGCTGGCATGGAAATCAATACTATGCTGTGTATTTGATGCAGCCTTATCTCTTCTCCACACTGTCTGCAGGTAGAGAGGCAAGGGAGGGATTGTATGGGTTTTTTTTTTTTTTTTTTTTTTTTGTTTTTGTGTGTGTGTGTGTGTGTGTGTGTGTGTGTGTGTGTGTGTGTGTGTGTGTGTGTGTGTGTGTGTGTGTGTGAGGGAATAAATGCACCTAAACAAATGTGCTCCCTGTGTGTGGAATATAACAATAGTTCCTCTTCTTAAAGTAATTTACTTTGTCGCAGGAAAATAGGAAAACCGGCGGTTTGAAATGAGAACAGCTAAAATGCAAACGGATATTAACACAATGCCTTCCACTCCTATTCACAAAAGTTTCCTTAAAATGCTCAGTTCAGTAGAAAAGTACTGAGATTAGACACATTATGCTCCAACATAAATATATGTATATACTTCTGCACCTGACTAATCCTGTTCAGGATGGGGGACGGGAGGGAGGGAGTGTCAGGGGTCGGCTGTGGTTGTCCCTGCGGTGTTCCTCCCGGGGCGTCCAGGCTTTCTCGTGTCTGCCTCAGGTCTGTGGATGTCCACACTCATTATTAAGAACATTGTTAAGGACAGATAGAAGGATTGCAGAAAACACAGGGAAAAGAGCTGAAAGGCATTCTGTTCAAAATCAGTCGTCTCTTGCATCACGCTGCGTTTTTTAATTCTGGAATAGCTATAAAGTCAACGTGGAAGTTGTTTCAGAAGTAATCTGCTAGTAAAAATATTCACATAACTGCCTAAGTAAATGCCATTCTTGAAAGGAAAAGCGGTCTTGGATATGTGAGGACTCAACCCTGTCTGTGTGGCTCCTCCAAACCAAATAACAATGGTAAGAGGAACCAGCTGTTTTCTTCCTGCACACCTCTAGAAGGGAGCAGCTGAAATCATTTAAATCAAAAAACAGTCACAGTTTCCACTCTGCATCATTGGCATTCCAACGTTGCGACTTAGTCTGCACTGCCTATCCTCGCTCAGCATGGGTAGACTTATGAAGTGGGCACACAGCAGCACAAATATGCAGCCCACTGGTTGTTTGACTTAGAACCAGTAAAAGTGTCTGATGAGCCTGTGAAAAGCAATATTTCTTTACTCACTTCTGTTCACTTTGGCGTTACACTTCTTCTTTCCTCCTAATTTGAGAACCGTTCTTTCTCTTTGAATTATTTTTCTCTCGAGAAATAGAAGAGATCTTTCACTGAAACGCCCAAAAATGTTGGAGCCATACAAACAAACACAGTTGTTTCTTCTTTACAGATCTGCACTGCTTTACTAAAACAGTAGTCCATCTGTAAGGAGATTTAAAGCGAATTCATTGACTATTTTTCAGCTGATTAGTGCCCATCTCTCCCCCGGTCATTGGGCGAGATGCAGCGTACTCTGTGGTCACCAGTCCATCGCAGTGCAGCGCAGACACACAAGACAAACTCATCGTATGAACTGCTCCTCAGCTCGATCGAACAGTTGTTAACGTCGTAATGGAATAGCATTGTTGTGACGACTTTCTAAATGCAAAACGCTGGAAAAAGTAGCAGCTTCTTAAAGAGACAGATGCCCAATTTCAAAGCGTCAAACTGTAAAGTCAAATTTCTTTTAAGTTGTGTTTAAAATATGCAGCATGTTTATCACAACTGAAGGCAATATGGTTACTTGACTTTCCTAGAAAATGACACTTTATTTTCCAGGGACTGTGTCACTCTCACTGAGGAGAGCTACTTGGATACTTTTAGTGAAGAGGAAGTCACTCCTGTCCACTGTCACCACAAGCTTGCTCAGCAGGAGGGGCTGCATTGAAATCATGGTCTCGAAGCAATCCTTTCAGCTTCAGCACATTGACAACGTCTGACTGAAATGATTAGATAATACAGCATACAACCCGTTTGTTTCCTAAACTGTCTAGTTTGTACAGAAAAGAAGACAGAGTGAAAGTATATGAGGGGTCATCCTTGACTTTTGCACTCTCTGCAACTGTATTTCTCCTGCTGGATAAGCTTAGGCCAGCAGATGACTCCAGTTGTTCGCTCCACGTGAGGTAAAAACAGCCCATTCACACCCGGTGGTCTGCAGTCCTCTCAACTTTCATAGAAGACAAGAGGCAGGAAGTATCCACAGGGATCAACAGATGCAACAAGGGAGGGGGGCAACTGTAAACTTTTGAACCTCAAAATAACACATACGGTTTTTATTCTTATGGCGGTTTCAGAGTTGGACCAGGGATCTGATACGAGTCAATTCTAACTTAGCTGAGCAAATAATTGGGTTTAGTTTTCAAAAGTCACCACTGTCATATCACTGAGAGTTTAACTGTTTAAATATCTCTTTCAGTAAAATGTCTCTTTAGCGTTCTCTTGAGTTTCTGTATGAACGACATCATTTCCAGAAGTTACAGTGTTTGTCTTATTATCAATGCAAATCGATGACTTATTTCTACCAGTCTAAATCGTGGCAAAGGCTTAGAAAACGCTTCATTCGGTTCAAGTAGCAATTTTAGGAAAGAAAAGCTCTGACAGGTCTGATAAACACTTTAGGTGAACTTTAAAACAACAAAGCACATTTAATTTTGAGCATTATCAAAAAAAAAAAAATCTCCAAAGGCGTATCCTATCGGAAGATATCTTCAGTCCCTGCTTATTTTTTGCTTTTATATGATTGAGTTAATCAATATAAATGGCTCAACACTTCATAAAAGCAAACACAAGGCGCAGTTAATATAAAAGTTACAAACATAGAACATTGAAATAAAATAACGTTAATAAGGTCATCAATAAGTTTCTGCCATAAATTTACCAGTTTTGTAAATGTTCTGTGACTTATAAGGCATGTGATTGTATTATAATTTCTTTCATAACGTCTTGCTAAACTTTATATCTGGCTTTGATGTCCTTGCTTGTTGTAGCCTTTACCAAGTTATCTGCCTCTCTGTATCACATTAAAAAAAAAAAAATATGTAGAACTTTATTTTTTGCTTTACGGCTGTTTGACTAATAAGCTTACAGTGATGCAGCGCTAAACTAGGTTTTGTTTTGATAATGTCATAAAAAAGTAAGCTACCTCACACAGTTGAGCCAAGTTCTGTAAAGCAGAGGAGCAGAGCAGTGATCTAACAGTGGAGGGAGAGAGAGAGAGAGAGCGAGAGAGAGAGAGAGAGAAACCTGCTGAATGCCAGAGTAAATAAATAAAGTGAATAAATGGCTGAATAATGTGTAGCAATTGCCGGGGTGTGCATAATCAGGGATTTGGAAGCTGCACACTCTACTGCTCATCTTCTGACTACAAAACCAGACCCGGCAGCCCCCTACCCTGCAACACCCGCCACCTTCCCCGTTTCTCTTGCTCACTCTCTCCAGACGGCGATAATCTGTTCCACTACACTTGCCATGAAATGAGCGATGCAGAACTCGTAATGCGCTGGACAGGCAAAGCCTAACAGATAACAAAGCCCCTCCCTTCCCCTTTTCTCTCAGCGCCCCGTCCTCCCGCCTCAGCCGCGCTCTGCCATTACCAGCCCTCATCCACTAGTAAATCAAGGCTGTTCAGCTGTAAACAAGTGGAGGCAGATTTGGTCCATCAGAAGGGGAGATGTTTTCCTTCCCCAGCTTTTCATCCGATTTGTAATATCTGTGGCGAGCAGTCTCATCGCTTTCTGCTTGCATCACATTTTCATGACCTTTGCTGTCAGACACATAATGTGTAGCGGCTGTTGGGAGGGGGGGGGGTTTCGTTATTATCGCCCATTTGTAGCTGTGATTGCCTTTGGGTGAATGAGTCCATTCATATACATCTGTGAGCCTTAAGACAAAATACTTAGAGCATACAGTATACATATAGTCTCATCGGGTGGAAAAACTAAAGATGTTTTTGAAGTCAACAAACAAAGTTATTTTTTTTGTCCCAGTTTTTCACGTTTTTTTTCTGCGCATGAATTGTTTTTCATCTCATCTCTTTATTATTTTTTTTTCCTTATCTGCTTTTGAGCTGGCTTTCGTTTAAATGTCATGGCATCTTTATGAGTTCACACTGAAGGAATCTTGCTCCCTTAGCAGATTCCATATGTTCATGTGCTTCCCTTCAAACCAAATCATTTTCACTCCCACTTTCACTCCATGTTAAGTCTCATCGTCACCTGAGATCCTGTTTTTGACAAGTAGCCTCATACCTGAGAGCAGCCGAAATAAAAGTACAGGATTAAAACAACAATCTAATTCATCACACATAAGACACAGCTTTACACATGGATGGATATATTAAGTAGAGTTTCTTATTTCAACTCTGTAGTTGTGCTTAGCTTGCACACGTCCTCCATACCTAATGATTTAAATATTGATTCAGTCATTTAATTTGTCAAAGACCGACGATTTAACACCTTTATTTCCCGATGATTTTCTGCTAACAACCGATAAAAATATGACATTTAAAAATAGAATATTACATCAGATCAACTCCAAACAGGCTACCATGTGCCTATTTTGTCTTGTTTAGTATTAGTTGTTAAACAATGAATGTAATGGGTTAGACTTTTCAAACCACTACTTGGTAGCTTTGACATTATACATTAGTCATCTGAACCATAATGGTGGGTCAATCTTATAATCCATGTCTGTGGTATTAAATCAATCCAGGGCCGAGAAAGCTAAATCAAATTAATTTAGCTTTTAGTCAAGCAGTATGACAACGCAAGGAAGTGCAGATATTCACGTTTGAGAGAAATGTATTTTGTAAGCTTACAGGTTATTGTGAGTTCATGCTGTGAACGGGACATTTGTCCTGTTGAAAAACATTAGTCTATTGTGATGAGGGTAGCTTTCAGTTATGCACTTAAAAAAACAAACAAAAAAAAAGAAAAGAACAAAGACTCGACCATTTGTGGTTCCCAGATCTCCATTGTCTGTGTCTTTTTAATAAACATCACATATTTTTCCTGTCACTGATATTTTATGGACTTGATTTGTATGCACAACTTGACAATCAATTGAATTATTTTGTTGCACTGTGGCTGAAATTATGAAAGCTGGTTTGTTAGCAATATGAGCCACGTGCTATCGATTATTGTGCAAACTGTTGACAGTTGTGCTAAATCCTTGGCAAAGAACTCTGCTTGAAGACAGGAGAGGTTAAAATCTGTTGTGAATTTTGAACGCATCTTTTAAAAGTTTCAAAAAAATAAAAAATAAAAAATGAGCCCGATGAGGAAAGCTGCAAATAAACTGCAGTTTTTAAAGGAATTATCCTCTTCCCTGATATTTTTAAGTTTTAAGCCATTCAAGTATTGTTATGTAAAATCTAGAAAAATATATTTATGATGGCAAAGATTATATTCATCTCTGTGAGTTACTCTTGACCGTTGATGGGGACCTCCCTGGCAGGAGGTTTGACAGTAAACAGCAAACAGCACCGGCTATGATCGATAGGCTCTGGGCCCCAGTCTTCCCAACTGCCTTGTGGTTTTGAAGGCTTGGAAAATCCGCCACGAAGCAAGGGCCCTCCCATCTCGTCTCAACCAAACATTGCCCGGGTGGCGCTCACTCCCATGCTCCTTGCTCACTGGAATGCCGGCACGCTGAGGATGACAGGGTTTCCTAAGATCCGACCAGGACCTCTCTAATTTGGGAATCCACTCCTGCCACTTCCCCTGACCAGAAACCAGTTTAAATTGGTAGCCACGTAGAGGCTGGCATTCCCCTTTTCCTCTGTTTTAATGGTCTGTTCATTTCTGTGGCTCTTTTATTTCTATCTGTCTCTCCCCATCTCTGCCTTGGCTGACAGAGAAAGCAAATTTATTTCCGGTCTGAATTATTGGCCATAACCTTCAAGCGAAGACCTCGTGTGCACTCAGAAAACCCCACCATCAAATTAATGCCTCTCCAACCACACAGGCGTTATCAGTGACAGGTACAGCACAACTGCAGTGTTAGTGCTCTGCAAGCTGTGTGAGTGTGTGTGTGTGTGTGCGTGTGTGTGTGTGTGTTTGTGTACAAGCAGGTTGTTCCAACCGGTGTGTACGCTAAAGAGTGACAGACCACCCACCTGCTCTGGCTCTTCCAATTGATGTCAGTTTGGCATCAGTGGGAGGGCAGCTAATGGGATTTCACTATCAGCACTTCAGTGTAGCCAGCATGTCAGCTCTCCCTCCTCCGTAGCGCTTCTCACAGTCATGCAAGGTAAAACAGCTTGGCTTGGGTTCACTGAGACATAGAAAGTAGCAGATGTTGTGCAGAGTGTAATGAACACTGGAGAACATGCGCAGCAAAGCAAATTGTGAGTCAGAAGTTAAGGGCATGGTGGTTAAGCAGGTAGGTGGAATTTTTTGAAGTGTGTTGCAAAGGTGCAAGCTGTTAATTTTGTAAATAACTTTTAAAGCTAACTTTCGTAGCATCTTAGCATTCCAAGTTAGTTGGTCCTGAAGGGTGAAGCCAAAAGCCAAAACCAAAAAGTGGACTCAGATTATTGCTCCTTCGTTGGTTCTTATGTTGATTTTAAAGGTCTATATAAATTATTTTGAACAGCCTCAGAGCCAGGGGAACCTAAAAAGGCTCAAAAGCCCGATAAAGAATAGACTGGTTCTGTTCTGGGGACGACTGTGGAAACTCTGGAGATGATTATGCAAAAACAGATTCTTCATAGGATCAAGAAAATCATGGACAACCCTCACCATCCTCTTCACGGGACTGTCTTGCGAAGGCAGAGCATCTTCAGTCAGAGGCTTCTTCAGAACCAGTGCAGTACAGACTGCTACAGGAGATCACCATCTTCAGTAACTCTGAAGAATCTGAATCAATTAGTTTGAACAACATTTAATTTCCCTTTGCGATTAATAAAGTATTTATGAATTTGAATTGAATTTAAATAGATGAATACATATAAATGATAAAAGTATAAGTACATTTTAAAATATATTTATATTTTAACCAAAAATATAACATAAAATATATGTTCTACTCAAGTAAGAGTAGCAGGTGCTCATAATATTACTCAAGTAAAAGAAAAAGAGTAGAGTAAGCTACTCCTAGTAAGTATATATTTTTTCTAAACTGTTAATCAAGTACATGCAACACGGTAAATGTAACTAGTTACTACCCACCTCTGGTAACTACTGTTCACCAGCTGGTATCAATCTTATGAGAACGGCCTTGATTACACCACCTTTTGGCATGAACTGATGGTGAAATGCTGCACAAGAGCAATCTACACCAACAGACGACAATCAGAGATAGTTGGCATTATCATCCGACTGCAAAGTCGTCTAAAGCTGCCACAGTCGCTTAGAGTTGTGCCGCAGCATCTGCTGAGGTTTTGTGAGGAGTGTTAAAGGAAGTGCAGCAGCTGAAGGAGCTGGAAGACACGAGCACCTCATTATAGCATACAGCCATTATTCCCTCATCCAGCTCTGTCATAACAACATCACACTATTTAAGTCTTGCCTCACCCTCACTCTTGCCTAGCGCCTTCTAAGCTGCCTATATTTCTCGATTACTTTGTCGTTTAGAGTTCACCACTGTTCTCTGCAGACTCACAGTTAGCATGGTGGCAGCTTTATACTCTTCTCTTTTTAAACTTTTGACTTTTTTCTTCTTCTTCTTCTTCCTTGTGTTTTGCTCCACACCAGAGATCTAAAGAGGGGCCTTTTGTGTCTGACTTTGCCCCATAGGCAGTTCTCTTGCAAAGCAGATTAATAATTACAGAGTACACAAAACAATTTCAACATCTTTGATGTCAAACATGAGAGAAACCAAAAATTACAAAGGGAAAAAAAGTATGACGCAGAGAAGCCTTGAAAGATGGTCTCTTTTTTTCTGTCTTGGCTGTATTTCCTGTTATTGTTGCTTTCTTCTGTTTCTTAGTGCATTAAAACCATTAAGCTGGACTTGAAAGAGATGGAGGCGACGGCAACCCCAGGAGGGCCACATTTGAGAAGCGCTACGGCGACTCGTCTGTGTGACACTTTCACAAAAGATGACAAGTAGCTACGTTACAAAGGATTCAGTTCGTCTGTTTTATACTTTGACACATCAGTTAGCAGTCGTTTGCCTAGAGCCACAGTGCGAGAAGTAGAAACCATCCCAAACGCAGGAGCCGTCGCAACCCCGAATTATGATTACAGGCTCTAATTGAAAGGTTGAGCGTACTGTTGTGCTGTCCTGTCCTTTACTATCAAACTCTTTTAACTGGAATAAGTTGTGACTCACTGGAGCCAGAACTCGCTCTCTTCTTTTTAGTGCTTTTTGAGAAACTGGGTTTTGTCCAGTCAGTGATCTTTTAAGCTCACATCTCTTTCCTTTTCTAATATTCATGTGATGCTCAACGTTGAGAGACAATGTTACAAATTTTTATTTTAGCTCAAGTTTGGTAAGATTCAGTGGGAAGCCAAGCATTGTCAAAGTTTTCCAGCTGAATTTAAGGTCCGGGCTTTGACTGGGTCATTCTGACAAAGCTGAGCTTCTGCTACAGGTTTTCTTTCAGGATTGCATTGCATTCAGCTCTTTGCATCTTCTTATCCACGCCAGTTTCCCTGACTCTACTGAAGAAAGGCCTCCCCACACCATGATGACACTACCACCATGCTTTATTGTATTCGGAGATGTTTAGTGCATGTTTTCCAGCACACATAGAGTTTAGCAAGTTAAAAAGTTTAATTAGGTCCTATTTGACAAGGGTACTACTTGCTAAATTTTTGCTGTTTGACTATTAGACTTTTGATTTGGTTGCACTAACATTTAATGAGAGAAATCAGAGTAACGGTTTATCAAGAAGCCACAAGAAAAGTTCTTAATAGTCACAGAGCAAGCTGATTCGTTGTAAACTTAAACAGTCATTTTTATAACTCAAAAATGGGCATTCATCACATTTTTGTGGTGTAGTCATATTGATACAATGTGTGATATGGCATTTAATTTTTTTTTATATCAAGTTCACAGATTAATTTTGAAGAAACATTTAAAATATCTAGATATAGTGTCTCCATGCATTCACAGCAGTAAAACATGTCCTTTTTTTAAAAAAAAGGAAAAACCTGTGTGCTCTAGGAATAAAGTGTTCAGACATTCTAGAGACACATGAGCCAATTTGACAGGTGTCAGTGTGGATGTGTTTTTGTAAAGAAAAATAAATCTGGATAGTGTTATACTCTGAGCTGAACTGCAACAAGGAACTGAGATGTCAAAGCTGAAGTGACACCCAGCAGAAGCTCTACTGTGCTCAGATTTTGACAGTGAGCTCCCTGTGAAAAGGAATGTAAGTAAAATGTATGGCGAAGCCAAAAATACAACGGTTGTCTTTTGATGATTTTGATGGGTTTTTTATTTATTGTTCTGATTGTGTTATTGTATGAAATTTTAATAGGAGAGCATCCTGTCATATTGTGTTCCTCTGATTATTAAAGGCAAAAAGGTTTGATATTGGACCACTCAATGTTCTAAAGTTGTTATGAAAATCATAATTTTTATTCATCGAATGCACCATTTTCACTTTTATCAGGCATTGTCTTGATTTTGGGATTTTTTTTTTTTCTTTTTCTGAAATCTTGGTTTGTGTTTTCCAAGCTGTATTAACATTTTAATTTTTCCATGGTTTCTATTTTTGTTTACTTTCTCTGCTTTCTCTCTTGCACCTGTTTTACAGACTTCAGAAATGAAATCAAATAAAAGGTAATAAAACATCCAGTGATGAAAGGTAGCATTTACTTGTCTTCCAGTGGTTTTGCTTGGATACACTGGTGACAAAAAAGGAAACACGCAAGCAGTATTAGTCACACTTTGATTTTAGACTCTTCTGAAGATTAAGTGCAGATTAACGCTGCCAGGTTAAAATCCTTGGTTAAATAAAAAATCTTTTGCGATTGTGAAATTCCTGGTTTTCTAACATTCCAGATTTCTAAGATAAAAGATCTGAGATGGACGGGTGGGAGGGCAGATAATCAATGTAAACGTGCTTGAAATATTGTTGTTGTATTTACAGCAGAAAATCAATCCAGTAAGAAATGTGTGATGGTCTTAATTCAAAATCACTTTCTTACTTAAAAAAGCAAAGGACCTTAATAGCTGTAATGCAGAAACAAACGAACAGCAGCACGGCTGCAGCTGCAGCACGCTAGTTCTCTCACGAGTCTGTTCAGATGCACTAAGGGAGCCGAGGTTGGGAATGACCATGAATTTAAACCAGTCATTCCCTCTGCACTGGGCTGAAAGTAGGAATGTTCACTCTCACCCAACACCTTTTCCCCCATGGGGCTTTTTTTTCCAGATTGATAAGGAGGAGACAGCAAGGGCTGCTTTAATAACTTTTCAGCCCTTGTGGCAAAAATGTGAAATTTATAGAGAAATCAATCTCAGTCATTAGGAAATCATAAACACTTTGATCATTTTTGCCACCACATCTGGTGATACGGAGAGGTAACGCAGCCACATCTGATTGAGCAATTGTCTGTGTAGACTTTCCACATTTAATCATTTAAAATACAGAATAATTTCTGGTTTTTGCGACTGTCTTTTCCACATTTTTTTTGGGGGGGAGGGGGTGGGGGTTGCACAAACACATGATTGTTTTTGTCTGATCAGATGAAATTGCAAACATCCCCACATAATAATTTCAAAAGACATCCTGTTTTGGAAAACACTGCACTGCAAAGGAAACTGAGCGATGGCAACAACAACATGTTCCCCACATGGTCCTGCTTTTCCCATCAGCATTTTCTTTGTAGATCAGATCCAGACCCCCTGCTCTTTTTATGAGATCATGAAGTAAATGTCATTTAGGTGTTGATGGTAAAATGGGAATATTTGCTCCCATTTGAAGTGCTTGTGCATATCAAATGTCCCTGGTCCCTCATTAGTTGGTGTCCTTATTAAGAGTCTCCTTGCCATACCCCCGGAGAAGCCTGGCGAGTCGACCCCCCACCCCCACACACCTCACCGCCTCCTCCGTGTCTCCCACTCTTTCCTTGTATTTCTCCGACGTGCCCTTTGAACTTCCCTCAGTCTCTAGCCTCACATCAAAGCTTTGATAGAAGCTTCCTCCTTCCTCTCTCCTCAAGGTGAAGTACCGGGTACATCTGCAAGTGCGTGCTTTCAAGGCTGAAATGGCCAAACCATGTGTTTGCATCCATTCTTAGCCATTACCTTTCTTCATTATTGTGATGGAAGCGATTATGCTTTTTGCTTAAAGGTACGTGTTGTGTAGCCCTCTCATCTCATTGTTCTGTTCTGCAGTCTGGAGAGCCTGGAGCCTTTTTTAAAAGACAGAAGCAAAAATGATTCTTTCTTTATTCCTTCAACAACGGTTCGGCTGACATACTGAGATTCGCAGTAAAACGTTTCTTCACATTTGCTCTTGACGACTGTGCTCCCATTGTTATTTGCTGTTATTTACAAACTTTATCAACTTCTGTAAATTTATGAGAAACTGAAAGTATTCCTGGGGACATGAATTCCCCTCGGTATACGGTAATATAAGCCTGGCCTGTTTTATTTTCCTGTCTTATTATCTTTTCTGCGTATGTTGTGGCCTCTGAAGTAAGAATGGACGCCTGTTGACTAAGATGTCCAGTTATTCTCATGGACTGACTCTCTCTTTCTGCTGCTAAGGAATCCATCCACATGCTGTACAGCTGAACGACAATGTGGAGAAATCTCATTTCTTCTCTCCTAGCATTTACTTTGATAGCAAAGAGTATCTGCAGCGGCTCTGGGCTACATGTAGGTGAGCATTTCACCTGAACACATAGACGGATCTTTGCCAGGATGTTTTTTTTTTTTTTTCCTAACAGTCCATTACTAGGGTGGATCTGAGTTATGAAAAATACTGCACTGTGGTGGAAATGCAAAGAAGCCATGTCTTTCTTTCAAACGTTTGTATTATTGGCAATAACAACATCATGTGAAAGAGCCAAGAAAGCCTGGTATGTTAATCAGCTGTGAGGAACCCCGAAAAGTTTCTGATGTACTGAGTAAACAGGCGGAATTAAAAACAAAGTTTACCATTTCAAAACATGGTAAACTGCTGTTTTAAAGATGTGGTAGCTTCTTCATGACTTCGACCAGCATGTTTTGAAAAAAAAAAAATAAAATACAATAAAACCACGATTAATTCAGAAACGTATCCTTTTTTTCTTTGTTTCTGATCTGCTTGTTTCCAATTTTCTCGTGGCACATCACAGTTTTTCCCACTGCTATTTAAGGATCAATGTAAGAACTGTAAGATTGCATTGTTGTATCGAAATCTGAGTTTGTCAGACGGTGGTTATTTATGTTGCTTTGGTGGTTAACGTCCAAAAAACTGCACCAAACCCCACTTCTGGCTGTTGCACAGTTTGATCAACGTTGATATGTTTAGCCACATGTCATCCTTTTATGGCAAAATCTTGTCATAAAAAAAAAAGACAATTAGCAAGAACTAGCAAGAAATTAGCTCAGTCTTGCTAGTTGAGTTAGATTTTTATTAATTTTTTGTGCTTAGTTAATTATTGTCTAAATCAGATTTGTTTTCCCAGTTCCCCTTTTTACATTTACTCCTCCTCAGTCCCTTGTGCCACACCGTCTGTTTCTTCCCCAGCCTGCTCTCTCAGAGTAGATGTTAAGCAGATTTCTGTTTAACTTCAAATACAAAGGCTTAGAACCCTGTCAATATATTTGGCCTCCCATGTAGCTGCACTGTGCAGCTACATGGGAGGCCAAGATTTTAAACTACATAACTAAAACCTATAGTATTAAGTGGGTTTAATTCTAAAGTAAATAAATCGGCTGTGTGTTGTCTGCAGGAGCTTTTGCCTCTGTCTGATGGGAGACCCTATCACGTGGGAGATGTGCACAATGAAATGAGGCTAGATTATGGTGGAGATTTACTAACTTAAATAAATACGTCCTCAGACAAAGTACATCCCATGATACAGCATATTTATCCTAGCTAATGTTTATATTAGAAACTCTAAAGCAAAGATGAAAACAAGTGTGTTTATACACTGCAGCTTATAACCTCCTCTCTGCCAGATGCAGGCTACAAAACAAACCCCCAAACGTATATCCCTCCATCAACAGACTTGACAATCTGGCTCAAATTCTTAATTTTATTTAACCAAAAAGTTTGATTTTTACAGCAACTGAAACGGGATCTCTCAAAAAAATGATAAAACAATGTAGAACGAGTCTCAAATTTCATAATGAAAATAATGTATGTTTTTATTTATACTTCATTAATAAATGTTATGGCAGAAATTATTTATAACCTTTTAAATAAGCAGTGGAGAAACCTTGGTTTTACGGAAATCAAACCCTTTGTATTATTTCTGAGCAGTTTTTTGTTTGCTTCCACTGATGTGTTGATGGTTTATCTTTGGGGATGAGCTCCAAGTCTTTGTGATTATCCTAATCTCAACCTAGATTCTCTACCAGATTCAAGTCCATCGAAACGTAAATATTACTCTCAGTCAGAGGAAACATGATGGAGTTAACTTTAAAACTGCCAAAGAGCATTTTGGGGTGAACTGTATTCGATTTATGTGATTTTTTTTTTTTCTAATGTTGTAGTTTTCAGCCACAAAAAAATACAAATGGGAAAAAAAAAATTCCAAATGCAACTAAGGTTGACATCTAACTAAAAGCTCCTGACAAACCTGATATGCAAAAAAACCCCACACAGATTACATATTTGTGAGCGACATCATTTTTAAGTTGCATGCGAGAAGCAGAGCAGATTAAAGATGTGCGGCTCAGCGCGCGTGTTAGTCTTTCATACGAGTTAAAAATTTTTTTTAGCTCTTTCCGTCTGCGTTAATACTTGCGATGCAGAAATGCCAACCCCATGTCAGGGCAGCAGAAATAGGTCAAGCAGACGCACGCGCGGGTGCGCAAAAACACAGATAGATGAATTACTCATTCTCTTTCATGGTCTTTGTAGATGGAGGAAGCGGATGCCAATGCAAAAAGATCAAAACCCTCTCTCAGTGAAACAAGTGTCCTCCTCCTAGCAGCTGTGCGGGAGGAAGGAAGAGTCGCTCAACAGGTTCGTGCCACTGCTCCAGCTCTGCAGCTCCTCTCTTGCCTGCGCTCGTTTGCATGGTCCTGACAGGTATCTGTTTTTGGATGCTTTCGATGCGGGGAGGTACTCTGATACATCCGTGCGTCACTCTGAAGCCGCTTTGCCTCGCCGAGTGTTTGTGGAAAACACAATCAAAGGGAAAAATCAATGTGTCCTCAAGCAATAAGAAAGTCAATAGCTTTCATCGAATCTATGAATAGCATTGAGTGAGTTAGTAGTTCTCTGTTCTGCAGGGCTGAAATGAGATAAAGCCATCTTAGGCACAATTTTATTCATTTTCTTTATTCTGTTTTATGAATCACAACTTTGTAAGTGCCTGACTTGTATTTTTAATGAACGCGGGCTCATGCGTTACTACAGATCTGGACAGGTTTGTGTGCAGGAAGAAAATTCTCCTCACTGCCTGCCAATATCTGGCGCAGACTGTGTGTTTTAACCAATTATAATCTTATCGACTTGGCCAGATTGATTTCTACTTTAATTATGTGAGGTATATTACATCCTGGACTTATCTAATATTGGCATCATATAATCTTGATTAATAATCTCACCTCATTTTACTCTGTGATTAAACTATATTATCCTGATTATTCTGTATAATATACCAAGACAGCAGTTCTGTTGTTTGGGGACACTTTTCTTTCTTTTAAATGGGAAAAATCAAATCCTGGGCTTTATCTGGAAGCCTGTGAGGGTTTCCATGTATATAAATTACAGCCAGGTCTTCCTCGCTGAGTTAAATGCTTTGACCAATCACTATCGCTGCAGCAGAGGAGAGTCCTTAGCAACAACTGGAGACCTGTTGGTTAAATGGCACTGCAGGTTATCTGCTCCAAGCTGCAGATTTCTCCCCATCCATCAAATACCTTGCGACTGATGGAGTGTCATTTATCACATATCCCTTCACAATCCAGAAACAGCAGCACAGCCTCGGTGCAGAGAGAAACAGGGGAAATCATATAAAAGCTTTCAAATTAAAAGTCCCTTTGATGGGAAGAAGTCCAGGGAGTTGTACTCTCTCTCCAAATTATACTTCAGATCTGATGCCAGTTTATAATTTCTTAGTAATAAGTGTGTCAAAGTCTTGAGTTTGAGCCAAATCAACTTCAGGGCCGAATAAATCTGTGAAGATTTTTTTTTTCTTTCTGCTTTCCATCACACAGAGAGGCATCGCTTTGCATCTTTACTTATGAATATATCAAAAAGTCAAACTTGATTAAGTTTGACTTATTTCATTTTGATCATTTTATTTTCAGTTAACTTTTTTTCTTCTAATACTACTCCATCCCTATGCTGCATGTTTTGATGATTCAATTAAAGTCAAACATAAATAAGGCCAAATGAACTAGGTAATATTATAATTCATATGCGTCTAAAATATCTTTAATAAATTCTGTTCAATAAAAGTGGGGCATATATAGATTAAGGTGTACCTTGTATTTCAGTCTGTGTAAAAATTATGATATGACATTAAGAACATTTTAATAACTTCATTCTGAGGTGGACATAAGCAGACCAGGTCATTGTGCAATAAAACTGGGACAGAGATGGAGAACCTTTTTATGCACCGCAGAGATGTACCTGCACCCAAAGACCCTACATATGTGGTGGTGTGATGGAGTGGGAGGAGAGAGGAATCCAGGGATTGGGAGTGTTGATCCTCTAGTTTACTCAAACCCACTGATCAGACTGCACCTGGGAGTTAAAATTTCCTCATTTGCCGAATCCACCAAGGGAGTGAGGCCCTTGGCCCATTTACCCCAGGGATGACAGAATTAGCATCTATCAAGCCCCACAGAGCCCAAGGTTATCCACACAACCCCACCTTCAGAATGCACTCCCTAAGGGAGAGAGAACCTGCAGATGGGAAAAACCTCTGCACTAGCTTAAGCGGTCCCAATGCCCACCAGTGGATTGAAGGCCCCAGGCCTTTGATGCACCAGTTCATGCACCATCCCAAAACCCCTGGTAACATAACAGCAGGAACTAAGCCCCCTATGCCCAGCCAGGACCCCAGTTCAAGGGCGGCACTCCCCCAGAATCCCTAACCTGCCCCAGATCTACCCAGGAGCAGCGAAGCGACCATGTCAGTAACACGGTAGTAACCCACCAGAAAGTCACCTACCAAAGCCACTAAAGCCCCACCCAGGTGGGGGCCACAGGCCCTGGCCCCAGATCCCTCAGTGATCCCAACAATGTTTTATACCATTTTATATTTTAAAATATTCTCAATTCAATGTAAAATATTCAGTCCAGGTTATATCAGTTTATGTATTCTAGATTTTGGACTAGAGATGGTGCTATGGAGTCCCGACTCAATTAAAAATGGTATATTATGTAAAATATACTTTTTGAGCTTTGTGTCATGTTATAATGTTATTCAATCATCAAAAACATACCTGCAGTAAAAAATAAATAAATAGTAATAATAATAATAATTTCATAGCATAACGTCACTCCATCGTCACTCATGCAGCAATACTGAAGTTGTAAAGGTGAAGACAAACACGGCTGCATGCCTCACTGCAGAAGAGGAGCTATGTGGCAATGCTGTTTGCCAACCCCAACCTCCATAAAAACAAAGAAAAAGCTTGTCAGCTGGTTTACAGTCTGGACAGGGCTGAAATTCACATAATGAGCTGCTACCTGCGATAAGGTAAGAATATGCAGCTTACCTTACTCTGTTACCTGCTTACATGGACCACGGCTCTGCGTCTCCTCGGCTCTCCTTTCCACTCGAAAATAATTAACCAATCAGCCACGGCGGAAAAAAAAAAACTTTCTCAAACACTGACGTCTTCCCAAAAAAACAAATAACCCGGTTGACAGGAGGCGCAAGGCTACGATGGCTACTAGGAAACAGAGAAGAAGCTAGCTAGCTGCATTCACGTCTCCTGACTCGTAAACAAAGAAATTAATAGAAGCGAGAATTGAAGGTGCTTATATTCCTTTAGCGGGGGGACAAACAAACTTCGCTCATTTTAGTTAAGTAACAAAAACTGTGTTGTTAGGAGAGGGGGTGGAGGAGAACATGAAAGCTAAATCAAAAACATTGAGTCATTACACATTGGAAATGTCCGTGACAGATGGAAAAAATTAAAATGAACAAATTTCCAGGTCATTAGTGTGTGCAGGCTTTTACTGTTTATAGAGCTTTATTTCATATTTTATAGAAATCGGGTAAGAAATAAGGGAGCTACGAACATTTCTGTGACAGATTCCTGCTTATCCCATGGTTTTGTGGACGTGACTCAGTGTGTGTGTGGTAATGGCGCATGCAGGAGCGGCTAATAGCCAATTATGGAGTTAGATTTGTTTCACAATTATTCAATCAAAAAAAAAATCATGTCAAACAAAAAAAGTAGTATTCAACCAAAAAAAAATCATGTCAAACAAATCTAACTCCATAGGTCTTCTTCGGAGGTTTTGTGTTGATTCATTCAGTTTTGGTGCAGCGCCACCACAGGTGAAGGTGGAATCAGGTTTTTCGCTTGGATCGTTTGACATAGTGCAGTTTGAAAGTGAACCGCACCAGCTGAAAATGAGCAAATCAAATCGAGTCTATCGGACTATCGGGTGTGAAAACACTCATAGTGCAATGCTCCTAAGAACGATTGCAAATGGCATAATGAAAAAAGCAAGAATTTCTTAAATAGACAAGAGGTCCAATTTCAAGGCGTCACATTGCGAGGTGAAATTTCTTTTAAGTATTGTTTGATATGTAGGATTTTTATAATAAACTGAAGGAAGCACAGTTACTTGATTGTGCTATAAAATGGGACTACGCACCTAGACAGTTCAAACTAACTGCATCTTTTCTCTATGTGTCAAACTTCTTTCTGCCCCCAAGTATCTAAAATGCTGCTAGCCCAATAAGACATCCTTATTAGCAACCAAATATCTTCTATTTTTACTCAGAGATTTTGAGTGTCATATATATAATAAGGTGTGAGGCTAAAATGTTTGATCTCACTATGACCTAACTTTTTTTTTTTTTGCTTGTTGTTTGGTAACTGACCCTTTAGATGCCGTTTGTACAAAGTCATCTCATGTTAACTAACAAAACCCATATTAGCAGTATAACCAGTAAACTGACGTACTTTGCTGCTTCATCCTTATTTACTTTCACTTGTGGCCTTTTATTACTAATAGCATCCCCCTAAATGAGCACCCATTTCCACATCTCATCTGAGCGCACCATGACCCACAGACAGATGGTTGTATACCCTACACCCCTCCCCCAACGTGCTTCTTTTAAGTCTGTGTCAGACTGTCCATAATCACTCTGTCAAAATGGCATCCTGTCACCACCCCTTGTTATGAAGTAGCACAGAGCAGGAGGCTGAGACATACCAGAGTTGGAGCAGTCTGGTGAGCCTGCCAGCCCCCATCATGTAACATGAGGAAATGAGTTTGTGTCAGGACTATTTTGGAGTTGCTTTGAAGTCTTATTTTACCCACTTTGCCTCTAGGGGGACAGCACAGAAAGCAAAAGGGGGGTTGGGTGGTACAATGTGGGGAAAACTACTGAAATGCCCTGATAACTAAGGCAAGCTCTCCTGATCTGTGCCGGGGTGGTCGAAGTACATAGAAACGCATCACCAGTTGGGTTAACTATCAGTGTGGCATACACCTGCTTGAGCTGCAAGTTCTATCTTAAAATCACATATAAAACACATCTTCCAATCAGCATGCATTAACATTTCCTTAGGGAAGTGTTTCGTTATCCCGAGGCCTTTTACTATTCTGGGTTTTATTTATGTCTAACTTTTTGTACTCATTATTTCTACTTAAATTGCAACTTTTGCGTGGCTTTAAAGCAAACTGTGCCTTCAAATAGATGACTGAAATTTTTGAGGGCCTGTTTAATTAAATGTTCTTTTGTATTTAGCTGCTCTTGCAAAAATTATTTTCACAAATACAGTCAAAAACATTAAAAAAAATAGATAAAGAGACACATCACAAACCCACAACTTGAACAGACATGTTGCTATTATCACATTGTACAAATTCATAGATCAATAGGCAGCAGTGGATCTGTCGATATGAGCCTGGAGCAACAGACTCCTCAGTGGAAAGTACGAGGAGGGGGATATTCCTAAGGCAGCACAAACAATGATTTTTACCCGCTTTCTGGCAAACAGAAATGTGTGCATACTCAAGGGACTGTTTTAGAGTTGTTTTACACACCCAGGAAGACGCATTTAAAAAAAAATAAGCCCAGAAGTGTCCAGTCGACTGTGCTTTGACCTCGTACACAAGTTTATAGATCAGTGATCGTAGTTTGTCTCCAGTATCCCATTTGCTGCCATGCATGAAGAGGAACAACAATGTTGCACTGCAAAACAAAATTGGAATTCACACATGCGCGGACGCCACACACAAACACACAGACCCTTTTGCTAAAGATGATGGATGTTTTGCACTCCCGTTGCGTCTGCTGCAATGTTCCCGGACCAGGGACGACGAGAGGGGCATCCCGCAGCGCTGTTTTGGGCGTCCTTGCCAGCACGAGACAACTTCACTATCCCTGCCCTAGCAGGGGGCGATAATCACATCAGGCTCCCCTGACAAGAGGCATTGAATTCAGCTCCGGTACTCTTAAGATTCTGGCATCCAGCAGTCTCTGCCAAAATGCTGCTGATGTTACAATGAGGAGGTTTGTGCTTTTGTTTTTTTACTTCTGTGATTTCGCTGAACTTTCTTTTTTCAAAATCCAGATAGGTTCGGCAAGAGCGCTGAATTGCTCGTCACGGTTTGAAAACCTGAATCAACAAATTTGAGTGTCACCATTACTGCCCACAGTGATCAGTGTGATTGTGCTGGTCGGTGTCTTCTGCTGGTCGGTGTCTTCTGCTTGTTATGGGCAAATTTTGTACAAATACCTTCCTTTTGTCAGTTTATTTCCACAGACATTTTATGGAAAAATATTTACTTTTTCAATGAACACCAGAAAGATTTACAGAGACACTATTTTGAGGTTTTCACCAAAATCTTCAGAAGGCTCTTTTAGTTACTAAATATAAAAAATAAAATGGTAAAACTTGGAATTACCATTGATGACCTCAGATTGGATTTAAGTCCCTAACACATGCTGGGCGGCGGCAATACAAAAAGGATCCTACTGCTGTAAGATATTTATAGCCCTTCATACCACGCTCTATTAAGATTTGTGTGATCAACTTCATCACTTTTTTGTTTTGGTATATAACTTGGTGATTATTGGTTTGGTCAAAGTGAAAGTAATGCTCATGCTGGCTGTTTTTTTTTTTTTTCTCTCGCTTGTTTACTTTATTGTTAACAATTGTGTCACATGTCCATTTTTTTTTTAGATGGTCTCCTCTCAACGCTCAAACACTAATAGCATGCATGCTTTTAGTTTCTTCTGAAATCTATTAAAACTTTTGAGAATCCAACAGAAACTGGTATGAGCCTCTTTGTGGGCCTGCAAAGCTCCCCTGCTACCCAGGGAGCCTGGCTTCCAGCAGCTATGCCCCATTCATCACCTGCTTTCAGCGGCCACCGCCAAGCTGCCTCCGGCTTGAAGGCCAGGTAGGGTGCCGGCTGGAGTACAATGTTTGGGGGATTAGTAATCAAAGGCCTGAGCCCTCTGTCCTGCATCCGCCTTTCACTCCCTAGTTGGGGGAGGAGAGCTCCAGCAGCGGCCAAGGTCATCATCTCCATCTCGGCAGGAGGTAATTTGGAAAAAACCCTGGGAACAGGCTAGCTATCATGTGCTAGCAGGCTAGCAGCACAGCGGGTGTCTCAGGCACAAAACATTCATCTGCTTGTGCTGTGCATGGCATGGTTGACAACAGAATAATGCTTTGCTTTTACTTTCTTCCCAGTTTCACCCTCTTTTCTGTCCTCTCCGACTTCTTTATTTCTTTTGTTGTCCTTGATCTGTTCCAGCCTCAATCTGTGGGATTTAGTTTCCCTTTTTATATTATTGAATGGCATGTTAAGTTAGCATGATGACAAAACTGGCACAATAGTGAGTTAGTTTTGATAATTTAGCCCTAAATGTTTTTTTGTTTTTTTTCATGTTAGAAGTGAGATGTTTGGTTGTAATCTCAATGTTCACTTTCTAATAGAAACTTGAGATATGGTTCTCAAATGTATTGTCTGAAATTAACATTCTCAAACAAACCTGGAAGAACTTTTGATTGTGTGCATTCATGCTTAAGGGCTAAAATAATAATTATCCACGGATCCAAACGGAAAAGAAAATCATTTGCACTGCTTTGACTTAAAAGGCCCTTGCTAAATTTGCTATCCACCTCTTGAATTTCATGTGTCAGAATAATGACTATGGTTATCGTTTTAAGCTGATTTGGCATCCTGTGGTGCGAGACATCGGGCAAAGAAATCCTGGTGAGACAGCTGCCTGTAGACTCATAGGTTTAGAGCAGAATGGCCCATAAATTCTCGAAAATCGCAGGCTGGGCAGATTAGCTTAGCCCGCTAGGTCTGTGAAAGAGGGAAACAGCAAGCGCTGAAGTAACGATGATGAAAAATGAGTTGTCTGCTTGTGCCAGTCGGAGGCAAGAAAGCAAACGTGACCCGCCACCCCACCCTTCTACCAACACACCCCTGTTGGGAAATCGCCAAGTTGTCATGACAACAGGGATGTTCTGCTGATGAGGTCTCGCTCAGCGCTGTCCAATCAGATCGGGGAGCTACAACCGCAGCGTGAACAGGGGAGGACGCACCTATTCCAGTTGCACAATGCTGAGAGAGGATAGGCGAAACCTTGGACCACCAACGGCAAATTGGCAATCTGGGGGAGGCTGTCAACGGGCCGCTATGGTTCGACAATCCACAAACAGCTGGGGGTCGTGGAAACAGGGGCTGCCAGGTAGGGGGTCTGTGTTCTGTAAGACGCTATTAGCGCTGTTACTGTTGTTTTAATTTCTGCTAAGTATAATTTTTTTTTGTTATTATTATTATTTTTTTCTGTTGGCATGCACTTAAAACATTTAGCATTTGTAATTGGGTTTACTGATGTTTCTGGATGTTGGACATAGCTACGGGACTGCTCCAGCTGCACTTCAGGAAATTGTTAAATAACTCCTGCAGGTGGTTTTTGACTATCAGCTGCAAAGGCTTCAGCATGGAGAAAGAAGTCATAATGCATAGGGAGGATATGTCTTATAAAATTAACTTAAGGGGGATTTTGCATTCACTTCTCTGTGGGTTGTGACCTAAGTGTAGACGGGGCTAATATGGTGAAACTCTCCTGGTGTTTGTTTGATTTTGGCCTTTTATTTCAAGCAGCAGGGAGGATTTTTCCATTCACTGTGTCTCTGGTTGACCAAAAAGACAAACTGAAGTTGTTCGAAGCTCTAAAAAGACGGAAGGCTTGGAGAGGAGAGTGCGCTCTTTGCTCTGCAGGCAGCCATTACGGTCATTGCCTGTTAAGGCATTTCATTTCAGCCTATCAAACTATAACAGACCACAACTGCTGTTCTTTTTCTGCAGACATCATAGCATGTCCCTGCAATGGTGATGATATTGATTTAAACACTCTCTTTTGACCCACCCTTCTCAACTCCAGTCCCTCTATCATGGGCTCCCTGTTGGACACCTATTGACAGATTGACCCTGGTTTGTTTGTTTGACTCTTTAAATTCAAGAATGAAATGGAGGTTGTCAGCATGGCAACACTTCCTTTATTAACTCCTTGCTGGATGTCATCATGTTTGATTCTTTGAAATCTTCACGACACTTGAATATTTTCACAAATCTTAGCGGAAGACAGGTATCCAAGCGGGACGACTCTAGGGTGGTATGTTGGTTAAAATAGTAGGGAGATCAGTTTGGTGCAAAGTACCATTATCCCCATTGCACTTAGAAGTGTTCAAGGAACCCCTGATGGTTCATATAGCTTCTTTGAAAAAAAATATTTCTTTACAAATGTGGATTGTGGAAGCTGACATTAGCAATAGGGACATTGGTGCTTGCATGAAGACATTTTAGGTTTGATTTGGTGATAGGTTAACTCTTTTTTTTTTTTTTTGCACAACTTGCAGACAACAATAGTCTTTTCCTGCATCATTTGAAGTAAAAATTTAACCCTCAGTGGGTCAAAAGAAGTGTTTTTATCACCCATTTTTGTAGTATGCAGACGTCACTTGTTAAATTGTTTTATGTTAGATTCACGAAAGTAACATAAACTCATTGCAAGAGTTCTGGCTTGGGACTTTAGTATGTATTAAAAGGGCTTAATTGCTTAAAAATGTTCAATGATTAAAATCTATGTAATTAATTAATTACAGTCTCAACCCAAGTTTAAAGAACGCTTCAGACTTGAATCGGAACCCACATTTGACAATATGGTTTTGATAATGTGCAGACCTTGTGTAACGTACTGTAATAGTGTAGTTACTAACAGTCTTAGGCACCTTTAAAAAGACAAATATTGGTGGCTCCAAATTTTTAATATTATTAGCATATGTATATGGTGCATTAGCCTGACCATTGCCTTTCTGCGCAATTCTGCTCGATTCAAATCTTCCCTCAGTGCACAGCCTGGGCTTTCTCCCACTGAACTGGATTCCTCCGGTAGAATTCCCACTGAGCCAATCAGTGAACAGAAGGAGAAGTTGCGAACGACGACGTCAATTTTCTGCGCTGTTTTAGAATTGTAGTCTGCCTGTAGCTTTAGCAGTGGAAGCAGAGGAAGTGAGTGAAGCCGTTCAGTGAATGTTGGCCATGCTTCCAAATGTTGAATTATCATTAACTGCTGTATCGTTCGGCTCTGCATTTCTCTCTTCGCAGTGGTGGATAATTGTTTACGGCAAGGGTGATTTTCGGTAAGCTTCATAGCATTATTTACATATGTCAAGGGGCAAATATCAACCCTTGGGTAAAATTTAAAACTTCAACAAAGTCCACTCCTCTAGCAAGCAATTATTTCTCATTAGCCGAGAGTCTGGAGTCTCTGTGGGAAGCAAAGCATTGGGCAGGGGGCTGGTTTTTACCAGGCTCGTAGCATATAGTATTATATGCTGTTAATGCAAGATTACTATTAAAAAACAAGAAATTCAGTACTTATATCTGATTAGATCAGTAGTCTCAAACTACATTCCTCGAGAGCCAGAGTCCTGCAACTTTCTTATGTATCCCTTGTTGCAAAGCTGCCTCACTAGCATACAGTCAAGCTTTGCTAATACAAAGCTGCAACACTTTGCTAATGAGCTATTATTGGAGCCAGGTGTGCTGAAGCAGAGAGACGTCTAAAAATTAGTTGAAAATAAATTAGTTGTAACTGCCTTAAGGTAATAAAGAAATCAGTTTTTGTGTAACGGAGTGGTTTTTGCAGCTTTGTTTCCTCCTTCTCAACAATATTTCTCCATCCCAATAAATTGTGATTTCTGCGCAAGCGGAAGAGTCCTAAACAAGTCATTGTTGAATATCAGACAGCAAAGACATTTGGCTGTAATAAGACATTTCCCAGCTTAATAATGGGAAACTGGATTCGTCCTACAAGCTGATTACTGGGCTTTTATGTCATTTGTAGAGCAACTCAGCACTGCCTACAGCATGGGGAAATCAGACTAATCATGGCCAAGACGTGTATAGTGGGCTCAGTTGTTTGTAAATTTGGGAGCACAAAATGGACAAAAACAATAATACACAGATTGTTTTTCCCCCTTGTTTGGTCTTTTCTTGTCTGGTCTGGTAATATGAGCAACACACTCTGAATTTTTGCACCATCTTATTAAGGTGGCTGTTGTTTTGCTCAAGAAACAATCTTTTTTTTTTTTTAGCAAATGTGGACATGAAACCAGCAAACCAAGCAAAATGTTGCTTATTCATTCAGTCGTGCTTATTTGTCAAATCTGAGTTGGTGAAAAGGGATTTCCCTATTTCTTTGAAGTTACAGACCAAAAGAGTTGTGTAGAGTTTGCGGTGTTAGATTGTTTGCAGAGCAAGAGGGCTTGTAAATTAAAAGCATGACAGAGATATGTTTTAGTTTTTCTGCTTTAGTAAGGCAGATGACTGGGATAGGATGTGGTGAGCGCTACAGCATCCTGTTTACTTCTGACCATGAGTTTTGGGTTGACATCAGCAGAAAGCAGGATTTATGAAGAATGTTTGTACAGACCTTATTAGCCCTTAATGGTGTGTTTTGTAATATAGTCTTTTTTTCCCTTTCTTTCTTGAAAAGATCTGAAGTTTTATCAGGATTGGTTTAATTGAGAAAACCACAGAGGCCCTTGGGAAACCCGTGGCAACTTGCTTGGAATTCATTTATGTCATCTTTTGATCAAATTTCTCTGAGTTCCAGATAAATCACAGCTTGAAACATCCCAAAAGAGAGGGTGTAAAAGTTGATGTTTCAAGGAGTTGAAATTAATTGCTAGAGACACATGTGTCAGTAAATGTCATCATACAGCTTATTGGACCACCCGGTGGTTACCCGCTTAAAGTCATGCGGTTTCCATTGAAGATGTTCCAGAGTTGCACCCAAAAGGTTTTTTTCCTCCTGCACAGCAACCCAGCAGATTCTGATCCTGTGATCCACAGATGGGCATAAAAATGCTATCCTAGTCAGTTAGCTGACCTTTCTCCTGACAGCGAAGCATAAACTGTCCGATGAGCGTCACATAGCAAACACTTCACAATCCGCTCAGACCTCAGGCTCAAGACGTCTATTGTGACCATGCGGAGATTGAGGAGGAGCGGTTTGCACAAATTAATTGCCCGTCATTTGTCAGCGCGGATTAAACAAAAGCACTACGAGAAACTTGTCAGCCAAGGACAATGAATGCATCCCATTTCTTCCCCCCCAACCTTCCTACATTTGATCTAATGGAGACGGACGTAGACCACAGACAGAGCTGCAGCAGAAATATGGTCAGGTTGTAAACACACAGACATGAAGAGGAAGAGCGGGATTACAAACAGGTTTGATCTCCTCGGGGCTGTCCAGACCGGCTGACAGTGGGGAGAAGTGGTGGGGAAGTGGAAGGGGGGCTGATTTAGGCTCCTTTTATTCTCTCCTCGTCTGTCAGCCGCCTCTCTCTTGCCGGTAGCGTTGTCATTTGGGCTGTCCAGATTTAACTGAGAGTCCGACATTGAAAGAAGCACTACAATGAAGCCGGAGACAGGCAGGCGAACATACCTGGAGGCTGAAGCGGTGGAAAACAGCTGAGACCCACCAATTTGTTAACAGCACAATTTTCAGTAGAGTCATAACATTAACCCAACCCATCTCTCCGTCTCTCTAGTTCACTTTATCCGTTCATAAATTTCAAACACTGAAAGAGAAGCTCCGTCAATGCTTTCCCACAGACCGGTCAGACGATCTTTGACGGCAAACTAATCAAATTGAATTCCTCATTATCGCTTCTCTTTTCACAACCATCAAGCGCTTCTTTTAATTCCAGTGAAATTAAGTTTAATTTATTTCAGTCCAGTCGTAATATTATCCTCTTTGTTCCTGTCCTAGCATAGGAATAAGCAGGAATAGGCAGATCGCGAGATAACAATGGGGCCGGCCTTTCTTCCCGTAATGTGCTGAAATGTGAGGATGACACGGTCTAAAGATGAAGAAGAGTCCTGCCTGGCCAATTTAGACAAGGGGAATTAAAGGTCCAGAAAGTCAGAAAGTGAATCACGTCCTTCACTTTAATGTCTGACTTCTAATATCATTTGTCGCTTTAAGGCAGATGTCTCTTCTAAAAAGAATAATTGTACATCTGCTCGAGGAATATGACCCATCAGTTGAAACTCCTTTAAAAAACTTATGAAATGGGAGTGAATGGGGATGAATTTCCATTATTCTTCAAGACCAAACTCAGTTTTAATACTACTTTGTTACGTGTGAGCGGCTTCTTCCTTCAAAAGTTTTATAAGCACCTATTGTCTTACCTTCTGTAGATAAAGTTTATGAGGCTTTCATTGATTAAAAGTGCAGATTAGCTTGTCTTAGAAGATGAAATAAAGGGCCAAGAACAAAGTGTTTTTATGTCATGGTCATCCTGTACTTGGAGCTGAACGTGTGACACGTCCAGATCTAAAAGGAATCGCGTGTGTGAGGCGCAAGTTTTTTTCAGTTTGGGTGAATGTTTTTTTATGATTTTTAAACCGTATTACTTTAAGGTACAGACTGAAAGCAGAAGTCTTTGCCGATTACAAATCTAGATCCGATGAATCCAAGGGCTTATCTAAAGGTCCCATCAACAAAGCAGGCTTCAGTTCAATAATTGTCATGTGAAAACCCACTCAGAAAACCAGTCATGTAAACCGGTTCCAATAAGACTGGCTGCCTGACACGAAAGTAAAGAGATATGAAAAGCACAGCCATTATTATAGGTTAAATTAAACATATTTTATTGATTTCTGCACAGCCTTACTCTTTTGTCAGGCGTAATCTTGATTTGAGGTCTGTTAAAAGGTTATCTGCAGTTAATTTCTTACCTGCATGACAAAAGTTCACTTGTCGTTTCTTAGGTCATTATTTCAGGCTCACACTACACGACAGTCAGCGGGAGCAAGACAGAGCTGGGGTGTACTCTCTTAAAACAACTTCAATCATAAACACGTTAAAGCCGTTTATACGGCTGCTACTTTAAGAACCATATGTGGAGGCCACATATGCAGTAGGCTATAAATTAAACATGATCCTCCTGTGTGAAAGTGTACCGAGATGCGACATCTAAGGAGATTCTGCTCGCTGTAACATAATGCAGAAAAGTAATGCTGTGTAAACAATAGTAAAGTATAGATTTTCTTTGGCATCTGTAATATGTTTGCCTTAGTTTTTATATGTGACCAGAGTACACGTCTGCTTTCAGAATGTGCTTCAGGGTGGCAGAGTTCTGCTTTAGTGTTATATTTAATGAGTATTAGCATGTGTATTTAAAAGGTGATTTGATCCCAACACGCTCTTGTCAATTTGGGTTTAGTTTTAACCATTTCACTTAAGCAGAGTCAAATCGAAGCCTTATAAGCACCGGGGCCAACGGTAGGTTTACGACTGTTAGTACAGCCATGATTGATCTCTCGAGATGAAGTGGAGGGGGAAATAAAACAATAACGTCCTGCCAATCAGAGGGAAACGCGCAGACTCTAAGAAGTGTGTGCAGAAACACATGGGAATGCAGAAGCGCACATCAAATGGAGCCAGAACATCTGCCAGCCACCGGACCAGTGGTTTAGTTAAAAGATGAGGAGGGGTCTGGTGAATGTTCTGCTATTCATTTATCTCGCATTGCTGCCCATTGGTTTTAATTACGGCTGACTCTTTCAAGTTGGAAATAGGCCTGCTTCAAAAGCACTTCATCTTTTTGTGCGTTTCACCATTGTTTCTGTGATAACTTGGCACACGGAACGAAGGTCGACGGCGTGTTTTTACACGTGTCTGTGCATCTTCCTGCATCCCCGAATACCCATCTGTCCGGTTGCATTTGAACGCGCGCTGTAATTGACGAGCGTTTCTTTTTGTGTGTGTGTGTGTGTATGTGTGTGTGTGTGCATGTTAGCACGCCGCCATGTGTGTGTGTGTGTGTGTGTGTGTGTGTGTGTGTGTGTGTGTGTGTGTGTGCGCGCAAAAGCTTGGACCTGCCGTCTTTTCCCGGCACAGCTGCAGCAGGACTGGATTGATGTGTAACCCAAGACTGCACTTTAAAAGGGCGAGAGGCCTGGGCAGACGTGGTCTTGCTAGTATACCAGATGGGGCTTTATGATGAAAAGAGAGTAATCCCCATCCAGGCATCACTTCCATCAGTTGTGAACTACAAAGCCATTCACAGCATTTTATTGCGAGAAATAATCTCTCTTTTTTTTTCCAGCTGCACCAAACGGAGAACTTTTTGTTTTGTTTTTTTTTTTTTACTTTTCCTATCTTCTTTTTCTTCTTTACTTGTAACACTTTTTCTCCATCGCTTCTTATCTCCCTCATCTCCCTCTTATTGCCCATCCCACCCCCACCCAGTCCCTCTTTGCTCTTGAAGACTTGCAAATGTGGCATTAGCTAATATTCTGAGAGCCAGGCAAGCGATCCCTTTTTATCTGCCAGGGCCCGTCTGATTGAGCTACAGCGTGTGCATTGGAAATGAGTGCTGCGCCTGGACCGCCAAGCCCCGTTGCCCCTGATTGGTATTCAGTATACATGTCACTGCAGGACATGCTGGTTTTTTTGGCAATGGATTCACTTTATTTCTTTCTAGCTCTCGTGCTCCGTCTCTCTGTGTTTTTCTCATCCTCTGCTAATTTCTGCAACAGAAAATGTTTCCCTTTTTTGCTTCTGTCCCTAATGAAGAAGAGTAAAAGTCTGAGCCAAGCTTGTGCCTTAAATGTGCCTGTGATATATATATTTTTTATTTATCAATACGGACAAAACAAACAGTAATTCATTGATGAAGTTGTTGTAGCAAATTGCACTCTGTTACTCAGCAGACTTCAATTATCTCATGAAAAATTCACCATATTTTAATACCGGCCTGTTTTATCTTCCATTCACTAAATCAGATCTTGATTTCAATATTTTACCTGTTTTTTTTTGTTGTTGTTTTCTTTTTACTTTGTTAATAATCATGCATTTGAAAACCCAAAGTGGGCGAGTTTGTAACCTGTTTGTCTGTAGACAACCTGAAATTTAGGATGAACTGGATCCACAATTCTTAAAATAGCTCTAAAATACCAAAAAGTGATTAAAACTGATATTTTTGGACTATCTTCCAAATACAGTAGTCAGTATACAGTTATACTAGTATAACCTATTCATTGTTGGACAATAATAAGAGTTGGACATTTTTGAAATAGTCTAAATGCTACAAAGGCAGTGAAATAACCAGAAAAATTAGAAACCAGAAAAAAAAAAACATGTTGAACCTACAGATAATAATGGAATAGAAATATCCTTTATTGTCTCAAGCTGGGAAAATTAGGGTGACACAACAAACATCGAGATATGTGTGAAAAAACAAGATTATAACATAAAAACACTATTGAGGCAAATTCATTGTTTATAGTTTGTTCTCAAGCCTAGAAAGTTAATAAATAATGTACAAAACCCTGTACAAAATATGACATATTTCTTGTTTCCCTATGATTGAGGGGAGGGGGGTTTCCACTGCTTTTTGATGTTGTAACATTACTGATGAGGTCCAAGTCTTTCTATTTTGGTGGAAAGGCCTTCTTGCTAACACCCTACTCTTGAGTTCCCTCCATAGATTCTCTATCAGACTCAATTCTGGGCTCTGGCTATGCAGCTCAAAAAAGTTAGCAATACTTTCAGTCAAAAGGAACACATTGCTAATATTATAAAATTACTTTTAAGCTATTTTTTATTTCTAAAATCTTTTGGGCTTAGCCATAACCCAAAAGACCATAGCTGCAATTAAATGTGGTTCTACAAAGTACACTCAAAAGAGCATAATCCTACAGCATGCAACACTTTTTCAGATGTTTAGTTGTAAAATTTGTCAAATCCGGGTTTGTCTTTACATAATGCACTTGGAAGTAAAGTTTCCCACAGGCAAGACAGGAACCGCTCATAGCTGAACCACAAACACCTGCTTTGAAAAATGCAAAACCTGAACTATCTCTTTAAACGTTGAAAGACTTGGGTGAGCAGTTTTAGTTCTTCATCCATGCCCAATCCCTTAGAACCAGACAGCACTTTCCTTTGGCTCATCTCCATTACAACCAACCACTTTACTGCTGAATCTGTACCGCACACTACTTACTGCATGACACAAATCTTCTCTTCCTGATTCATCGAGTGACAAAGCCTGCCCTATTTACAAGGTTCACAAATTTGGGGCATTACCCAAAGAAATCATCCATTAAAATAATAATTTTAAACAAAAACAATTACATTTTCATGCAGCTTGTGCCAGTTTTGCATTTCACCCTGAGTGTGGAATGATATGCCTCTCTATCTGTGTTTAAGTCTCTGAATTCATTTATTCTTCAGTTACAAAGAACTCGCAGTATATTCTGTCTTTATCCTTCACTTGTTTTTTTTTTCTGCTTCTGAAGAATTCCCTGTGAGCAGCAGGATTTCTCTCTATCTCAGACTTACATCATGCTTGCTGAATATGTCAGGGTTTTTTACTTGCACGTATATTAGCGAAAAGTGTGCCTGAAACCTGCCGCGGCAGTGGAAGACGAAGGAGAAGTAGCGAGTCTTTAAAGACAAGTTAGCGATGATATCCTCCGTGGGACTTCGGCAGTCATGAACTGCAGAGCACCTGTGAGCCAGAGGAGGATTTGCTGCTTTGATTGTAAGCAGCAGATTGTATTCATGGAAGCCATCATGAGTTAACACAATGTTATTCGCATTAAACTGACAAAAAAAAAAATAAAAATAAATAATGTTTGGGAGTTTTCTAGTAATCTGTTTACGAGTTAAAATGTTTTATTTCTCCCTTTAGAGGAAACAAAATTAACACAACATGGGCAAATTGACACTTTACTTCAGACCAGAGAGGTAGCCCTCTCTACATGAGGTCCAGAGGTCTGTCCTGTAGGTTGGTCGATGTGGGCCTCCTTCCAGGTGTGACTGGCAGTGATCCAGTTGTGGGTAGTCAAGTGTAAACAGTTTGTCGAACTGCTGCGTCTGGGGAGGACTGAGGGTTCTTGCTGGGGGAGGTGAAACCTGGACAACGTTTCGCAGGCGGGCAGCATCCTGCACGGGAAAATGACCCAGCAGTTCAAGGAAAAGTCAGCACTGGCGTCAAGGGCAGGGTGGGGGGTGTCAACAGGCAACAAGACTACTTTGCCTTCTCCCTAAATGTAGTTGCATAATTAAGGTACTGGAATAAATGACACTTTTCAATAGTTTATTGAAAATGATTGCATGTTTTGAAATATTAATGAGAAGATTGTGTTTCTTCTCTGAAAGTGTTGCAGAATCCACTGGCAGCTTTCTCAGATGTTGTTCTTTTGTGGCCAAAAGAACAACAAATCCAGCTGAAATCATGTTTTTGTTGGAGCAGTTCTGTTTTATGACTCTTTCTGTTTGTTTTCCAATGAGCCTGGATTGGAATTTGTCACAGAAATGAAGACGTAGCCTTGCAAATGATTGATCTTTTAAGCTGCTAATATAATGAGAGAGAATAACTGGAAACCCTGTGAGGCTCTGATAGACTCAGGAGGTGATAAGAAATTATCCTTCAGCTGAATTATTTTCACATTTTTCTACAAGAATATAAATGATGTAGATTCAGAATCGGTTTTATTGGCCAAAGTTGTTCACATAAAAGCAAGTATCGGCTCTGTTTCCAATAACACAGTTAGTATACATGTAAAAGAAAATAAAAAGTCTAAAATCTTCATATTTGGATCTATTTATATCTGTGGGACACTTCTGTGTGCCAAAGAAAGATTCAGAACTTCGGGTCTGTAAACATACTTTGATCATTTCCACACTTTTGTCATATTACAACCAAAAACTTCAACACATTTCATTGAGATGAATGTGTTATACCAAAACAAACAAGACAAAACCTGGGTAAAAAGAAAGTTGAATGGATGCTTTCCAACATTTTTGCAAATACAAATCTGAAAAGTGTTGTGTGCACACATTCCTCTTGCAGTTAAAGTCCCAAAGCAAAAATTCAGGGAAACCAAAGTCTGGTAGGACGAGACCAACAGTGGATGTTTTCACCTAATTTCATAAAAGTTTGTGTTAACTGAGGTTAACTAATGTAGAAAATCACCCTAAAGACGCTATCTAAACAGTAAAGCATGGTGGTGGCATGGTCATGCAGCAAGTATGCTTTTTTTTAATAACCAGGATGTTACAGGGAATAAAGTTTGTCAGAATCAATGGGAGAATTGATTGAACTAAAAACAGGGTGAGAGAAACCTGTTGGAGATTCACCTTACAGCAGATGACCAGGAACATAAAATGAGAATGAAAAAAAGAGTACGAGTTATTTCAGATTACAAAATCACATATATTCTCAGCGAAATCCATTGACATTTAAGATTTAAATCTAACAAAACTATTTGCATGCATTACTTCTGAGAAGATATTTTCATATTCTGCATATTTCGCATTGCGCATTCTTAGAGCCTCCTGGTGTCCCCGTAATGCGTTGGTGGTGTCTCTGTTGTCTGAGCCTGAATGCAGCAGAGCCTACTGTTGCTGTTGTTCTAAACCTCAGCACAGGAAAATGAGGTGCTTTGAGGAAGTAGACACATATCTCCAAGGACACATACCACCAAGCAGATCAAAGGACTTTAGAGGGCACGTTTGAAGGGGAAACCACACTGGCTTTCAAAGCAATATAGTCCTGCATCTCAGCAGCCCATCAAGGCCCATGAAAGAAATTCTAATACGTCTGCCTGTCAGTTAATTGAAGCCCTGTTCTGTCCCTTGAGGGGGGGATAGGATGCTGGTCGTGAGGGAGCATCTTTGTCCTGCTGCACAGTCGCCGTTAATTATTATTCCTCATTCACCTCCTCGCCAACGCCGTTCCTTGTCTGAGCGTGTTTGTGTGCCTTGTCACCAATCTCTTGTCTTGTGAAAACACACTGAAGTCTGACAGAGAACAAGATCATAGCTATCCGCATTCTCACTCGCAGCACATCAGCCTACCTTTGTGGGAGTTGTGTGTTTCCCGAGGAGATATTTGGTTGTCAGGACTGTTGCATTTGATCATGAGATGGGGGTTTCAGAGTCAGTGGGGTTGTTATTCTGCATCAGGATAGCAGTGCGCAGCAGAGGACAGAGGCTCATTTGAAAGTAATCACAGCTGGCAAAGAAGGACCACTACATAGTTTGCTGTAGATTGACAAAAGCACACATGCAAAGAGCAGCCCTGTCAATCCAAAGACCTCTTCCCTGGAGAAAGACAGTGTGTTAGGCAGGAAATCATCTTGTCTGTGAAGCTCTGAATGAGGGAGGAAGTGATGAGCGATGGCAGCCGATCTGAGCTCAGCCATGTGTCTGAGTACGGCTTGTGCAGTACGTAGTTTAAAGAATACACTTGATCTGCGCAAGAAATATACACTGCTCAGCCAAACGAGCGTGATTTAGAGTTATCTTGTCAGGGATCACATCTGATATGCAAACCGGTGTGTGTTTTTACAGCCTAAAGAGTCTGTTTAACCAGGGAGAACCATGATGATGGATTCCACTGACAATCCTGACAAATTGTATCTTAAACCCTGAGGGGCTGCGTTAGGTTGCAGTGATATCATAGCGTGTCTGCAGCTGTGGCTGCTGGGAGGGATGATAGTTCTTACAATGCCGGTCACAGATTTACATACACTCATTGTCATCACTCTTATTAGTCCAGAGCTTTTAAATGTGCATTTTAACTGGTTGTTTTCAAAGGTTGAATGATAAACTACTTGAACGCTCATATGTTTTTACAAATTGTGTAAAATATGTTTTGCCCACAACAATCTCAGTTTTGATATGTGTTTGTATCTATCACCACTCTGTTCAGACTCGGTTTCGGATATCTAAGCAGCAAAAGCCAGGTCTGGCATCCAGTGAGCTTCTTACAGCTCTGCAGTGTCTTTGTCTCTTGTCCAGAGCCAAGTTCAAGCAAGTCAATATTGTCAGTTTTCTGAAGGACCAAATTCTCGCAGTATCGATCGGCCTCATTATGGTGTGCACAGAGAGATGTTTGTAAGAGCGCTTTTTTTCTCAGGGCAAATTGGTGCTGTAGACTCTGCCAAACAGTCCTTCATAAATTCCCCGTTAGGGAATGGTTTAACACATCGCAATTTTCTGAGATACAAAGCTGGTCAGGCTGTTGCATCCGTGGAGTGGAGCTTCGTATGTAGTCCTAGTTGCTTTCTTGGTTTCGCTAGCACTCTGCTGATCCTTGTGCCTGTTTTTGTACAAGTCAAATCCTTGTACTTGTGTCTCATTTCATGATGGCTGATAAAATCGTAATCCCTAAACACCGCTATATGTTCTCCGCACACGAAACACACAGCTTTATGGTCGAATTCAGCAGAAAAATATTTAGAAACAGGTGAGAGGCAGGGTACACCCTGAACAGGGTTGTCAATCATCTATCGTGGGACAACACAGAGAAACTCAGGTTAAACTCATTCCTGGGGAGAATTTAGAGAGGCCAATGAAGTCATAATGTTTATTTTAGGTTTGTGGTAGAATGACTGAGTAGAGAACCCACACATGCAGGGAGAAAAGATTCAAATTTCGTACGGAAAGGCCACAGAGACGATTTGAATCCAGGACCTGTAGAGCGGACACCGGTGCTAAAACCGGTCTCTGCAGCCGTAAACTGCACATTGTATTTGTTTTTGTTTTGTTTTTTTCTTATGTGAAGATGACAATTAGGGTTAGAGTGTTGAAAAGAAGATGTAACAACTCCAATGACATGAGAGAGGAGGCAGCTGTGACCTACATTTAGACTTCTGATAAACATCTGAAAAACAGTTCTAGATGTTGAAAAACACATTTTAACACAAAAATCTGCCAAACTTACACTCGTCAAATGAGCCACTGAGACGTTATTTAGACATATTGCCAATTTTTATTGCGGAGCACCTGGTGCTCTTGGATAGATCTTCGTGGTTAATAGTGGACGGCGTGCAGTGATCCTCCAGCTCCTAAATGCTTCGCTGTGACCTCCTGTCTCCAAACCAAATGACCAGTTTGGACTTTGAAAGGGAAATAGTCCGCATTCCTCCATAATCATAAGAGGTATTTACATATGCCCTCTAAATGATTATGTGGTCCAGCTAGAATCATCCAATCAATTTTTGACGAAAGCACTTTCTCCTATTTACATTCCTAAAATGCAATGCGGTTTACTTTTGCTGCTGGACGGGCCAAATCAAAGCATGTGTTCCCAGGGACTGAGTGCAGGCAGAACGAGTGGGAGAAAATGAGAAAGCGGAGAACTGGAAGGCAGGAGGGGGGATGAGAGGGGTGAGGAGAAGAGGTTCAAAGCGAACAAGGTCAAGCTTCAGGGTCAGCCCCTCAGTGTTTTTTCACAGCCTGTGTGAATACATAACCGACAATTGACTTTCTAATTGGAGGGGGGCCTCATCAAATATGTGGTTTAGTAATAACAGTAATCACGGATCCTTTTATTCTTTCCACTTCTTGTCTTACTCCCAAAGCATCTAAAGTGACCTGTGTATTAAATAATGATGAAGCAGCAGCTGCTGCTGGCTCTTGGTTCTTTTTAGCTTCTCGCTGTGGCCCTGAAATACAAATTGACAGCCAACCATTGTCCTCCACTCCTCACTCACAAAAAGGCTCTCCCTACTGGATTCTGCCTCTGATTGGATCAAAGGTGTGACCTGTGTTGCGCGATGACCTTTCACGATTCCTCCTGTCCCTCCAGAGTGGGGACCTTTGCCGGGGCACCTGAGTATTACCTTGACGGCAGCCTTGTCGGCGGCTGTCACAGAGCCACTGTCTGTTTGATGTCACCTCTGACATCGGCCTCTGCACCAATCGTCAGGTAGATCTGACGCTCACGCTGGGCTGTGAATAATAGAATATATCCAGCGGCCTGAGACCACCGTTGTCACTGGTGCTCCCCTATGATAAAATGTCCCCGTACTTACCTACAGGGGTGATGTGCTCTTCCTGTCTCTTTCAGGGTACAAAGCGACGCATCAGTGGCCAACCATGGGAAAGAGCTGTCAACACGCTTGCCCAGCTGGCAGTCACAACGCTCCCACGGGGCCCGCAGTCGACTGAAGTGAAGAGTTAAGGATGCTGAGGGACGATGAGGGATACCTGCAGGAGCAGGGGAATCTTAACTCTGATGAACCTCTGTCAACAGTGAGAGATGCCAAGAAATGTTTAGTGTGCTCTGCTTTACCATCCCTCAATCACTAGCCTCCCTCGAGACTCATTACAAGCTTGTAATCTCATTTATCTCTTTATTTTGGGTATACACGGCGTGTTGCGTGCGGATCCCTTCAGTTATACTCCTGTTTTCGTTTCATACCAGTCTTTTGGGCTGAATGTACACCACAGCCTTTTATACTATTTCGATTTTAATAATCTACCAACCTTTGGATTTTGTTATCCAATGCTGCCCAGTGGTGAAACATTGGAACATAGAAAAGCACAAACACAAACATATCTTTAGGTTTATTTGCCAGGTGTTGTGAGGCAGAGTGAGCTGTTGATTGTATGGACGTGGCTGTATTAGAGGTGAAACCCAACACCAAGTAATCTTTTATTGTGTCAACCCCTAAGAACTGACAGGAAAAAAAAACTTTTTTCCAAAACCTAAGGTGCACAATACACACACATACAATTATCCAATATAAATACAAACACACTTAGTATTTTAGTAGCATGGCCCAATTGCAGCAAACAGTATTTTGTTTTTTAATTTTGGTTCCTTCTTCCAATGGGGATAAATTAGAGCCACTTAGAGGGATAGAATTTGAGAGCCTTTGGTCCAAAATAAAACTCTAACATAAAGAAATTGATTAGTTGATTAAGACACATTTGTTTTTTTAAAATGTCTCCAAGACTCATTACAGGTTTGAGAGTGCTTTTTCCTAAAACAAACAGTCCTGAATCTTTAACTTAGGCTAAAATCACTGAATCAGAACTAATTTTGAGGTAAAAATAAATGGTGAGTATAAATTTGGTCGGGACCCACCCTGAATCATCTTGGTATCCCCCTGCACCAGTCGCCCTGGCCACCCTACTATGGATAAGCAGTAAATAATGCATCCAGGGCTTGTACTCACAAAGAATCTTAAGACTAAAAGTAGTCCTTGTGATGTTATTTTAGAAACATTCTTAGAAAATCTTGAATTGTACGATTTTTCTCAGAATTTTGCCTCAGTAAGGCAAATGTTTTTTGAGAAGCATCTTAGACCTTAAGAAAATTCCTAATGCGACAAAATTAGGAAATAAATAAGTGAAGAAGACCTTTAGTTAGCGCAAGTAAGTCTTAGTCACAATGCTTAATGCTCTGAGAGAGGAAGGAGGATTTCATGGTAAGATGACAGTGTTGCGAAGGGGATGTCCTGCAGCCTGCTAGTTTCTGAAACCATGAAAAAATAAAATTAATCAATTTTCAAACCTCATAAAAGCGCACGTGGGGTCAGTACGACCAGTCTAGGACTGGTAGGTTATTGTACTGCATATGCATTGAATTGATTCTATTGTGATAATGGACTTAGAGCAAGTAAATGCCCACACTTAAAATCCCTGCTTTGTTGGTGAAAAATAAAAATAAAAAAAATCCTTACTGGGACTTCCCTTTGCAAGTTTTTTTTTTTTTTTTTTTAATCTTTTCCTTACCTTGCACGACAGACAAATGTAACCAAAATAAATAAATCCATTAAGTCATTATGAAAATATCCCTTTGCAAGTTTTTTTTTTTTTTTTTTCTTATCACAGTCCATGGTAACCACACATTTAACATAGATGCAAATACAGTAAATCTGAGTACAGGAAATGGTGATCATGGCTGCCTGGACACAATCCATCAAAGTCACTGTCCTTGTGGAGAACACATGTGTGTCAGGCATCATCTGCTGTGGATTACTAAAGTCTGGGAATGTCTGTGGGTTCACTCCCACCCCCACAACTAAACCATATGTGAACCTGAAACCTACATCCTTTTAGATGTTTTCGGTATACAAATTGCCTTTCAAAAGTGTTCAAACCTTTTGAGCATTTTCACATTTGGCCCCATATCAACGTTCAAACTTAAGTGTATTTTATTTGGGTTCAATAGAACAGATCAACATAAAGTAGTTGTGAAAAAAATAAATAAATAATATTGTGTATGTGCATTTTATCTATCCCTCTTTGCTCTGAAAATTCTATATAAACTGTAAAGCAAACAAACGCCTTCATAAATCACACAAACAGCATAGTGAAGACCAAGGAACACACCAGAAAGGTCAGGAAAGGGGTGAGAAAGTACAGCCTGATCTTTGCAGATCTCCTAAATCAAATCCACCATCTAAAAATATGAAACAAGTATAACACAACTACTAAGACACACCTCTCCGCATCATTTAACAAAATGGGCAAGGCAAACATTAAGCAGGAAAGCAGTCAAGAGGCCGATCATAACTCTGGAGGAGCTGCAGAGATCCACACCTGAGGTGGATCCTGGCCAGTCTGTCCAGGGCCGATACTAGTGCACTCCACAAATTTGGTCTTTATGAAAGTTTGTGTTCTGCCATAAGTCACTTAGGAGACACAGCCCACATTTGGAAAAAGGTGTCAGATGAGATCAAAATGTCAGAAAAATGTTTGAGTTAATAGGGAGTTTGTTTATTTCTGTCTTCTTTAGTTTCTTATTTTCATTAGATCAGTCTTGTTTCTGTTTTTTTTTTTTAGTTCAGTTCCTTATTGATTCTAGTCATGTTTATTTCTTGTGTCTAATCCTTTTCTGAGTTACAGTAGTTTTTATTATTCTTATCATGTCTAGTCCACAGTGTGTTCTCCCTCGTCCTATGTGTCACTTCCTCTTTCTCTCTCTCTCTTCTTCTCTCTCCACACCTGCAACCCATTAGCTCATCAGCCCAAGACTAAGCCAGTCTTTTGTTCAGCATTCAACCTCCCATTACTTAAGCATCTCATTCTCAGTCACTCCTTGCTGGTTCCTCCTGTTGAATCCAATCATATTCTGGTTACTTCCCCATCGATATTCTGCTTGCTTTTTCTTCCTGGCTCCTGTTTAGTGACCCACACGGTAAACACTGTAAGAAAAGTGAAACAAGGAGGCAATGGCATCATGCTCTTCGGATGTTTTTCCTTTTTCCAGTTCCAATGCAAGATCGATTAGCTTGAAAGAGTGATAGTGCTAAATACAGGAAGATCCTAGAAGAAAGTTCTGGATGAGGACTTGAGAATTAGATGGAAGTTCCACCCAATTCTCGATGTTCAATTAATACAGTAAATCAGAGTATTTACTGTACAGTAAATGCACTGGAAGTGAGGTCCTTAGTCTCACATTCAGTAAGACAAAGAACCTAAACACATATTCAGAGCTGCAATTTAGCATATAGACCCAGTATGATCTTTATCCCAGCTTGAGCAACTTTACAAAGAAAAACTGGTCAAACATTTCTGTCTCTAAATATGTAAAACTGCAAGAGGAAGTCTTGCAGCTGTAATTGCAGAAAAAGAGTCTGTTTCAAGGTACTGACTCTGGTGAGATAGATATAAATGTTTATGGCATATTTTTCAGATTTTCAATTGTAAGAAAAATGTAAATGCGTGTATGATTTTCCTTCCCCTTAACCTTTATGCACTACTTTTGTTGGTCTGTCACAACCCCCATAACATGCAGTGAAGTGTGTAGTTTGACAAAATCTTAAAAATTCAAGAGTTGAAGTATTTTGCAAGGCGATGATAAAAGTCAATTCACCAGTGACCAGTGAAAAAATATCTATGCAAACACCCCTTTCTTTCTTCTCTAAATGTATTTCTCAATCCCCCTCCATTGCTGGTATTTCACTGTCTCTCCGCATTTTTTCTCTGAACTCTTTCCTTCTCTTTTTGACTCTGTAAGCCGGATGAAAATGCATTCCTTGAATGCACATAGAAATGCTGGGTTTTCTAGTGTCAGCACTTCTTAAAATGAAACTGCTGCTTGCAGACGCTTGAGCTGAGGCGAGATGGAAGCAGAAGGAAAATCCGCTCAATCTGCTAAACTCAGGAATGCGCTTTCTGTAAAACAAGTTTGTTTGAAGAGATTGGGAAGGTGGAGGAGACAGCGATAGTGTAGCAGAAGTAATCAGACCAAACCAGGATAAACTTCATGAGGTCATCACCTTCCTTGGTGTGGTTTGAGGTTGCTTACTGTTTGTTACCATCAAGCTAAAGAGAAAGGGAAAATATTAAATTGGCATTATTTTGCTGCTAAGTAGGAATGTTGAGTTCCGGGGTTTTAGTCCGCTTTGAGAACAAGCTATTCAAACATGATTATGTATTTATATACATACATACATACATACATACATACATACATACATA
>NW_006799950.1:4124306-4191766 GCF_000485575.1 Poecilia formosa
TATATATATATATATATAATCTCTCCAGACCTGACACATCGTGGACACAAACTGTTCAGATGTTTACCTTTAACTTGGCGCTCCAGAGCGCTATTAGAAAAAGATGTCGACACAGACACAGTTTCTTTCCCCAGACTGTCTTTTTGATGAACACTTAATTGTTAGAGTGCCCAGATTCATAACACAGATATTTAAACTAATTCAACTTCCTCCTCCTCTCTTTTTTGTAAAAACGCTGTTTATATAAATATTTAATAGATTTCATTGAAAGGAACGCAGAACAAAAGTCAAATACCTCGTCTGCACAAACCTGTCAAAATCAAGCCGATTCCTGACTCTTATTTTCTACGCTGTAAACAGCTGCATTAGTTGCTTAATGAATTATTTTATTACTTGTAAATGTAACAGCTGAAGCTCCTTAAATAAAAAAAAAAACATAGCAAAAATGTAATTTATGATGAATCAGACATATCCTTTAACACACAAGCCAGGATTAGATGTTGTCATTTCACCGTAGGGCAGAAACATCCGTTCTTGCATCATGCCTCTCATTTACCGTGTTTCAGCAGTTTGTTATCCGTCTCAAATATATCCCTCAGGGTGTATATGATCACCTAACAATCTGCAGCGAGGAAGAAAATTATCAATCAATACCATTTTGTTGTCTTGGTAATCCCTGCTTGTGAGTAATAGCTTGCTGGAATCCCTTCTTTTTTTTTTTTTTTTACAAGCTGACTCAGTCAGTTGAGCAGAGCCACCAGGCCTTTTTTTTTTTTTTTCTGTGTGCTCCTCCCGGGGTGGTGGATCCACATGGGGACCACCCCCAGATTGAAAGAGCCTATCGCTTCTCTGATTAGTGGGGATGAATCCTAGCATGTTTCTAATCATGCACAGGCGCATAAAGAGAGCTACATTTGTACGTGATTACGCAGATGGAACATCATATGGCAGAATAATGTGAAACTAATTTGATGACACTAAAGAATATATAAATGGAAAGGGGCCATGCACCACCCAATTTGTGAACACATGATTCCTGTATGCAAAGAAAGAGTCAAATGTTGAGATGTCAGAGAGGCAACAATCATGCAAGGATGCGCCTCCTTAAAGGCATTTCTGGAGGGTGTGTTTTAGTTTCTTAGACCCAAGGGGTGCAGGGTGCAAACTGCCAACATGTAAAAGTATTCATACCCTATGAGCTTTTTCAGAGTTTTCACTTTATAACCACAAACTTAATTGAGCAACACAAAGTCGATCAAACGTTTAGCAAATAAAAGTCTGAAAATAGATTTCTGCATATGCACTCAGCCCTTTCTGATCTGGTACCTGGTGATTATCTTCAAAAGTCTCCCAATAGGTAAGCAATCCACCTGTGTGTGATGTAACGTGGTTACAGTGGCCACCTGCTACACAGAGGCTACAAACGTTGATGCTGCCATCCCGAGTTCGACTCCCATCCTCACGATGAATGTCCTTCCACCCTCCTCTTTCTGCTCCCTTCCTGTCTGATTACTGTAATTAAGGGCACCAGAGCCTAAAAAAATAGTTTTAAAAAACAAAGAGCATCAGCATCACTATGACCAAGGGACAAGAAGAAAGCTGTGAAGTTGAAACCAGGGTTAGGCCAAAAACAATATCTTTCATTTAAAAAATTTCACAAAGCTCTGTTCATTCAATCGCCTGTAAATAGAAAAAGTACGACACAACTGCAAGCTTACACAACTGAACCACTGCTGCCGACAAATTTATAAAACAGACTGGACATTTATGGAAACCCTTTGTGGGAAAACCAAGGGGTTTGCATTCAGTCATACTGAACTTGAGCTATTTTGCACAAAAGAAGAGGGAAAAACTTAATTTTCTTGATGTAGCAAAGCTGACAGAGACATGGCCTGTAAATGTTTTATAAAACGTCTCCTCAAAAGTGCCGAATGCGAATTAAATCCCAACTTTTCAGATTTTAAATTGTAAAAACCATGTGCTCCCATGTGTTGGTCTATATCACATAAAATCTGAAATGCATCGAAGTTTACAGCTGCAACATAACAGGCTGCAACAAAGTTCCAGTGGAAAAATGACTTTTGCCAGGCGTTGTACCCTGATGTCTGGATGCTGCTGCAATGTACGAGCCAGATGAGGTCCATTCACTTACTGTCACATGCAGAGTAAACTCCCCCAAACTGCTCAGAGAAGTAAGCTGTCAGTCTGTCGCTGTCTTCCTCCTCCTCCTCACTCCTTGTCTCAGCTGTTGCCATGAGGCTCAGAAGGGTCTTTGAAGGCTGATGTAGAGAGAGGTGTGGGCTTAAAGATGGAAGACGGCAGAGAAACACAACGAGCGAAAGGGAAATCTAAGATGGAGAATGAAAATAATGAGAATAGTGGGGAAATGATAGAGGAAAACCAAATAGCTTAGTGAGAGTTGATGTTCTCTTTATTATTGCATCCTTGGAAAATTGTTTTAGTTTCTGTGCTTGGCTGATAGCAGGGTTACTGGCATGTGAACACACACCACGCATGTGTCCAAAGTACACACACACACACACACACACACACACACATGCACAAGGATATTTTGCTCGTTCTACATAGCAATCACCATGGCAACAAAATGTACAGAACGCAGTCAGGGTGGGATATTTTTAAGTTTCAAAGGAATGGAAACAACAATGGAGACGACAAAGGAAGGAAGAGACAAGAACAGTTCAGAGCGAGGGAACAAAAGTGAAGCCGATAAAAGTACAAGCAGATGAGTGAGTGAGTCTGTGTTGGGGAGTGTGTGTCCAAGGTCACACAGCTTAGAGCCATAGGTACCTGACAAAAGAGGAGGATGACAAGTTGAGTAAAAAAAAAAAAAAACGGTAGAAAAATCTCCACATTTACTGGTGTTTTTTAGGGTAATTGGCAGCTGCATCCACCGATTCATTACAGTGTTGACTGAGTGCATCATGTTTTGACTATTATTCTACTTGTCAGACTACGCATGTAAGTCACTACAAATAGTGCACATTCAGTATTTGCACCAGGACCATGCTCCTGTTTGAAGTTGTCAGATCTGGACTGACCCAAGTGGTGCTATATGGGCTTTTGCTGAAAGCTAAATTCTAAAACGTATTTCGTGCGTCTGTACGCCCGTGTGTTTGTGAGCCCACAGCTCGTCCCTCCTGTCTGGCTGTGGATTTAGCGGGGGACAGCTGAGTTAATTTCAGAAGGTGAAGCAGGTCAGAGGTCATTCCTCGGTGTAGGTGGCCTGTTGTACCCGGACCACCATCTAGCAGATGCCAAATAAATCACAGTCTTGCTGAGTGGTTTGGCAAGCAACACATGCCTCACTCCTCACACTGCCTGTCTGTTTATGTGTCTGTCTTTCTTTTTCAGGCTTTTTTTTTGTAAACACACAAACACACACACACACACACACACACACACACACACACAGCTCATAAAGGCACATCTGGCCCAGAGATCCTCACTGGACGTGATCAACAGTGACCTTGAACACCTTCCTGTTTTGTCTTGGCATTTTTCCAGATCAGAATTAGTTTTCTTTTTTCCAGTTTATCTGTCATAAATTTATGTTTGGTTTGTTGATATTTTATTAAATTGAGTGAATATCTACATGTCCCAATGCAGTCGAGGCTATATGCATAGGATGAGTGTAGCAATGTACCGTGTGTTGTCATTAATTTTCCCAAAACTGTCTCATACAAAATGCTCATTTCCTCTTTGACAGTCATTCTGGTGTCTCATGGGTTAACCTGGGTCGATTACCAAAGCAAATTATGTTTATCCTCCCTCTTTTCTTTTTATATTATTGTGTAAGTCTTTTCTAGTTAAAAAGAAAGAGTACATTATGAATTATGAAGTAATAAATGTAGTCAAATTATTAATGTTCAGTATTTTTTTGGCATTTTTTAAAGTTTTTGCTGAATGAAAAGATTACACACTTCTGTACATGAATGTAGCAGATGTAAAGTCTGACAATTGAACAAAATTAACAAAGGGAATGTAAACTAATTGAATTAGAATGAAATGAAAAAGAAAATACAACTTAAATAAAATAAGAAAAGTGAAATGAAAATGAAAAATTTAAATGAAAAAAAAAAAACAACTAAAGTTTCGACCCAATCCTTAAGTTTAAGCTTCAATAACACTGCATTGTTTTTCAAGACAGAATTAGACTTTCCCTGTGTGGGGCCTGTGTTGTTCCCATTAAGCATGGAATGACTTTCTGTGGGTAGATTAATGATTTGAACATCAGTTTGTAGAAACCGAGTTAAAATCTTGTTGGAGAGTTGAGAACAGACATTTTAAAGTCGATGTCTGCTGCCGCCTTGAAAACTACTCCAACCACAGAAACTCATTGCTGTTCAAGTCAACACTAAAATGTATTTACATTGCTGTTCGTTTAACATTAAAAGCATTTGTTGGAGTATATGCTCCACTTCATTTGAACCGCTCATTGAGGAACCTTAAATGGACACAGTACCACTCCGATGGAAAAGTAAGACGGCTTAAAAATGAGCTGGAGCTGAATAAGGTTGACTTGAAGTTTTATGTCTTGTTTTTTTTTGTGCTGTGTCAGAACTAATGGTTTTGTGGTAATTCCAATAAAAAACCATCCAGTGTCCAGATGATGTTTTGAAATTCTAGAAGGGATTGATGATTTGCAGCGGGTGAGCTGCTGATCTGAAGCTGCTGTTTATTGTTGACTCTATGCCAAGTTAATCTAGTTCTGGATTTTTGTTCTGGGATTGTTTGCTTCTGCATCACTGGTTTATAGTTAAGGCACTGCTCATCTATGTAGAAGATCCATCACTGTTGACTTTTAGTAATATAACAAATCAACTCCAATTAATTATGGGAAGACATTAAAGTTGTATACAGTTGATCTTGCTTAACAATAAGTGTCAATACTCGCTGTTGTTGTTACTTAAAAGAACAACATTTTAACTAAGCTAGGCCGATTGTCATACAAATTTAAAGTACAGTAAATGCTGGTAAAAACATGACTGATTACTCTGATTCCTATTAATTGATTACTCTTAAATTGTGCTTAGGTATGAGTGTGTCTATGAAGACGCTAGATGATGATTATCTTGATGCAACAGGTATTGGTCAAAAATCCCTCTTTCTATTTGCACCAACCTTGTAAAACATCATTGGAGAAGACATTTCATTCAAACCTACAAGTTCTGGCCTTGGCTGCGTGTTGCTGCAGTTGTTAGCTCTGGTGCCTTGCAGCAATAGGTCGGAATCCTGCATCGATTCTCTCCAGGTACTCCTGCTTCTTCCCATAATCCCAAAACATGTTTGGTCAGTTTTTTTTTGTTTGTTTTTTTTTTCTAAATTTGCATGAGTAATAAGTCTGCGTGTGGTTACAAATTTTACATCAACAGACAAGAAAAACGTCTAATGGTTGCACTGAAACAATTGAGAACTCTAGAAAAAGGAATGTATGTGAAATGCAGTTCTTCTGCTTTTTTTTATTTAATACAGGCAGATTTTTTTTTTCTGCAGTTCCATCTACTGTTTAAAATGAGAACTGCTGTCAGTGTCGTGTGCCTGAAGCAGCAGTTTTTAAAGATAAAATCATTCATCTTGGTGATAGAACTGACTTTAAAAAAAAAGGACGTTTGAGCAAAACCTCAACTTAATTGTATTCAAATTAAAGGTTTGATTTTCTTCAAACTTTTTCGAAGTGAGATTTTGCTTTTGCAACAAAAGATTCATTTGTTTTGACAATATTTAAACATTTCTACCAGAGACTCGAATATTTTGTCTGAATCTACTGAAAATAAGAAACTAAGTATCACTGTAAAAACTTGCTTCACTCCTCTCACTTTTCTGATAAATGGACGTTGGGGTGGGTGATATTTTATTGCAACATTTTGTGGTGTTATTGTGATAATAGATAGGAACTATTTATTACTTATTACTTAATTATTTATTACCATTTATTACTTCTTTTTTGTAAGTAACTATTTGGCTGTAACTGCATGGCACAGTAATCATAGCTCCACCATCACAAATACTGCTCTTGAAAACCATATCCATTTTGTGAAATGCTTCTTTAGGACACCAGTCACATAAAAACTAAGTAACTGCATTTAATTATGTTTTCAAATGTAATTAAATGCAGTCGCTCTCATTGAAAAAACTGGAAAAAAACAGTAAAAACAAACAAACAAAAAAATATTAGGACAGTTTAACTGGAAATTTATCATGACAACAATAGATGAAAATACTTATGACAAAAACTTATAATAAAAGATGAGACAAATGCCCACCCCTAACAGGACCAGTGGTCTAATTGGTTCCAGTCTAAGATATTACACCCAGCAAATCGTTTCGGTTTACTATTCTGGACCCATGGTGCTGCGCTCTGAGCTCGAAGAAAGACGCCTTTTTGGGAGATCTGGGACGATCTGACTGAAATTTGGCAGCAGGGTCTCCACAGGTTCTGTGGAGACATCAGCTTTTCTTTTACTTGCAGTGGTGATCCAAACAGGAGATGACAGACCAGCATTGTGTGCAGCAGGAGATTGCGGGCAGGTTGTGCTCTGTGTGCGCTTGGCTTTTACCATGACGGTATGCCTCTAAAGATAATTTGATGATCTCTGTGTTTTGCTGCCAGGAAGCCCCACTACCTCCCCCACAGCTTCCTCCCTCTTCCGATTCCTGTACTGGTGTGGCAACTTATTAATTTCTGTCAGTCGGTTTTCCTGCCATTCAGAGATACTACCAAATCACATTATATTTGTCATGGGTTAGGTGTATGGGCAACGCACCTCCTAACAGAAGAAAAGGGGGAAAAAATGGATTAAAGACGTGCTTACAATCACCTCTGGATATGGGAGGTTGAAGAGTTTGTGTGAATTTGTATCCTATGAATCTTAAATGGGGAACACAGGAGACAATCGGTGTCTTCTCTGTTTTAAAGATACTTCAGAAAGGTTGGCCTCTACTTTTTTTTTTAGAATTACAAGTGAGGAAAAACTGTTGTGGTGGCTCAGATGGACATTGCATATGGTACCAAACTAAAATAAACAATGATTTCGAAGAACCACAATACTACATTTGCTCATTAGTGCTTGTGTGTATGTGTGTGGGGGGGGGAGGGGGTGTTGTTTGCGTGGCAGAGGATTTAAAGCTGTCACTTTGTAATTACCTCAGCAAATACAGGCTTGGAGAGAGTTGACTGACGTCTAGCAGTAGGACAACCCTGGGAGAAAATAAGAAGTGACAAGCCACATAACACAGCGTGGGACGTAAATAACTTTTAGCCCCTTCCCTCTCTCTCTCTCTCTCTCTCTCTGTCTCTCTCTTTTCCTGGATGATTCTTCAAGGATTTTAAAAGAATGAGTTGGGGAGAGCCGAGCTGAAATGAGAGAATATCCCTTGCTTTCATCTTTAGACGACATCCTCTCTCACTTGCTTTGATGAAAGCCTTTGGTTTTTTGGGGGGGGATTTATCCTCTTACATTAGATGTATGAGGTGTAGCTTGCATGCTCCGGTTTGTGCTCGACTCACACACACACGCATTCACATGCGTTGTTATGAGGCCTGGCACTCACCTATCTGCGTTTCCTCACCAGAAGGTGCGTAGGTGGCATGGGAAGTTGGGCTTTGTGTGCCTGAGCTCAAGTTGTAGGAGGGCTTTATTTTCATCAGAGCTGTCGCCCGATCCGCTGCCTGATGTGAACTCACTGTCGCTTTGACAGATTCTGTCAAAGATTTACAGTAGATGAAGACAAAAAAACGCATGCATCAATTTATTCATTATGTGTTTTTTAACTATGGATTGTCGTTTTATTTCATATTGTGTCACAGAGTATTGGATTCTGTCACACTGTCATATCGGCTCTCATTCCATGTTTTGGCCACTTCACATGGGAAGATTTTAAAATTGTCAGGTGATTAATCAAAACCCGAGAGACGCCACAAAATATTGTACATATCAACACCTTCTTAAAAATAATGGCCCAAGTCAAAAGAAAAACTATTTGGCCATCATTTTTTCGAAAGCTGGTCCTACAGAGTGTGGCGTACAGCTACATGGCAAAGACAACACAACACACATAGACACTTTTCACTTATGTACACCCAGATGGTAAATCTAAGAAAACCTGTTGAGTTGAGAGAAACCAAACATGACCGGCAATTTTAACAGAAAAACAAACAAACGATACAAAGCACGTTTCTAATGTTAACCTGACGTTCTGGTGTACCGGAGCAGTTGTTTTGTGTTCTGTGTTTCTGTTATCGCAATGACTGATTGGCTACACGTCACATTTAATACGCTGCATGCTGGTTTGTCAGTACATGTATTCAGGCTCGTTTGACACCAAACACGCTGGGATAATCAGCCAACATGATCCTACGTGTTGAATATTCCTGATGTAAGTTATGAATATCTTATAAGAGCCATCACAATAATCTGGGTGTCTCTAAGATGTCGAACAGTTTTTTTTGTTTTTTTTTTATCATAAACTCATCTGATACATGTGTTTTTGTCTTCATCTTAATGCAAATCTTTGATAAGATTTGACATGGAAGAGTAGGGTTTATTCCTCTCTATTTCCATACTTACATTCTTTGTATTAGAAGCTTAGAAAAAAAAATACATACATTTGAATTATTTAACTAAAAGTTGTATGTTTGTACACTTAAAAAAATGGGGCAAAAATTTCCTAAAAAGTTGAGATAATTACTGTTTGTAAAACCATAGAATTTTAAAATAAATGCTAGCCACATTTTCTCAAACTCTGATTTGCAATAAGAATGTGAAAACCATTTAGCTTAACATTTTTCTTTCACTGAAATATCTTGGGAAACCCTCCACGTTTTATGTCTGTTTGTTTCATAATCTCTCAGCAAAAAAAAATCCAATGACGTTTATAGTTGTAAAAAAGTGAAAAGTGACCAGGACACTGCATACATTTTCAGTCCTGGTCTGTTTCATAAAGAATGCATTGGTTTATTGTCTTTCTTTTTAATGAAATCTGTTCAGGTTGTTGCTGTGCATCGTGTGAGCTCAGCGTTAATCACCGTAAAGGCCTTTAAAAGCGAACAGGGACCGGTGACACGTTTTCTAGCATCTTCCGACCCCGAGCATGTACATATCCACACAGCCACACACTGATTTATATTATATCCTCTAAGCTTTATCAGTTTGCCTCGAGCTCTACACCACTCGTATCTTTCTCAAAATTTTTCCCCTCTCCTCTCCTCCTTCACTCCACCTGGCTACGGTCCAGCTATAGATTGTTAATTACGGTTTGTACGTGATGCACGGTCTTTCCTCCAAATACCGCAGCAGCGTTCTTTGGCAGACATCAAAGTGTCGGTGTTTCATTCCACGGGGATTAGTGATGGGAGTGTGATAATGCTCCTGCCTGCTAGGCGAATTAAACGCCCGTGGCTGGGTGCAGGTACCAAGAATCCAGTGAACGCACAATCACACTGGCGGTCATACACGGCGCATAAACCCAAACAATAGGAGGAAAAAAGAAAAGGCACAGGTTTGACAGATTCAAACATGTTGAAAACACAATGAGACCAGCAGCCTCATTCCAGCGAAATGCACAGTGATTAAACTGCGGACTAAACATCCAAGCAAACTCTGGTCCCTTTCATCTGATTCCTTTCAGAGAAAAAAAGCATAACATTAGTCAGTGTGTCCATAGAGAGAGTCACAGTACATTGACTGTCCTTCACTCATCTCTCATCTCTCCCCCCATGGCAAATTGGATTTTTAAACGGCTCGTTTTTTTTTCATCATTCCCCCGCACTCATAATTGACAGCAGTTTTCTTTCTCACTGTCCATTTTCTTCTGCTTGTTTCTCTACGCCTGACCAGAAAACTTAATGAAAAAAAAAAAAGAACTGTTGAAAACATGAAAAAATATTTTTCAGAAGTCCAGTTTCTATAGCAACTCTCGCCATAATTCGCACAAAGGACAAATGACAAGTGTTTAAAGGACTGCGGGGCATTTTCATGTTCAGTTTTTTGGTATTTTTGTTGGTTTCTCGGCACACAAGTAGGTCCCGGGAGACGGGCAAGAAAACAGACATGAAAGGGAAAATAACGGCGTCAGAAAGAGAGAGACAAAGGCAGTAGAAGCTCGTCCTTGGTGATCGATGCAGGCGCTGCTGTCTGTTCTTGTTTCTTTGTCCACAAGGACGAAGGCGGAAAGGAAGAGGCAAAGTGATGCATATGAGCATTGTTCAAAGACCTTCTACCACATACCTGATGAAACGCATGGCTTACAGTACTATTCACACTTTCTGCTCAGACACAGGCCTGGTGACATGAGGAAAGAAAACATGCAAACAGCTGAATCTCAATTTCCATGTTTACACAAGACCAGTTTCCTCGATATTTGGTAGCCTAACTCATTTTAATCAGGGTTTTTCTCAGTTTTGTAGCATGTTCGCGTGTGTTTGTATTATTAGTATCAAGGGCTTAAAGGACAACTTGTAGACAGACGGCTCAACAACGACAGAAAGTTGACCTTTATTTCTCCTTGTACACTGGTTTAACAGCCCATAGTGGCAACGGAAAGAAAGGCAAAGATAAGGGTGGCAACAACAAGGGGGAGACGAGGGAGTCTGAAAGAGATAGTGGAAGAAGTACGGGAGGACCAAGAAAACACAGCACTTAGAAAAAAGGTTAGCCTTAACAACAAACAAATATCTCTCTCCACCTGTAATCGCCTCCTGCAGGTCAGCCTCTGCCTTGCCTCGCTGCAATCCCCTTACTAACACCAAACCAAGCCATCAAACAGCTTCTTATGTCCCCCCCACCCCTCCCTTTTTTCTGTTTACGCTCACACATGAGACCTTGATGTTTTTCCAATAATTGGCAGCAGAGGTTGACTTTTTCTTTCTCACCAACCTCTCCCCCCCTCTTCTGCCCCCCTTCTTTTTTCTGTTTATCTTTTTCTCTTTTTTTCTGCTCTTCCTCTTCCTTTAGAGATGAATAGTTGGCCCAGGATCAAAGGCAGACTCCAGCCGGCCATTCTGACCACCACAAAGGGGCGTTGGGCGCTGGCGCGGGGCCAGGTGCTACACATGGTCACATGGGGACAAGCAGTGCAGATGGGCCCTGCAGAGGCCTTGTCGCCCTCCACCCCCACGCCTGCACACCAGAGGTCAGCAGCTAAAGTATCAGAGCGTGCGCTTCCTGTAAGGTGATCTTGTTGTGCAACTGATTCCCATTTGTTTCCTTCTGTTTTTTGTTGTTTTTTTTCATGTGCTTTTGTTTCTCTTAGCCTGTCTGCTTCCTGGTGCAATGTTTCTTCATACACATCTTGCAAGCTTTTCTTCCGTTACTACATTTTTATTTTTTTATTTTTTATTTTTTATTTTTTTTGCTTTTCCAGAGCACAGATCTGAGACTTGGGCCGCTTGTGGAACAGAACCAGCGGAGGTAAACAGTTTCCCCTCAAAGACAGACCAGTGTGTATAAATGTTAGAGAGAACCAGACTCTAGTTTAGTCGAACATTTCCCCCTGCCTTCAACAGTCCTTGTTCAAATATATAAACAGAGTCGCCGAGTCCAGTGTGGCTGGGGCCAATACAAATAAATTGATGCAAAGGACACAAGAAGGTGGTTAGATAAAACAAATGAACAAGTTGCTGAACTCCAAACATGTATGTAATTCCAGACTTGGTTTTCAGCTCCTTCATCTGATGCGTTTGAAGAATTTCATTGACAGAGAGGCAGAGACCCGAGTGACTGAATCGATCTGGATTCTCGATTTCAGGGCAGCTTTTAGATCATTTAACATCCAGTCACATCTTTGCTGTTTTACCTTGTGTGAAATTTGGAACAACTACAATTTTTGAAGTAAAAATTAGAACCAACACCTATGTTTTTATACACCTGTCCTTTGATTTAGACATGTTTTGTATTACTTACAAAGTGGTTCCTTTTGGCATTTCTTTTATAGCTCTATCTACTTTTTGCAAGTATGGCACTTGTTTCAGTGGCAAAAGTGCGGTTCCTTTCATTATGCTGCTTGTTGTATCGCCACAAACACTAACAATGTGTTGTTAGTGTTTGTGTTTCTATTACTACTTGTAGTAGAAGACAAGTAGTAGTCATCTACTACTTGTCTTTATACGGCTAAAGACAAGTAGTAGATGACAGTGAAATAGAATGAAAAGTTAATGGAGAACTAAAGTTATTTTCAAAAGAGAAAGTTTGTTGGAGAACATAATTGCACAAACACCATAATGAAAACCAGTGAATACAGCAGAGGGTTTTAGATTGAGATGCAACCAACAGACTATTAGTTACTCTGGAGGAGCCACAGAAATCCACAACTTAAGTTGCTGTCAAAAGTTGGTTGTCAACTACATCAGTCATGCATTTATGTAAAAACCCACTTTTGAGAGAAAACCATAAAAATGCTTCCACAAGTCACACGGCACACAGCAAATGTTAAAAATGCCGCTCTGCTAATAAGTAACTATAATACATTTATGACCAATATGAAATACAGGTCTAACACCACGCACATTACCATGAAACAAGATGGTGGTCGCATCATGCTGTGGGACAAGGAAGCTAGTCAAAGATAGACAAAGATAAATACAGGGCGTTTTTGACAAAAAGCCTCTTAGAGGCTGTACAATATGATGAGGAAGTTTATCTTCCAGCGTTTACCATGAGCACACAGCTGTAGTCACAATAATGTTGTTTAGATCCATTCATTATAAAGTGAAATGATGGCCCAAAGTCCAGATTCTGTACAAATGAGAATATATGTGTTGCAAGATTTGAAAGTCGATGTTCGACCATTCAGCCTGTCTGAGTTTGGATCATTTCTTTTGAAGAAAAGTAACTGAGAATGTGTGTTGAAGTGATTAGCTGGTGAAGACGTAACCTAAAAAGACTTACGATTGAAGCTAAATACAAATGCTTGACCCACTTTTCAGATTTTACTGACAAAACTTCACAATTTTGCACCACTTTCTGTTGGTCTATCCTATAAAAATCTCAATAAAATACATTGAAGTTTGCAAAATGAGAAAATGGAGAAAAGTATAATTTTTCAGCTTTTGGAAGAGAAAACCATGGAAACATGATGTCAAAGAGCAAACACGAGTTTTGTTTTTTGAGTAAAAAGAGGCGGCAGCAGTCATTCTCCTTACGCTGCCTGTTGTCGTGCATAAATCTTCAGCTTTCAGCCACATGTTTAAGATTAGATGTACTCTTCAGCGAGATAAAAAACAGTCATGATTCCCTGCTGTTTAACAATTAATTAACTCCATCCACACCCTCTCCTTTGGGGCTGACTGGGGACTGATAACAAAACATTTGCAGTGTGAACTGTATCCATTTTAGTGAGGAATGATGCAACTACGTTCATGGGTTGAGAAGAATCAAAATAACAGGATGAGGTAACTTTGCATTAAATTTCTTTTAATGCGTCACAAATGTCGTTTCTGCCTTCAAAACACATCGCAAAAAATAAACTGACTGTTTCTCAAATATTCCTGTCATTAAAAATATCCATATATGTTCCTGTACGCTCACAAAAACCAAATCTGGATCCCAAATTGGTTTTTGCTATCCCAAAAAAGAGAGTCTGTAAATCTCTATTTTTGGGAGATTTACAAACTTTGTTTAAAGTGCAATCTGGTAAGATATTATAATTTCCATTTTTTGCCCTTTGCCTTGATTAGTGGAGCCATGAAGTTATATTATCTTTTAATATTCAGAGTCTCCCTTTTTAGGATTTAAACAAATGGTTCTGAGAAGAACATGACTAGTGCTAGTAATATTACTTTTTATAGGTACATGTTTGAGTAAAATGAAAATTTTTCCTTTATTCTATGAACTACTGAAAACATGCCTCCAAAATTCCAAGCAAAAATTTTGTATCTACTTGCAGAAAAAAAAAAAAAAGAAATGGCCAAAAAATAAAAATAAAAAAGATGCGGTGCTTTCAGACCTCAAATAATGCAAAGAAAACAGCTTCATATTCATATTCAACAATTGTTTTAACTCAGGAAGAGGTCAGAAATCGACATCACTTACTTGCAGTCAAAAATACAGAAACTGCTTCTCATGCTTTATGTGGAATTGGACTACATTTGATCCCGCTCTGGAATTTTGGTGATTTTTCTGCATTTATGCTGAGGTTGAGACATTTAAGTTGCTGCGTAGTTCCTGCTCCACTAATCTGGTGATGTGTAAAGACTTTTCAGATCTTAAAACATTTTCCTTTTACCTACCCTGCCACTTCATAATCATGCGTTGTACTTTCATGAATTCCTGATCAGTCTTTGCTACGCCCATTAGCGCAACAATGGCTGTTTTTAAATCTGCTCGAGTTTGCTACGGTCTGTCCATTAAAACCCCAGTAAAACACATCCTAGTCTATGGTAGGAACATGACATAATATGAAAAAGGGTCAAAAAATACATTGGCAACATATTCACTCTCTGTGTAATGGTAAAAGAGAGAGACCAAACAGCAACCATTCCTGTCAAATTTGTCTGACACAGTTTAACATTTTATATCACCTATGCTTTGAGCGAAGGGTGTATTAAATTTAAACAGTCTACCGGGGGTGAGACAGTAACTACTCATAAACTCTTTAAACGACACCACGTACAAAAAAAAAATCCCTTTAAAAGTATATAGATTCACTGTACAGTTTAGGTAATGTTACCCCATGCAGCGAAGAGGTTAATAAAAACAAGTAAATTAACCCCCAAAACGGACTAAACCACCATGAAAAAGCAGTTCCAACTTAGATAATAGCTCGCTTACCACAGAAAGCTTCCTAATTAAAAAAGCAGAGAAAATGCTAATGAAGTTACCTAAATAGGGTCAACTATTGGGTTGCTCAGCTTCTGAGGTAAGATCTTTGCTGTTAGAAAAATTACGAGCGAAAGCAGACTGGTGTTGTTTTTCCTGTAATAATGGGCATTATTTTCACTTTTATGTGTTCCTCCTACAGAGAAAATAGGCCTGATCTCTCCCTTTGTGGTTGCTCCAACTGTTCACTTCCACCGCCCACACAACGCATTTTCCCAGGCAACAGTGTTCCTCCAAAGTTTACACACAATAAATAACGCTATGCCCAAAGCAGTTAGCAGTGGCCCCGCTCTCTCCCGTTTCCTGGCTGGAGTTGAAATGAAATGGTAATTTTGACTTGAGGAGGATTTCAAAGGGATGGCCTCCACTTTTCATCTTGATGCATACCACGAGCTCGCCGACACATTCACGCTGGGATTTAAAAAGGGAAGGGAAAAAAAAAAGAAACTAAGAAGAGGAAAGAAAAAAAAAAGCAGAATTTTAAGGTTTTTTTTTCTTCTATGAACTTCTTTCTTTTTTTTTTCTCCTGCCATCTCCCCAAAGATAGTGAGATGCAACGTTGCCGAGATCTCTCCCCCCCAGATGGACGGCATTTATATAAACAACCACCCCCGGTTCAGGGATCGTTTGATTGATGTGTCATTGTCCAAAGATTGTTTCCAGGCATTTGAATAGATAATTCAGCACTTGATGTAGACATTTCTCTTCAAAGGGCCAAGGGGCAGATGTGGGGGTAGAGCAGAGGTGTCCTCCATCTCCCATGCTATTTTTGCATCCAAGGCTTCAACCGGCTCCAGCCGTCTTCTTCTCCGGGGAGATTGACTGACACTTGAATCATTCTGCTCAAGATTATGCCGCAGTTTCCAAAACTGCTTCAGAGAGCTGCCTGAACACTCTGTTATGCAAATACCTTTGTCTCAAACAAAAGAACAGTGTCAAGATGCATCTTGTTTTTGTTTGTTTTCCAGGACTGCCTACAGTTGGATTCCAAGGTTGGACCAGGACCAAAAAGGATCCGAAGGAGGATTGTCAGAATATTTCAGTATCTCGGCTTCCAAGAGCGAAAAATGGAGTTTAGGCATCCAAAGCAAGGTATGCACATGTTCCACTCAAAAGAAACCCCCCAAGGTTCCCTCGTCACAGCGTTATCAGGCTCATCCATTTGGCACTGCAGTACCAGGGGTCCACTACACCGGCGCAGGCCAATTACATCCCATTGTCAGGCAGTCATTAGGGGAAAGTCAAGATGACAAAAGCTTGGTGAGAGCAAAGAAAGCAAATAAAAAAAAAAATAATTAAAAAACAATGTGATGTCTTCATTATCTCCCAGCTCCGCAGCCTGTGTAAAAAAAAAAAAAAAAGGGCCGGGGTTAATTACTGCTGATTACACGTCAGCACACCAGGCTCAGCGGGCGCACAGATCGCTTAGAGGGGGCCACAGAGACCCGGAGAGGAAAGGATGAGGTCGTTTGCAGACAATGATGTGAAATGAGTGTCAAGTGGTCCTCCTCGGTGGGTTCAGCTGGTTGGGAAGCAGATGAGGAATGTAGATGAGGCACCAAACCGGTGGAGTTTATCTGCCGGCGTGTACGTGTTTGTCTCTTCACTGCAGACCTTTGTGGTTGCTGTTTTTGGTGCTTAAAGAAATGCCCTGCTTGTAGTTGGAGAGAAACACGTCGACATAGGGGGCCTGTTTAATGTCACGCCACAGCATCTCAAACAGATTTAATTCTGCGCTTTGACTAGGCCACTCGAAAAACATTCTCTTAGCTTTTTGAGCCTTTCATCTAGCTTTGCAAGCTGCCAGGGTCACGCCTCTACAAGTTTCGTACGACTTAAGTCAAAAATATTCTACCTACTATTATTTCCTTGTGTTGCTAAAGAAAATCAGCCTTACATCATTATCCAATATCTATCTCATAACTCTTAAATTGCCGCTAGACCACCGAGGAAGGATTTTTGTCCCTTTTTCCTCTGCAGAATTGCTTTAATTCACAATGGAGGGACCTTGAACATGAGCAGGCCTGTTCTAGGCTATGTCATTCTGTCTCATTTGCATTCAATTCTGGATTTTCACTAGACCACTTCACCAAATTCACTCAGAGGAGGAATTGCTGGTGATTTGAATTGTCTGAATATTTGCCTTCAGGATTTTCTGGAAGACACCAAAAATTGCAGCAAGATCTCCAAAACGTTATGCCTGTAAGTTTCCCCCAGTCAAATAAACCACCACTACCCCGTTTGCTTATTGGTTTAATACTCACTTTTTAAAATGCTGTGTTAGTTTTACACCAGATCACAGTTTCCAAAAAAGATTTGCTTTGCTCTCATCAGTCCACAAAATAATCCCCCCAAAGTTTTGGGCATCATCATAATTATTTTTTTGACATAAGACGTACTCCTGTGCACTTTTTCACCAGCTGTGGAATATTTTTGTAACTCTGCATTAAAAGTAGCATTTAAAAGTAACTTTGGTCAGCTTGTGTCTCCTGGGAAGGTTTCCTACTGTTTTATGCCTAGTTGAGAGACTTTGTTGCTTATCTGTTCTTTAGGTCAGGGCATGGGGTCTAGATCTTTCTAAATGTTGTCAGACATGGCTGTATTTATGTGTTTTCTTGATTAGGTGTGCAGTAATCAGGCTCATTCAGATAGCTTTTTTTTTATTATTATAAATGGAATCATTTGAAAACTTTTTTTTTATATTTACTCATGCTATCTTCGTTTTATAATGAAATTGATCTGATCATATAAAGCATGTTAGTGTGACCAAACAGCAAAAATAGAGTAAATAAAATAAAGGGAAATGTATTTTTCATTTCATTGCTCACGGAAATCTTGATTGAGAAATAGGTGGAGTATATTTAGCTCTGATGCACCCAGTCAGAAATATATTTTCTTTTTTATCACAAAGTCTCTGGAGAGGCAAATACATTACTGTTAACGACAGTTGGAAAGTCTGACTTCAGCTGCTCCAAAAGACAAGATACGGATCTAAAGAAACCGAAATGCCGAGCTAAACACTTCCTCTCCTTTCAGATGCTCGCCACCATCAACAAGGAAGTTTGCTGATAGGTCACCAAAACAATTTCTGTCTCCGTCTTACTTGTGTAAAGTACAAACAAGCACTCAGGCCACCTCTGGGTTAAGTTTGTCTGCATTGTGCGAATTGTATCGCTCCGTTGCTTTTGTAGCCAAAATAACAGCGACAATAGAGGCTTTTGAGACATGCGGCAAAGCAGGCGGCCCAGGGCACAGCGTCGCAAACCTTCTTGCCGCTTGCAGAGCAAGAGCCGCTTTGTTTAAATTTCCCCAGATCAAAGGGTGCAATGCAAATTCCTGCAGCTTCCACGACGCCATTTGATGTTTGAAGGAGCCAAATTATTGCGGCGATTACAGTAGCCGTGCACAATCGATGGAGCAGTCCAAACAAGCTCTTTATTGTGGCTCTCAATTAGCGGTGTGACATCCCAGCACCCAACGTCTGAGAGGCGTCCTACAATAGGAGAGGCTGTTTGGGCTGATAAAGTGATTTGGCTTGGTGGGGTCCTTTCATCTTCACTGACAGCGGGGTATTCAAGGCTTCTGGGTATTCTTTCTCCACATCCTCACGCCTCGCCTTTATTGTGACAATAGCGCCACTGTGTTTAGTGTCTCAAAACTGCCACAAGCCTCTTTCTCCGTGCATAACTACCAACTAGTTGCCTCTCAGACGGGCTGTTGCGACGAGGGTCGTTGTTTAAAATGAAACAAGCAGTGAGTGATGTCCTGAGACGCGTTCGGCTAAATGAACCCCTGTTTCTGTTGCAGCGATTTGTGACTGTGTCCACGGTTGGCAAGCGGCATTCTGACACCGTCCACGAAGTTGGTGAAGGCAGCATTATTGTTGTTGCTCGTGTGGTTGCCGAGAAGCAGCTGCACGAGTTGAAACGATAACTTTGCCCGTGGGAAGGACGGAGAACCAGAGGATCAGGTTCAGCTGATAACACTTTGCATTCTGCAGGCGCCAGTGAAGGCTCTGATGCCTCATGTTTGATTCTCTCTTTCATGTTCTGCCTTCACTCTCGGTGTAAGCAGCACGGGTGAGGAGGAGGTGAAGCGATGGCGAGATGACTACAGAGGTTTACAGAAACCGGGATTTGATGCTTCTCTGTCAAGCTGATGGATAGAGGACTAAAGGGATGTTGGTTTTAAAACGCTGCAGGCTCTCGCAGCAGGCTGCATCACGGACAATAATCTGAAGGAAGTGGTTTGCCCGCAAAGAAATGCTGCATAAGAAAGTTACGGCTGTACATTTTTTAATGATTGTAGATAGAATGACATGCAGTTAGGATGTTCAAAATAATTGTTCAAATAATAGTCTTTTTGCACATTTCGTCACTTTGCAACCAAAGAAGTAATCTGGGGATTATAAATTTTACGCATGTGGATTTTGTATTCAGCACTCGTGACTCAATTATATACACTTGCAGCAGTTTGCTGTTACAGTTGTGAGTTTATTTGGGATGTCTCTACAAGCTTTAAACATGAAGAGACGGCTGAGTCGCACTGTCTGCAGAGCATCGCCGCACGTTAATGTTTAAGTCTCACTGAAAACAAAAACCTCAATTAGATTTAGGTCGAAGCAATGATGAAACGTAAATAATGCTTTGATCGAAGCTCTTGCGCTGTATTTCCAGATCTGGCTGAGTGTTTAGGGATGTTCTCAGGCTGGAATGTAAACTTCGACCAGAGTCTCAAGCATTTCACAGCTTCTAACAAGTTTTCCTCCCAGGATTACCTTGTATTTAGCTCCCTCTTTCTTCCTACGCACTCTGACCAATATTTACATCTCTGATCATGAACGACATTCCCAAAGGATGACGCTACCACCACCGTGACATTGTAACCTAACACTAATAAACTCTGTGTGTGAGAGGTCCACCAGACGTAGAGTTTTGCATGTAGGTCAAACATTTCATTTTAGCTTTTAGCACTTTCTTCCTGCAACATGTCTGCAGTATTCTTTACATGGCTTTTGGCAAATTCCTGAAGAAAAATCTACTTGCCACCTGAGCTGTGGATCTCTGCAGCTCCTCCAGAGTTACAATGGACCTCTGGGCGTTTTCCCTTGTCAGACAGTCATGTCCTAATAGGTTTTCATACGCTCTGTAAGGTGACGGTACTCTGTGAGATGTTAGCGTAGTATTGTTGTCTAATATTCTCTAAAACTTTCCAAAACTTTATACTTGGGCGCTGTGTTCCTTGATCCTCTGTAAACTCAGCTGTATGTGTATGCCGAGATTAAATTACAGTTATTTACTAACTGGTGACTTCTGGTTGCTCTGGAGTATTTTTTTTAAACTATCAGAGCAGCTGAATGCAAATGTACATCACACTTTTCAGATTTTATTTTTAAAACACTTTGAAAGTAAGTATTATTTCCTCCATTTCAAAGTTGGGCACTACTTTGTGTTGGTCCATCACATAACAGACACACACACACACACACACACACACACACACNCACACACACACACACACACACACACACACAACTGACTGCAGATCAGCAAATTAGTTACTTAGACTAAAAAGAAAACTAAGATATAGGTGTATTTCCTGTACACACATCTTTCCTGGGACACGTAGTGCATTCAAAGAAGATTTTCAGAGCTTAAGAACTTGGAATAACAAAATAAATCTCTCAGTTTTAGAGGGAATGAACAAAATGTAGGGTTAGTGCTAATTTGTTAGAACTAGGGTGTGAATTCAGTTTACTTGGAGTTATTTTCCTTCATGAAATGTCTGCGTTCACCTGGTCCAAGATGTTCATCGCTGTGAGAAAATCCCACAGCTCTCCCGCCTAAGAGAAACATACAGCACTAATAGATTTAGCTTAATTGCACATCAGCTTGCACAAGTGCCTCTGTTTTCTCTCGGCCGTAAAAAGGGCTTAGCGTTTGTTGTTGGTTCAAGGCTCTCTGAAGGCTAGGCTGGCATCTGGAGGGCTCTGGATAAAGGGGGAACCTGTGGTGCTGGTGGGTTGAACTGTTATTGTTTGAAAATTGTGCAAACAGCCCTCACAATGCCGCATCCATGGAAAAAAAAAAAAAGCAAAGACGGAGCTAAAAGGGAAGAGAAACGGGCAAATAAAGAATGAGAGAGAGAACAGGGGAAAAAAAGTCTTGTGAAGCTTTGACTGACGACTTAACAGGCGAAACCGAATTTGTCTTTTGCCGCAAGATGTCAGATGCCTTGCCAGTGAGTGAGGGAGAGAGATGGAAAAAGCACACCACAGGATCTCTCCTGTGTCTTTTCTCGCCCTTCTCTTTTCTCCTCTGGTTTAAGACAGCTTGGTAAATGTGAAAACATCAAAGGCCCAACACTCAGAAAGTACACTGTTGTTCCAGTAACCACATGAAACAGAAATGGAGAGAGATGGAGGAAGGCTTGGAGAGATAGAATAAGTTTTTTTGGGTTTTTTTTCGCCTGTCTTGCATTTAAATAAAGACCTTATGGAGGAAATCGGCTAAAAAACAGGATGTTAGCTCTTTTATCTCTTCCCTTCGAAGTCCACTGCGGGGCTAACCAACACCACAACAAAAGCAGCCGTGGCTCGTCCTGCGCAACAACACGTACGACTCCTCCACAAACACAGCTGATGGGGGCAGAAAATAGAGCCGGCGAGGTTTGTGTAGCTGCAGCTCTGACTCATTGTCATTAAGGGCAGCTCTCTGTAATGGATGCTAAACTTAGACAGGAGTGAGCTCTTTGCCACAGACATTCCTCAAGTGTTCAAAAAGAGGAACAAAACGAAACGGTCCCGAACTCAACAGGCTGTATTCATGCAAAGTCTTATCTGCACGCAGAGACCACCCAGGACTGACAAGTCACTTCCCACCTTTTGGTTGTGAGTGTTGTGCAGGCTTTTCACTTCATACGTGCATCTGTGAATGACTCCATTCTCTCTCTCTCTCTCTCTGTTCCTCTCTGTACGCGTGTGCTTCCACCTCCCACCATCTGGGTCCTGTTCGGAGAGATTTTCTGTAGAAATCACAGTCACGCCGTGGTAGGATTACCACTGTGAAAAGCAGCACCTGGAAGAAACTCCGTGCTCCTTCTCCCTTTTTTTCCTCTCAGACGCTCAAAGAAGTTTCTGGCTTCCCAGCTTGAGGCGCAGGATTTGTTTTTGACCTACATGGGCGTGCTCGGCCTCGCGTTCTCCTCCGAAGAAGCGAGAGAACACATCTGAAATTCGCACTCAGCTGCATCCAGCAAGGTTACAGCATTTCAGAAGATAAACAAGCCCGTTTCTCTCTCTCTCTGCATGTGTGTGTGTGTTGGTGGGAAATCGCATCAGGATATGTTTACTTCATATAAATATATGTACATTAAGCATGTATCATATTTTCTTTTGTTTTTTTATTACGGTGAGCCAAACCATGGATGATTATCTGCACTGAGATTTAAGCCGATGAAAGAAGGAATTGAGTAATCCTGGATGAAAACTGAGTCTGAGCATCTCCACTGAAGATTTTCCATTAGAAATAATCTTAGTCCAGGATTATCCACAATTAAAACTGTTTTTGATGTTCTCCATACACACACACACACACACACACACACACACACGACACGAGTAGTTTGTTTATTTTCAGCATTGAGTGACGCTGTACATTTGAGGAAATTGCTTGAGTGTCGAATGAAATATTGGCCTGAAGATTCACATCGCAGCTATGCAGCATTTATCACTTCCAAATCCTCGGTCGCAAGGATCTAACAGCCTCTGTAATCCTCTCAGTAATTTAAGAAAAATGTGACTTATATTGGTTCACATGCATCGCTTTATAGGAAAAGTAAGTTGATTTGCATACTGTCCCAGTAAAAAGGAGCTAAATATTAAGCTTGAAACTTCAGTAGCTTCGAAGTTAAAATTGAAATTATTCATATCTCCGGAAGATTTTGTCTTAAATTGACTGATTCGTTTTACAAACAATTTTGTCTTATTGGAAGTCATGCTCATATTTTTGGAGCGGCCAAGTCAGACCTAAATATTAGGGTGATGGAAATGAGGCCTTCCAATCTCAAAAACCTGGTAATTAGCAAAATGCCGGTGAACACCTGGACAGGTGGTTTGATTTCTGTGATGCCAAAACGATTTTCAACGACTATTGAGAGGGAGACGACTCATTTCGAATGTACTTTGATCTTATAACATGCAAATACAAACAGATCCGTTCCTTTGTTTTCCAAAACCGGTGCTGTTTTTATGGTCGTATTCGAGGGGCATGCTTTCTGGCTGGTCAAGTACTGAAAATCTGTTTCCTATTCATTAAATGCATCGAAATCTAAAAACTCCCACAGTTTCCGGCTCATGAATGAATCACCCAACAGCATGTACTGTGATGTAGTTTGTTTTTAGTTGAACAAAAATCAGATAAATGTTAGGACCATAAGCTTTGTTGCATGGATTCAGATAATCTTTTAATCTTTTCATTTTCTGTTGGATTCAACCTTGCTCCACTGTCTCAGAATCTGCAGCATGTTTTTCTCTTTTTAGGTTAATGCAATAAAAAATGGAATTGGCAGGTAATATTAAAAAAGAAGAGAAATCTAAACCAGGAAGTAAAAGCTTTATTATTATTATTTATTATTATTATGTATTATTATCAAGCCAAAGCGTAAACTGTGAGTAACATTAATCTCATATCATCAGACTGAGGATAACACTTAACAATGTTTAGAGAAAGTTACAGATGCAGGAAATACTGTTCAAGATGCTGTCAAATGCAACAGATTGTTCAGCTCCGTAGATATTTGTACAGCTAGTTTAAACTTGCTCTTATCGTAAACCTTCTTAAAGAAGAGGGAAGCAGCTTTGTTTATTCATTTTAAAGGTACAAAACACAAAGAAAGGATGACACAGTTTGCCCCCATTGCCAAATTGTGTGTCTTTTAAAAATCCAAACCAAACCTCTGATAAAAGGTGCGTTATATTTGCATGCGCTTTTCGCCATTTTTGCAAAACAGTAGCTACATCCTGACTGAAATCCTTTTAAAGTGGTACAATTACATCTGATAAGCCACTAGGGGGACTGAGTTTACACAGGTGCTAATATGAATATGTCTGATGTTGCATTAGGTTATTGCCTGTGTTTGGTATAATCCTGAAAAGCTGTAGTGTTTTACTAACAAAAATAATAATTTTTGTCAATCACAATTATGAAATTGACAAAGGTTTGAAAGCCCTATTGTCCTAATATACAGCAGGTTGTAATATGTGAATGTAGGCTTAGTGCACCTCTAAATCTGTCAGAATACGTGGAAGTAAAAGTGATAAAACTTGTGAATGTGTGGAGAACTGTAGGCTACAAAGTAAATAATGCAGTGTGGGGGAATACTTGCTCTGTGCAGGGGGAGTTGAGTAGCGTGACACATTATTCATCTGTAATCAGGGTTGTGGGTTCAGAAAATATTCTGGATTATGCAGCGCTTACAAGTCCTGTGACTGTTTTTATCGGATGCATCGCAGCAGTTCAAAGCTCCTGCTTTTGTCCTTTTTTTTTTTTTATGTGCATGAATGTACATTCTGTTGCTAACAAGCCTCCGTGTCTTTTATATCCAAGTTGCCCGAACTCTCGACTCCCCGCCTGCCCTCCAATCTTGACCCTTTGACCCTGCACTCCGTGCCTGGCAGCGCCAAGCCCCTGATGTCAGCAACATCGCTCATCGCAAAGTGTCCACTGCCACCTCGAGCCCCACTGTCCATTGTCAGGCCAACTGTGAGCGTCCTTGTTCTCGCGGAGGACAGACGCTGGCGCGGCACGCTTCCTCTGTAAATGATGAAAGAGGGTGGGAGAGTCGGGCTGAAAGCGCAGGCCTTGTTCGTCGGGCGCGCTGGACGCCGAGCTGATCGGAAGGCGCCTTTCTCCCCCGACAGTAACTTCTGTGATCTGCCAGATAAAAAAAAAAAAAAAGAAAAAAGAATGTGTTTGATGTCCTGATTTGAATAAATACCCTTATGATAATCGTTTTATAGTCTTTGTGCGAATGTAGGAGTGTGTACCAGCACATTTATTTTGTCTTTATGACTGTGACCTAATTATTAAAATGTAAGGATTTATTGTTGCATTTCGAAGAGCGTTTGTGACCCTCGGGCTGAACAATAAAGACCAGCGTGGCTCCTTAATCTCTACCACTGGCTTGAAATCTTTTTGACATCATGAGCATCTATTTGGGCAAACATAGGGAGCACATGATTCAATCACATGCAATACCATCTATGTGGCATATTTCCCAGAAATACTGTTGATCAGGCCACATTAAAACGTTCAAAAGCAAGGGTGACGCATCGTCAGCAGCGTTCTCCTGACATTTTACAGCCCATGTCATGGTGACCTTGTGTTTTTTTCACGCATGAGGCACATATTCTGTAAGTACACAAACAGATCTGTGTGCATTTCTTGGAAATTTACAGGGATTCACATCTGGAGCAAATTCTTTTTACTGGATTAAAAAAAAAAAAAAAAAGTCAGGAGGGGGAAGTGAAAGCTCAAATGAACAACATCAGCCGTGTTGATGTGGTTGTACACAAACTCTCCTCATAAGGATAACCTACACAGCATCTTAAAAGTGAGCTACAGGGCCCCGCATCAGTGTTCAGAGCGCTCTGACCTTTCCACTTTGTGTCACGTTACCAACACAAACTTCAATGTGTCTTAGGGGGATTTTATGTGGCAGACCAACACTAAGTAGCGCATAGTTATAAAGTGGAAGTATGCAGTTTTTCAAATGAACAAATAAAAATCCGAAGGATCCTCAGCCCAAAATGAATGCTTGGTGGAACCTTAAATCACCTCAATGCATCTGGAAGTCTTTTGGAGCTGCTCTTTACGACCTTCGCACATTCTTTTCTCGGCGTTGCTCAAGCTCATGCATTTTGGATGGACAGAATCTGTGAACACCAATTTTCAACTCTGTTGCATTTCAGTCTGGACATAAACATAAGTGGCTAATGTAATTTGATCCGAAGCTTTCCTCCTTCGCTCTGGGTTTGGTGTTCCAGTAGAAGAGAGAAAAACTTGGTCACAGCATGATGCTGCCTCTACTATGAGGATCCATTTGGTTTGGGTCATGTGCATTGTTGGCTTCCTGCCACATATTGGGTTTTGCATATGACCCAAAAAGTTACATTTTGCTCTCATCTCGCCTGTGCACCATAGCAAACAGCTTTTAAATGGTTTTCTTTTACTAATAGCTATTTTTTTGTCACTAAGCCGTAGAAGCCAGGTTTGGTGGGGGGGACAGTTGTTCTGTTGTTTGATTCTCCAACCTGAGCTTGTGGATCTTTGCATCTCCTCCAGAGTTACAGCTGAAACGAGAAGTTTACATACGCCGAAGGAAACGATGCATGCAACATTTTTCTCTCGCCGACCAAAGTTAAATCGGACCAAACCAAAGGCGGACAGAACTGGTGAAACTGTGTCAGGTTTGTAAAATGCCTGGGTTAGGGTTGCATGCCTTTTCAGGTCTACTCACAAATTCTTTATTGGATTAAGATCATAGCTTTGTGACTGGCCACTGCAAAACATTGACTTTATTGTCTTTGATCACCTTTGGCTGAATGCTTCGGCTCGATGTCCATTTGCCCCCAAGCTTTAGATGCTGTGTCAGTAATTTCTACATGATGTTCTTTTCTCATGACACCATCTGTTTTATGAGGTGCATCAGTTTCTGGTGGGGTTCCCAGGCTTACAAAAGTCCCCCCCTCTATAAATGAAGGTCATTATGGCCAAACTGTTCCACTTTAGATTCCTCTGATGACAGCACATGAATGAAGATATTTGTCCTTGTGTACATTTGCAAAATGCAGTATTTCCTTCAGAGTAGTGGCTACATTTCGTTGTGGACAATGCCTCTATCAAACCACGCCTGTCTTGACTGGGGGAGTCAGTTTGAGTGGAAGTCCACAGTAGATATTACAGCTTTGTAATACTCATTATGTTCTCAGATGATGAATTGTTCGGGGTTCTGTGAGATGTCCAAAGCTCAGACTGTTGTCTTAACTCTGCTAACTCTCCTGCTGATATTCTCCTTGGAATAATTGCTTTGTTTATTGGCCTTAGTGATGCTGTTTGTTCTCTAATGCTCTCCACGTAATTGTTGAAACATTTGCAGAATGCCATATTTCTGGGCTTCCATTTGTGAAAACCAGGTTTCCTTGTGACTTCGTCCACATCTTTGTGCTGGCCTATCATGTGAATTCCAAATAAAATGCATCTGAATTTGTGCTTGTAATGTGAGAAGTTATGAAAATATTCAAAGGATGAGGCTACCTTTGCGAGGCACTGTATTAAAGATGTGGCAAAACAACAATTTCACCTGGTTTTTAAGACCTAACAGAACATTTTGTGTTCGGTCCCCTCCACTCTAGTTTAATTAACATTAGTGTTTGATATGTTTGATCCAACATGTTTGTTTGATCGTATGTTTCACCTTAATCGGCTGAGACAGTTGGGTGTCTTCTGTCATGTAAATTCAACATTCTGTGGCCTGCTTCCTTTGAAGGATTGCAAAGGCTCAGACAGACCCAGACTGAGACTTTTCTGAGGAATTCACTGTAGGTGTCACACACACACACAAATCTTGCTCCCTCCTTGTCAAAAAAAAGAATAAAAAAGAACCTATCGTGCTTCCACACCATATGGAGAATTGCCCCAATTTCTTTTCCTTTATATCAAATACAATCCTTTTCAAGTCGAGCCTTTTGTAGCATATACCACATGTGATTTAGGCTCTTGTGCAGCGCAGCAAACTTTGTGACTTTTTTTGATATCGCCGTGAGTTGTGTCTGACAAGTTTCCATCACTCACTTTACAACCTCACCTCCCCCCCTCCCTCTTTCCCTCTCCCTCCATCACAAAAGAATATTTTCCATTCCATCGATTGATTAGCATACATCAAGCCCCGTTGTTACCGCAAAGCTTCATTTGAATCTTCTGTACCTTCCCCACGTCTTTCAACCGCCAGCTGTCAGCCACATCAACGCAGGCGTGCTCCGCGCCACACAAAGTTAAATTGAAGCGCTCCCTAACACTATATATAGATAAAATGTCACTTCCATCAAGAGACGCGGCACCTTCGAAGTCGTCAATACAGAGCGCTTCATCACGGGCAAAATAACTTTGAAATCGGAGAAGAGAGTGGAGATGAAACAAACTATTCTCTTCTTTCCACTTTTGTGCTTGAAAGAGGGGGGGGGGGAAGAGAGATTATTTTCTAAAGTGGGTAAAAGCGTTTTAAGGGGGCTTGTTTTTTGATCTGTCTGTCCATCACGGAAAACGAAGAACACCTCCTGACGCTTCTGATCGTTAGGTGTCCTCAAAGTGTCTCAAAGTCTCTTTGTTACCGCTGAGTGCGTCGATTAAAGGGAGGAATATTATTTATTCATTTTGCCATTGAGCAAAAGGAAGAGATCCGAGAGCTTAGCGCTCATTTTCGTCAAACTCCTGAGGTGAGGTGATGAAGTCAGCTCTCTTTGGAGAGATGAGCCGAGTTGAGGTAAAAAGTTGTTGAATTAAAGTTTTCTTTGTTTGCCCCGCACACTTTTATAAGGTCTCAGTGATGTTTTTGACAAAGTAAATGCTGTTGTAGCTTTATTAAACAGTTGAAGCGAAATGTTGTCTAAAATGTATTAGTTCGTTGCAGGCAACACAAACACTTCCTCACCATGGAAAAATAATAACGCCATACGTTCAAAAAGGATGCAGCGAGCCTATTGAAGGTTAATTTATTAACTTAATTAGTTTAACAGTTTATTGGCAAACTCATCCACTGCCAAACTGCCTACAGTTGCAGGGTCGCAGGTAACTTTCTCCAGTTATTTGTCATGTTTGACTCCAACACAGAGACACACAGGACATCAAGTTCTCACTCAAACCTACGGACAATTTGGAGAGACCAGTTAACGTAACTGGCCTTCGACTTGTGGGCAGAGTACCCAGAAATAACCCACACAATCAGAGGGAGAACTACAAACTCCATGCAGAAAAACCACCAGGTCAGGATTCAAACCAAGGAATCCTCTTGCTGCAAAAGCAGTGCCAGAGAGAGCAGGGTAAGCCCAGAGCATCAACAAACCACCGTACTTCGCTGTTGGTGTTTCAGCCTATGCTTCATTCGCTCTTCATCAGACATATTACCGTTTCAGAGACCAAAAAGTTTCAGTTTCGATCCGACGTTCTTCAGAGGAGCATTCTGAAACGTACTTGCTCTGTTTATAAAGGTGTGAGCCAACTGGAGCTGCCTTCGCTCCTGTCTTTGCATCAGCATTAGAAAACATCTTGAAGGTCAGGCATGCAGCAGTCCTTTATCAAATTCAACATGAAACCTCAGGGGCTGCTGCTACCAAGCCTTCCTGCACGTTCTTTGCAGTAAGTCAAGGATTTTTAATAGGGCTGAACCGACTGCAGTTTTCTGGCCGATCGCAGATTACCGATCTTTTAAAAAGCTTAACCTGCCAATCCCAATTTTGGCCTATTCCAATTTTTTTGTCTGAAATGTTGAAATGTTACTCAATATAGCAAAAAAGTTGTTGAGTTGGCAACAGTGGGGTCAGTATTGTTAATTGTAAACATGCAGACATAAGATGGAGGGCCGGTCTGTCAGTCAAACCTTTCTTACCGGACAGCAAAAGAGGACAGTGGTTGATTCTTATACCAAGCTAGAAAAGATCAATGGATAAGATCAGCTTCGTATGTGTAATCTGCCGATCAGCGATCTCCCAAAATTAAGGAAATCGGCACCGATAACTTGGTGCACCCCTAGTTTTTAAATACTTTCCTCCTTGGGTATCTGGTATTAGTCATTAACAGCTTTTCCTTTCTGCCACCAGGTGGCATAGACCAGCTCTCCTTTAACTTAAAACTTGCGAAAATGCTTCCGGCTGTGTATCTAGAAACATTCTGGGTCTTTACTGTCTTTCTACTGAGTGTGTCATTGACTGTCAGCAGTCAAGTCATCCCTTTAGTGATTCTGTAGGTCAAAACATAACATCTCTATATCAAAAATATTCCTCCTTCCCTCATATACTGGATTTGGGGTTTTCATCAGCTGTCCAATCAGAAGAATTTAAAGGAATATACAGTTAAAAGTTGGCAGAAATCTATAAAATGAGTTCAACTTTTTAAATTGAGTGAAGGGAATAAATTATTCTCTCAGAGTCACATTTATTAAAATGCACCTGTACAAGCAGGCAAAGTACGGCACAATCAGCACACCCGACATGCGACTGGTTCATCTTTCCACCGCGAAGACGATGTCACATTCATCTCTGCTCCATTTTGAAAACACGCTTTCTGATTCTCTAACGTGCCTCTCAGATTGGAAGTCCTTTCCATTCCAACTGTTTCAAGGTTTTTTTTCTCTTTTACTCTTTCCCTTTTTTTTTTTTCTCAAATGCTCTATCCTGTTGCGAGGTTGTCTCTTAGAAGTTGAAAAGTTCTTTTCAAGCACAAAGTTTTTGCCGTCTTCACTTTTTCAGCTGGCAAGATGAATATCGTCGGGACAAAGCAGAGAAAAAGGAAAGGCTTTTGACAAGACTTCTAAAGGCCCAGGAGCTCGTCCTGTCTTTTCCCTTTTGCAGTTCCTACCCGTTACCGGCTGCTAAAAAGCCGCACAATCAAATGCAAACTAAGAAGTCGGCCTTTTAAGATACATCAGTGGGGCCCTTGTGGCAAAGCCGCTCGGCTTAGGTTTTTCACAACTTTTTCGAAAAAGAAGAAATTGGTGCATTCTCTTTTCTATCTGAGCTGCAGACAGTAAGTTCATGCTCTGTATGTGCAGAGCAGGCGATGCGGTGAATGCATGATCTGGAGAGCCCCCCTTTTTTTTTTTTTTTTTTGCTCCAGGTGCTCTCGCTTGCAAGAATTTATCTTGTACAGAGCGTGATTTATGTTTTGTGAATGTAAGTGGTGGTTACAGTTGTATGTGAAGCAGACCTCCCTCATTCATTTTAACGCCGAAATGTGGGAACGGTGAGCGATGGAGAAAAGAGGCGAGTGTACAAAAGCGACATGAATACCAGATGGTTATTTTTTTCCTCTCAGTCCGGTCATGAGTTGCTCTTTGTAGCTCGTGCTTTCTGGTCAATCTGTGTTAGACATTTGAAATCTAAACAGTCGGTGTTTTCTGGGCCGAGGCGGAGGGCGGGAAGGGGGCGTGGGGAGGGAGGGTTGTGGTTTGACACGTTCAAGAATCACTTAGTGAGGCGGCATCACGGGGTGGCCTCAAGTAACCTGAAATAGCTGAAACTAGACCTCTGGGCAAATAATCACCTTGGGCCTGCATAAAGCGCGATGTTTATGCATTGTAAATTGTGAAAGCGAACGCTTTAACATTGTGTGGCATATGTATTTCAAGGCTTTGAGAATTGGATGCAATCCCGAATTTCACCCACACAACCACAGGCTTTTGCTCTAGCGCTCTTGACTGAAATATCTTTTGCATTCCAAAATGGACAAAAAAAAAGCAACCTTTTTTTTTCCCTCTTTTGAGGCTGCTTAAAGAATGTGTCTGAAGCCCTTCCCCTGCTGCTACCAGGCGTAGCTATCACTGCTGCAGGGTCACAAACCCGTCCACTGTCATCTCCCCCAAAAGTGAAAGATTTGTGTGTTGAATCCAAACACGGCGCACTTACTCGGTTTTAGTCCAAACTGGACTCACAAGGTAACCGCAGGTCTGACGATCTGAACAAACAACAGGAATCATTTAGATACTTTGAGCGTTCTCTCATCCGTCTTTGAAGAGGTTTATATGGGAGACTTTTTTTTGGCAGGGAAGCAAGCTGTCACACTCGTCGTGCACTGTAATTTCCTGGACTTGTAACACACCTACTCCTTTGATGTGGGTTTTCGAAACCTCGTCCTTCAACCTGTTTACCCTGCGAGCATCTCGGTAACCGGTAATATGCTTAATGATGTCATTGCACACATGTCTCTTTTTATTTTTTTATTTTTTTTTTCAATCCTTACTTCATCAACAAGTTGGGCCAGTTATGTCACCGACTCAGATCTTTATAAACGGGGGTGTGTTACTGTTTTTTCCTGCGTTGTTCTGCGGTTATACAACTATGTCTGTGAAGGTGAGTTTAATCATCGCACATTCATCCAAAGATCAACACGACTCGTCTGTGCCTCCAACATCAAAGAGCGAACACTTCTGTATTCGTCTTTTCAACCGCCTTCTCATTCCTGACCTGTGGTTTAAATGTTTTTGTTTTGTGCAAGTTCTTCCTTAATGAGAACTTGTTCTAAATTCAGTTGAGCCACGTAGAAGTGAATAACGTTCATTCAGCACTTAGATACTCTGAACTAAGTTTACAGTCCTCATTCATTTAATGCAAATAGTCAGATTTCAGAAATACAATACAGGTAATGAGTATAAGGATTATGTTATTGACTAGCATCAGTTTATTCTCTCTTATCTTCCTTTGTAACATAAACTGTATTTTATAATTGCTAATTGTAATTGACTGCAGCTGCACATTCAAAAACCCACAGCAACAGTGAACAACCAAGTTGCAGTTATCTTGGTAAATTCAGATCCTAAATTACGTTAAACCGCTTAAGTTATACTGCGGTCATTAATTCAATTCATTTTAGATATTACTCACAACACAATGCCAGTCCTCAGTAAGGTCATCTAATGGCTGGACAGACATTTTTACTCCATCTTCACTCCGTAAACAAGAAAATAAATGCAAACACTCAGTGCATCCTGATGGATTTAAGAGTTCGAAGTTGAACCTTCAGGAATATCCTTATTGGTGAAGCAAAGCTGGATACAGCGGAGTGAAGTTTAAAGCGAGAGGAGCAGCTAAATTACCTATATGAGTAAGCAGACTGAGAGCGCGCCTCGAGGGGAAATGACTGACTGCGACTTTTTCTCTGGGAATTTTTGGAAGTTTTCCCCTAAAAAAACAAAAAACAAAAAAAACAAATGAAATGTGAAATGAAGTCATTTCACAGAAAACTGTGAAATGACTTCAAGATAAACTGCATTCCCTTCGTGCTCCGTACTCAAAAATCAGTAGCGTTCAGCTCAAAGTTCTCCACAATCTGAGCTCAACTCATGAACACATTCATTTGAACAATCTGCAATGTTATGCTGTGCAATAATAACATGTGCAACACACCCAGCAGAAAGGCCCTTTTTGTTGTTATGCTAAAAGGAGATGGATATCAGTCACTGGAGCTGGCTGCGTTAGGTTTTGGTGCCGTGCAGCTGTGCCGGGGGCTCTGAATGGAAATATGACGAGTTTTGTCTGTGGAATGTCTCGGCATGAATGTGCAAAGATTTTGAACTTTCACCTCATGTGTGCAGCAGCTGAGGTCTTAGCTGGGGCATTCCTGTTCTTCCAACAGCTTTCAGCTAGTATCAGCTCTCCCCTCTATGCCGTATCGCAGATTATATCACAACTTCAAGAGCTTAATGTGAAAAATCAAGACAATTTGGCTCAGGCTTTTTTGGTCTGTTGTTTGTGGTGTGCTCATTTCAGCATGAATATAGTTTTGTGTTTGTTTCTTGCAGGAATTGGCTGATGTGCGGAAGAAATCAGTAGGACACGCTGCGATAAGTAAGTGAGGTTTTTTAAAATGTTTTTATGTACTGTATTAAAACGTTGCTTTATGTTAGGTACGCATCATGAATGGAAAGCTGGTCAATACATTAAACTGGTAGCTTTGCATTATGCTGTTTCTCACTGAATTGCAGAACATTTTTAAAACACTTGGTTTTGATTTCTGATTCTAGAGGTTGGTCTTGTTGTTCTGCTGGTTTTGCTTTGTATTGTTTGCTAATCTGATGTGTTATCTGATACCTCAAAATGGAGAGCTGACAGTAAATGATAGGACAGACAAAATAATATTTGAATTTAAATTTTGTGAACTTGCCTTTGAAAAAGACCAACATACGAAAAACTAAGGCAGACTAAGATGAGAGTCCGGTGTTCATCCTAAAACTTTCCTTTTTCCTTCATGAACCTTCATTGTATTTCAGAGTCTAAACTGACTTCATATTTAATTTTCCAGCTTTAGCTGCATGTTTATCCCACTAGAAGTGGAACAATCCTCTGTCTCAAGTCTTTTGCAGACCTTAGATTATATTCTTCAAGGACTGCTCAGTTTTTAACTCCATCAATCTTCCCATCAACATTTATCAGTTTTCCTGTACCTGCTGAAAAACCAGCATTCCTCCATAGCGCTTCCTCTACTATGTTTTGTCTTCAGGATTGTGGGTTTAGGATGGTATTTGCAGGGATTCTTTTGCAACTTAGAAGATGTTTGATATAATTTTTGAATATCATGCCGCTGTTATTAGTGTGATATTTCCATATTTCTTCACTTTATTACAAAAGTCAGGTCTGTGGAGTGCATGAGCTGCTCTCCCATTCGAGCTGTGAAGATAATTGGGGTCCTCTTGCCTGTATTCCCTGAGTATTATTCTCCTGTCCTAACTAGTCAGTTTAGATGGAGAACCATGTTTTGGTAGGTTTGTAGCTCAGGATGCCGTTTTATAAACCACCATTAAACTTCTTCACAGCCTCATCCCAGACTTGTCGGGTGTGTTCCTTTGCCTTTATGATGAAGTTTACTCACTAATTTTCTCTACTAAATCTCTGTGGCTTTAATGTAATTAAATCACAAAAATGCTAACTCTTAATCAGGTTACGTCTAAAAACAGTCAGTTGCACTAGATTTTGTGGATTTTTATTACAACTATTATTTTTTTGTGAAACGAGTCTTTTGTCTTCCACATCATGACGACTTTGCTGCTTTGTTTTTGTCTATCTAAAAAAAAAAAAAAAAAAAAAGATCCCAATATGATACAGAGATGTTTGCGGATTTAGCATAACAAAACATGGCAAGGAAGGACTGTGAGTGTTTCTGGAAGGCACTTTAAATCACATGAAAGAGGTAAATATGTGTCTCAAGCTACAAGCTAAAACAGTTTAGAGTAAGACGGGTCAATCCAGAGGTTCTGTTTTTATTTGGTAAAGTTGACATCATCACCACTACTGGTCTGGGAGAGTTCTTGCAATTTATTTTGAAATTTAGGTCAGCCCTTGTTGTTTCAACGTGTGTTAACCTTTTGAAGACAGTAAAAACAGCAGTACGTGTTTGGGCATACCTGTCCAAACTACAAAAATAAAATAAAATGAATTTTAAATGCATGATTTTGAATTTGAGATGAAAAATGTAAAACAGGATCCTAATTTAAAAGGCTCAGCACACACTCACACACCGTCGGTCCCTGCCGCCCCAGCTGCCCAGGATCTCTAAAGTCACGTTGTCCCAGTGTGATTGAAGGTCCAGCTGGTAGACCAGCCCTTTTCATCCCTTTCCCTTTTATGAGAAAGACAAACAGCTCCATGTCGTCACCCACACTAGAGAGATTGATACACACACACTCACACGCAGACAGGGACATATGCACACACACACGCACACACACACACACACACACTCACATTTTCTTAATGGATGCCCTCTCTCTCACTGTAATCACTTTGCTAATGACCTGCTTGAACTCTGAATGAAACCCAGAGGGTTGGAACAAAAGGTGGCTGTAGCTTAAAACGTGCAGCATGTGAACATGGCTGACTGGAAATAGCTTGTGATGACTTGATGACTTCTAGTCTGAACTTTAAGACTGAAAAAAAAAAAGGCAACTTTTTCAGGTTTTGTCTTTGTATGGAAAACATCCCAGATGACCTTTCATTCCTCCTTTGACAACCAGTTTTTAACAAAATATCTACAGGTATATCTCGGTAAATTATAATATGCATTACTCTTAGGCTCGTTTGTCAGGTTCAATATAACTTTTAAAAAATAAAAACCAGTAAGCTGGTATAACAGGTACTATTCATTATGCCAACATTTCTAAAATTAAATTTTTTTATTGTTTTTTTCCTCATATTTTTTGCTGCTGTAATCAGAAAATCATAACCAGCAAAAATAAAGGCTTGAAAAAATATTGGTGTGTGTAAATAATGTTTACAATAATGTTACACTTGGTAAATTGAGCAAGTTAAAATAATGAATGTCTAAATTATATTCTAATTTGCAGAGATGCACCTGTATAGTCTACTGTACGGATATGTGGTTATATGATTCCCCCTTCACAAACTGCTGCTCCTATTTTGCATAAGAAGAGCATCAGTCAGAACTAAATGGCATATTTTGTAAAGTTTTGACCTACTTGTGCTGATTTTAACCCCTTCCAGCTTCTCTTCAGTGAGTTTTGCAGTAATTATTTATGTGAGAAGCAGTGCTGATGGAGGTAAAAACTCTAATTTAAAATAAATGTTAAAAAAAGGCATTATAGTAAGGAACATCTCTGGTGAGATGGAAACAATATGGTAGCTTGCTTAGTGATCATAATTCAAACAAATAATTATGATAATTCAAATAAGTATTTGATGATTGCTCAGATGGCTTAAAGTAGTTGACCCTTCTACTTCTAGTTTAAAATTCATTGGCACAAAATAGTTTTTAATTCTAAAAAGGAAATAAAAAATATTCCTTTTTCTTCTCTTTTTATTTTTGTTTATCTACTTTCTGACCATTGCAGTTAATGACTTATTTTCTTTTAGCTGAAATGACTTCAGCTTTCTGGTGTTTCACCCCCATAAAATGGCCTAATTTGTGCAAAAAAGGCTGATCTACTAATATTTTAGTGTATCAGCATAAAAAACTTGAAATTCATCAGATTATGAAGTCCTGCTTTGATAGTTGTTTCTGTGAGTCCTGAGTAAAAACTTCTACATGATTTTTTTTATTTTTTTTTAATCCTGAGAGACAATTGACCTCTTAGATTAAACAAACACAAATGAAACTTCTGGTACGTAGATCTCCTCGTCTTTACATAAACACGGCGTAGGATTAAAATAACTGTTTATACTTCACATGACCTGAATGAATCACTGAATACATAACCATGAGTCATTCTGTGATTTGTAAGCCAACATCCAACCTGCATGCTTGAAGAAGGGTTTTCTAGTAAGAGCCTTTTCAAAGCTGCTTCCCTGTTCCTCTCTCCCGCTTCAGCAAACGGACACAACAAAAGGCGGGACAAGAGTCAGACAATAATAAAGACAGAGGAGGAGAGAATGAGCAGCCGGATCTTAACTTCCCGGGTGTGTGCTGGCCCCACGTGAAGGGTCATTTTTACACGAGACTTAACTGTAACAATAGAGTTCAGAAAAGAAAGGAAAACACTGGCCCCCTCCACATGGAGACTTTTTTTTTATTTTTATAAAATCGGTTGTGGGTTTAAAAAAAAAAAAAAAACATGTTCACATGGGGGGCTGCACAGTGGTAGAGCTGTTGCCATGCAGCAAGAAGGTTCTGGGTTCAATTCCCAGCCCCGGTCTTTCTGTATGGAGCTTGCATGTTCTCCCTGTGCATGCGTGGGTTTTCTCCAGGTACTCCAGTTTCCTCCCACAGTCCAAAAAACATGACTGTTAGGTTAATTGGTCTGTCTAAATTGCCCCTAGGTGTGTGTGTGTGTGCACATGGTTGTGTGTCTGTGTTGCCCTGCGACAGACTGGCAACCTGTCCAGGATGTACCCCGCCTCTCGCCCGGAACGTTAGCTGGAGATAGGCACCAGCAACCCTCCCAACCCCACTGAGGGACAAGGGTGTTCAGAAAATGGATGGATGGATGTTCACATGGAACTGTTTCCAGAAATGTAAGTGGCGCTAAACATGGACGTTGGGACATGCAAAAGGAAAGCAACAAAGCGCGAGTGGAGCCTTTTGTGTAGAGCACTGATGACACTGAACTTCTTCTCCGTGTCATGTCGAATTATAAAACAGATAAATTACAAGATGGCAAACATGTAAACTACCACTGTTGTCATGTATTATGTGCCTGTTGTTGTAAGTCAGGCTCGAAGCATCAGTGTTTTCAGAAATATAATTTCTTTTCTGTCTATGTAATTACAGGAACTTTTGTGCCATTTATGAAAGCAAAAATAGGGATTCTAAGTTTCCCCAGCTAGTAGAAGTCCATGGCTGGAAGAGTGAAAATATCAAAAAACTGTTTTTTTTTGTTTTGTTTTTTTTTAATAAAACATTTCAATAAAAAGAAGGGGAAATAGATCAAATCAACACCTCACACAGAACACACAAGGGCAGACTGAAATGAAAAGATGAGATCATAGATCAGTTTCTACAACATCTGATGGGTCCTGTTGGTTGTCTAATGTGGCTGAGTCTTTCTCTCATGAAAATCTGTCCGGTAGCAGCTTGTTGTCGAACTCCTTCATAAATCAGAGCTTGTATGAAATACCAGCAGGAGGCAAAGGTCAAAGGAGAAAATTAGCAGCTGTTCTTTCCTTTCCTTTCATGTTAGCTGCGGGGCTAATCACCAAGTCTGCCATCAGCCTCATTTCCACTTTAAAACAACGTTGCCGACGACGGGGGCGGGGGCTTTTTCCCTCTGCTTACATTTTATGGCACCAGTGACCAGATTTTTATCTGTGCAGAAAGTAGGGGAGAAGTGTAGTTTACAATGAGGAGCTGTACCTTCCCCTCAGCCTTTTGTTTCGTTTCAGCATTCATTTCTGCATCTTCAGGTTCTGCTTCTTTCATGCAGCTCTGTCGACACACTTCAGCAGCTCCAGAGCAGCGGTGATGACGGCTGAACTTCTTTGCCTCTGCTCAACTCCAAGGTGGTTCTGCTAGTTAATGTGAAGCCCGGTGAACTTTGACGACCCCCTCGCTCTCACAGTGTCTGTTATCCTCCTGCCCTGCTGATGCAACTGCAAAGCGGATTAAATAAATGTAATTATGGCCTATACCTGTTATCACCAGCATGGACATTATGGAAGTGTTTCCCATTAAGTTGAAGGGAACTTTTCCATATTTTTGGTGTCCCCGTTAGACGTAATGTGTTTCAACAATGACTTGAGATGCTAAAGAAAGAGAAAAGACTATGTGCATTGTTTGTCAATAATAACATTCAGCAATTCTTCAATTGCAAAGGTTTATCTAAGGCTGCGGGCCCGTATGATAGACCAAGATTTGCTAATATAAGTTAGTAGCAATGGGTTTTTATTTGTTGCAACAGAATAAAGGGGGCTGAACATTAGTAGAAACCACACTATTCAGGTTTTTACTTCATGTAATGTTCCTTCCTCTTCACAATTGTATACTTCATGTTGCACTGTCACATGAAATCCCCATTAACTTCTTTGCATCTAGTTGTAACGTGACAAAATGTGAGAAACTCTAGTTGGTGTAAATACTTTAGCAAGACATTGTATTTAATTCTTGTTTAGTTTTGTGTTTCTCTTTAAGGTCTCCTGTTTGCAGATGAGTTTTCACTGCTGCATATCGCATGTATTGTCTCATTGAAAGCTGCAGAAGGTAACCCTTATAAAAAAAATATGTTCTTTACATGTGTTTTTTTAAATTGTCACTTTGTCTTGAAAGTATAATCTCAGAAAAATAATCTGTGGAGAATGTGGGCTTTACTATCTACACCAATCTCAGTCAGAAACAACCAGTCAGAGCCAAGAGGAGGGTCTTAGCACTGTAAGTCATGCTCGTGTATGTACTGCTTACATTACCTTGTGTATAAGCTCTAGATTGCAGGTTTGCTTCAGCTATGCTAATGGCGGAGAAGCAATAATGTTACAGTAAACCTGTTCGTCCAGCGTCATCGGTGGCCATGCTAACTATTCTGCACATTCACTGTAGGCTAGCTGTAGAGCAGGGTGTGGGCTGCGAGTACACAAGGATGATTGGCAGCACTAAGGCTCTCCTCCGAGGTCTGATTGGTTGTTTCTGATCAGGAGCAATGTTGTAGGTTATCTAGTGCAGCTTTAATGACAAGATATGCTTAGAATGATTTTCTCTAAAGTATTTCAGAACTTTGCTTTGACTAACGTCACCAGTAAGTGATAGAAAGAGATTTGTTTTCTCTTTTTTTGGTTGCTATTCGCTACTTCTCAGGACAGAAGTTTCACAAGTTTTCTCCCATGAGATCTGTTTTCAACCCCACATTCAACTTGGTTAAATTGCATGAAAATGACATTATACATATTTTTTCTGTCCTTCTATAGCTCCCCTCTTCATTCTTTGACCCTTTTTTCCCCTCTGCTTTTTTTCCCTCTGCCCCTCCCCCCCATTTCTGTACTTTCATTTTACATCTCTCTTTTCCAGTTCTGCACCCTTTCTCCATCTTTTTTTTTCCTCTCTGTGGGAAAGTTTTCCCTATCAGTTGTCAGAGCAGTCAGTGAGGTGCAAAGCAGCGTAGCTTTGATGATGTTCCTCTTTGCCTATCTGCTGTGCAATATGTTTTGAAACTCCCCCTCCCCTCTGCACACCTGCTGGGAAGCTGCATGACACTGGGAAACATTCCACAATAGGGTCAGAACACTTTTATCTTAGTTTTAGTTATGGATTTGGAAACTCTTTCAGGATTAAAGGAACGTTATGCAGCTGGCCGGTGCTGAGCACCTGTATGATTGCTCTTTTTTGCTTCATGTGGGACTTCCTTTATTCCCAGTAGGTGGGTCTGGCTCGCTAAAAAATATCACTGCCTTAAAGAAGGGAGAAAAAAAAAAAGAAGTGAAGATCAGTGTTTCATTCTGGAGCCAAACATTCTGTTTTGCTCCAACCGTTTTGTTTGTACATTCATGAGTCATTGCGGTTTGAGACTAAAAGTGATTGAATGCTACAAAATGAGGCTTTTGGGTGGTTTTTGCCCAGCAACTTCACTTTGTGATTTCACTACGAGATGCTTTTGGAGACTTGCGCGTGAAGCGCAGCCTAAAGACACTGTGACTCACAGTGAAACCATGAAAGTCTGTTAATTGTTATTTAACTTCGTCACAGAAAAGCAAGGAGTTTTGAGTTGTTTGGTTCTTTGACTCCTCGTTTGCAGTTTGGGTGGGTGAGTTTACTTTACTGGGTAAATAAACAAAGACATGTTACTTTCACATTTGGGATTCATTGAACGTTTATGCAATCCCCATATTTTATGAGGATAGCCGTGCTCCAGCGTATGAATCATGGGGCTGCGGTAGACTTCTTGTCCTTTGAAATTCAGCATTTACTTATACTCGACACAAACCCAGTACTTTTCCAACTGTGTTATGTGTAAAAACACATTGTGCTTTTTACAGTGATTCTACCAGTATTGCAGGGACTACTTTGGTATTGTAATTTGCACATAAATTATTCAACATTGGCACGTAGGATGATGCAGTACTGTTTCTTTTTTTTTTGACAGCAACAGATATTTTGGCCCCAACCGGAAGTTCTTAAGGAAAGTCTCTGCTTTGGGCAGTTTGCCACTAAAACTGCTTGGCATTTGCCATTTGAATCTAAAGGTACGTACCGGCCACAGCAAAAGAAAATCGCTCATCTGCCTTCACACATGAAACTAAAGTGGTGTCCCATTTTTAATCGATATAATTTATCAAATCCTTTTGAAACGGCTTCAACTCTTCTGTGAAGGTTTCCTGTGAGAGTTTGTGCTCATGGGACATTGGATCGTTCTTCCAGAAGCTCATTTGTTAGGTCAAACACTGATGTTGGACAAGAAGGCTTGGCTTTACAGTCTCATCTCTTATTTATCCAAAATTAGAAATTTTGGAATCAAAATTTGTCTTACTTGTGAGCCAAAAAAAAAAACTAGCCTTCTTTTTGCCACCCTGGACTTCTTTTCTCTACATGATGTTGCTGTGGCATCAGATAAATATTCAACAATAGGAATGAAAGATGAGTGCATGTTTGTCACATCCTGTGTTCGTACACAATGTGAATCTAACTTTAAAATTAAACTTAACAGTCTCGTTGCTTTTATCGTCGTCCTTCACCTGGTCGAGAGGTGCCAAACATTTTTTACAGGATGATTGAGTTATTTTGTCTCTTTTTCTGTCGGCACATCCTGTGAAAAGCTCTGAGTCCAGCAGCAGGAAGCAGCTTGGTGTTTAATGGGGCAGAATAAAAAAAAACAAAACAGGGTTGAACGTAACAACACAGACCAGTCTTTTCCGTGAGGATGGTAATGGAATATTTGATTAATTCTATGTACACAGACGGTTGTTTGGTTTGTTTCACGGAATCTGACTTTGTATCGACACTGCCACGCATCGTGCATGCCTTTCAGTCGGAGCGTGACAGAACTGGCAGGGTGTGGATATGCTGATATTACAAGGACCGTCTGTGCCACTTGTTCTTCAGACAAAGGAGCGTTGTCACCTCTCTCTGTTGGTCTTATGGTGGTTTTTTTCTGTTTCTTGTTGCTATCATGTAAAGATATAAACAGTGGCGTTGTGCACCATCCAGTGGGTGGAACTCATTAATCAGTCATAATGATACATTGACTTGCTATTCAGATTAGCCTCAGTCTATTTGCTTTTGCATTGCACAATCTACAACTGTTGTCCATAATGCCAACAACAGTGAACATAAATTCATTTTTACATCAGTCTGTCATTGATTTATTGTCCTTTTGTATTTAAGAACGCTGCCAAAAAGCATCTACTAACAATATTACATGTTTTACCAAACTGTGGCCATCTCTTTTATTCAGCAGTTCTTGTCATAGTGTCAGAATTGTGGTCTAAAATATCCAAATTACAGCCTTAATCAATGGCATGTTTTAGTCTCAGGTGTAAACAAAATCTTCTGGTATCTCTTTCCAATGAGTCATGTCTTCGAAGCACTGATTGCATGTTTTATACAACCTGGTTTAAATACAGCCCAGTACGACTGTCTTATATAGACACTTAAAGCAGGAGCTTGACGAACAGTCTACTTATTTTGTGCTACATGAGTGTAGAGGTCAGAAGTTAATTCTTAGATTTCTTTGTAACTCGTTCAAATATGTCATTAGGCACTTACGCAATCACCTTTATGCTATTGTATGTTTTTACTGTTGATGTTTAATCTACCCTATTCGGATTTTAAGGAGTTACACCTTCTGTTCGTTCACTCAGCCTAGTTTTCGATTGGTTAGCTTTGTGACACGTGAACAAGAACAAGGAAGTAAAACGTGGAAAGAAGTGTGGAGAAGAGTAAAGAGCTGTTTAAAAAAGTAATTTGTCTCCATCCTGCTGTGTCTGCTGTCTGAGCGAGTCCTTACCGCAATCTATCAAACACACATGTTAAATCGGCTTACTGGTTTTTCTTCTGTTGTCTTAATGCAGTCATCTACGGAGCCCTCCAGGGGACATGGGGATTTTTTTTTCTTTTCCTCGTTCCCTTGCAAAAGTTTTGCGAGGGAACGCAAAAGAAAAAAAAAATCCCCAGTTCCCCTGGAGGTCTCCGTAGTCATCTATCCTCACATTGAAAATTTAGAGGGAAAGTTTTCATTTTCAGTAAATTTATTTACTGACACAATATAATCAATAACATTTTAGGGGTTTTCTTGGCACTAGTGGGGTTTATTGTACAATGATTGCACAGGAAACAGAGTCCAGAAAGAACGGGAAGGGACATGGTACGGCTGCTCCACCAACTGAGTCACCAAGGGCTCCATGTTGTCCAAAATAAAGTTTTGTCAACCTAGCCATGTGCTAAAAACAAGGTAGAAACCTACAGAGAGAGAGAAACCATTCTCAATACTTCTTTACACAAGCTCTCTCTCTAAATCACCTGAACTCTCTTGTGGTTTCTCTCTTTTGCTCTCTTTCCTCCTCTGCTCACCTGGTGGGATTTCTACAGGATTTAGGTTGGGGGACTGAGGTCATCATGGAGAAAGTTTGACATAGTTTTAGATGAACCATGTAGGAATATGTTTTTGATAATTATCCTGTTGAAAGATGGGATAATACCTGAAGTCACAAGATTTTTAATCATAACATTGTATTTAAAGAAGTTCATCATACCATGGGCTCCAGCCCACGAAACCAAAAGGTGATTTTCAATTTGTCAACAAAGAGAAAAGCATAATTTTACTAATAGCTACACATCACATGGTTATAGATACTTTATAGATAGATTTTTATTTATTTTTTGTTGTTGTTGTTGTTTGGCATGCCTTCCAAACAGCTGGTTGTCATATAGACAGACAAAACTAGCGGTTTTAAAACTTTTTGACCCAAATAATGACGTTCTTTGCTGTAGTGAAGTTTGGATATTTATGTTTTTTTACCTCCTTTACTGTCATGCTCAGTGCTAATAGTGTTAAAATAAACAACGATTCAGCCCCCACAGTAGTGTTGTTGCCTATTTCTTCATGAAGGGAAGAGAAAGTCATGGATTAGTAATTAGAAAAACCTAGACTTCTTGACTTCTTGACTTTTTCTGTTCTACTTTACATGTAGAGCAGAAAAAGACGACTTAGTCGGATTTATTTTGTAATAACTTTGATGCATCAGTATAATATAATGTGCTCAAAAGAAGGCTGGATATTTCACTTTTTTTTAATGTGAGATAATTTACAACATCAAATGTTACTTGGTTTTCAGCTTCGGCTTGTATTAACAACACAGTTTGCATAAATAAAATGATTTTTTTTAGACAAAGGCTCAATCAGGATTTTTACCACTAATGTCATTTCCATCTAAAAAACAAGAAAACAAAAGTCTCAGTGCAATCATTAAAATCATTAAAATGAAGGTGATGTAATTAGTCCAGCAGCGGTAAAACATTACAGTATCACATGCTCTACGTTAACATCAAGATTGTGCCCCACTTAATTCGCTCACATCATGGTAATGTTGCTGCAATTTCTGTTTTTCCTGACAGTGTTGGGTATTTTGTCCCAACAGGCGTTTCTGCGGGACACTTTTATGTTTCTCTATTAATATCTGGTTCAAACTAAGTGGCCGAGTTTTAAAGTGATGATGTTCCCATCATGTGCATTTAAAGTGGGTATAAATGTGGGGAGTTTCCTAATTTATTCCTCACCAGAAACTGCTTTTTGTTGTTTGATTTCACATGACAGTTATAAAGACTTAGTTATAAATCCAGTACAGAATAATTCATTTTAGGTGTTTGTTGGAGACATGTGGAACTTTTTTTTTTTTTGCTTGAGATTGTGAATTAAGGTGCATGCGGTGCTGATGACACCAAGGACATCAGAGATGTCTCGTAAGTTGCGATTAAAATGTACCGAGACACACTGGAAGAATACAAGGATGTGGTTTGGCACGCCAGTGGTGGTTTTTAAACTGTGCAAACTGAATTACACCTTGGAAACGCAGACACGCACAGACTCTGCCTGTCTGCCTTGGCAAACATTTACTCACATTAGGTGGAGTTTGAGTGCAGCCAAAACAGATTAGACAAAGCATCGCAGGCATTGTTTCTACACATTATTAAACTTTTAAGCCACCGATAAACAGGATTGTAGGGAAAAAGAAAAAGAGAGAGGGGGGAAGTTAGAGTAATTATTCATCCTCAGCGCTCACACATTCACTCACCCACACTTTTATTATTGAGTCTCTCAAATGAGCTTCAGAAGACGACCATGAGGTTTTGCCTATTTTCCTATCTGCTGGCAACCTTCACCTGTTTGTCATCACCAGTTATTTATTAAGACTGTCCCTTAAATTGACATTAGAGTTTGTTTTTTGTCAAATTGGGCCCTTAAAGAGGAATGCTCCTCTAACAAGCCGTAACAAGCGAATGAATGGCTGGCTTCTCAAACTTTAAGGGTGTTATGCACCATGTCCAACTTCAAAGCCCGTCTTAACTCCACACTTTAATTGTATCTTCTTCAAGCCCGTCTGCCTGACCGCCATCTGATTCTGCTGACAACTGCACTCCTCTTACTTCTCCACACTCATCCCTCTATCTCCCCGTTCCTGCTTCTCTGTCTTTCTCCATCTGTCAGAGCAGATAGATGCCCCCTCCTCCTCCACCAGCCCCCACCTCATCCTTCTTCCTCGCAGTTCCTTCAGCTTCTCCAACAAACTCTCTCTGCTACAAGTGTCAGCTCTAAATTACTTTTTCTTTTTTTCTGGAAATGTGTTGACATCTGCACAGAGAACGATGCTGTTTACCATGCTTTTCCTCCCTCCCTCTCTCCTTTCCCTGTTTATTTCTCTCCTTTTTTTGCCGTTTCTCTCAGAGCCTACAAACAGACATTCACGCTTCTCTCCATATGGGCTTTAATTTGCCATTGTCCCCCAAGATATTCTTCGCTCAGGCTTGAGATAAAGGGATAATCACTTCAAAGGGAAGCTGGGGGGGGGGAGACTGCCCCCTCCCTCCCAGCTGAAAGGAGAAGTGGACAATACGCTAATTGAGAGGGGGAACTGATCACAGGGTCTGTTCAAAGGGACGCCTGGCCACGCCCCCTCCTCCCCACCGACGCACTTAATTTTATTAGTGTTTATGGCGATGCTTCAGCCAAAATTATCACTCCAACCCTCCACAGCCTTTGAACATCCAAATTTTGGGTTATTTGCAATTATCCACCCTTTCGTCTGTGTTTTTTTTTTTTTTTTTTGGCTTTTTTAGGGCAAGTTTGGGGGTTTTTGGAAAGAGCAAAGAGTGATTAAAAAAACAACAACAACCAAAAAACAAGCTGTATGGGATTTATTGTCCGCGATGTGGGAACACAGGTTGTTGGCTGTGATGTGATGCAAATCCAAAGGTTCTTGTGAAAAAGTGACAAAAAGGGGTTTAATACGGGCCTTATGTTTGACTGATGCAACTAATGATGCACCATCAAAGACTTCTGCAGTTCGGCAGCGACGTCGCTAAAAAGGAAACAGAGAGAGAAACAAAAAAAAAAGGAGGGAAAAGGATTTCTTTCAAACAAATCATCTCTTCCATTCCAGTGCCATCATTTAACTCCCCTGTCTATTTCTGTGCGTCCTGATGACACCTCTGCTGACAGGAGCGAAATGAACGTTTTTCCCTTGCCATGTAAGGGAGGCTCTAATTAAAGACGAGTTTCATTTCCAATTTGCGGTGGCCCTACCAGATGCCTTTAATTTCTCCCAGATCACGAGCTCTCAATTAGCCTTGAGGTCACCCTATTTTATTGGTGGGGGTGCAGAGAGGGTGGGGGGGCTTTGTAGCCTGTCGGTGGCAGCACTTTTGTTCCTGCATTGTGCTTTTAGTGCTTTTGGATCCCCCCAGTAAGTTGGTTAGAGTCCTTACAAAGGGGTCAGGGCGAGGTCAACTTCAAAAAGGAGTTTCTTGTGGATAGTTTAGAGCAACCTCACCCTTTTGTTACTGCTCGACACAAGAGCGCTCTCTCCGTGGTCAACAGGTGTGGTCTCTTGGGTTCAACATCTCGCAACAATTAGAAAAAGAAGAATTAAAGGAGGGAGCATCTGTAGGACAGTAGGTGACTGAAAATGTTTCTACCCATTGAATGTTTGTAGATTTTCACAAGTTACATCCACAAATTTTAATGCATTTTGTTTTATTGAGATCTATATTAGTAAAGGGGGGTTGGTTACAAATGCATGCCACACTTTGTTAAAAAAGAAATTAAGACCTTGTTTGTTTTTTTCCATTTATTTATTCCACACTTTTGCATATGTGATAGTGTGGGACGGGCATGGGGCAACATTTGTCTTTCTGTTAAGCAATTGGACTTTTTCCTCCTTCTTCCCTCTGGTGTTGACTGGAACGATTGTGGTGGGGATAGTATATGATGCACAGCAGGTGCATGGATGGTGGAGATAACTGGTTCGACTTTGGTCATCACAAGTTGGTGATAACGTTTTACAGAAATGCAGGTGTTTTGTGGAAAACATGCTTTTTACATCAAACTAATCAAACAAATAATCATCACATGTTGCTTAGATGACAAACAATATATGAAGTGATTTTTCAGAGAAGTCAGACCAGCCATTTTAAAATGACTTAACAAATTATATATGAAGCTAAGGTATTGATACACTACAATCATCCAAATAACAGCAATAGCTAAAATATCAAATATATATATTTGCCAAAGTGGATGAATTAAGGGGCAAAGATTTCACACAAATTTAAGCGAACATTGTTGTTTCTACATTATGTTTCTTTCCCTGCTTCCTAAAACTCAGCATGAATTAATAATCTTTTAGTGACCTCAGAGAAGCTGGATTTCATTAGCTGTCCTGTCCTGTACCATCATGGGAGTTTTGTGAATTTGAATCCGCTGACTTATATAATTATATCCTCCTTTAAAGTTGATTTTCAACATCAAAGGGACAATATAGCCTTTGAAGTACCATGGGATTGGATCACTGTCTAACCCACTCTTTAAGATTCTGTCACAATGACATTAGGGAAGTCATGTGAATTAAAAGACTAGAGAACAGCTCTTTGCCTTTGCTCTGTGTCCAATTTCAATCAAAATGTCATGCTGTGCCATTTTCCCCTGAATGTGGAACTGGCGAGTGTGTTACACTCACATCTTTGTGGCTAAAATCCTGTGACTAATATGTAAATTATTTGACAGTTTCACTCCACAGGATTATTAAATCGGGCCCAAAAGTTAAAGAATAAGTTTTAAATCATTGTGTACGCCGGTGCCAAGGTCCAAGGCCACATGAAGGCCCAAAACAGAATTCAGCTCAACTAATGCCCCCTTTATATTACCCAAATGTTTATGCGTTATGCATCTTTTTCCCTTTGTAGTTCAGGCAATTCTGCCATGTGAAAACATAGGGAGCAAAAACAAAATAATTCACTCAAATTAATCATCCACCACTTGGATTCAACTTTCTTGAACATCACATAAGTTTGATTGTACTGAAACCTGAGGAATTTGGAGGCCAAGTCCACGCCCCAAACTTACTACCAGTCCCAATTTGTATGTGTTATCTTGCTGAAAAGGGGATTTTCAATGCTTTTTTGGCATTTATTAGCTTGAGACGCTTGTGAAAAACAAGTCAAAGCTATTCAAAAATGATTTTACAGCATTTACATATTGACCTTGTCCATCTCGACTGAAAACCCTCTTATGAAAATCACATTATTTGGTCCTTGTTGTTCTGATAAGCTGTACCTTTAAACAGCATGGGCTGCTAGGGCTCTTGCCCAGGGCACCATTCATTCAAGAACCGCTACTGTACAATAAAAAATATATCAGAAAAGTTGTAATTAGGCAGGTTATAATGATAAAAGCCTGCAGAAAGGAGACCATTGTAAAAACTAAAATGCGGCAGCGAGTGCTAACCCTTCTGTCACTTTAGGAGGTCACAGTCAACATACTGTTGCTTTTGTTTGCTTTGTGTCCCTGTTGAAACTTTGTGTTGTAACGGAAAGACAGTGAGAATAATAGTACTGGCGCGGTGGATCAAATACTTCTGAAGCTCCAAAGCCTCAGGGAGTTGGCTGAAGATTGCTTTCTTTGATAAGGTCCTGGCAGACAACTTAGTCCTTCCCTGTGTGTAAAAGTTTATTAAACCCTCATAAATGCCTCACTTATGACGCTTGATAGCAGAAATTGGCATGGAAAACAGTTTAATATGTTAATCATGTACTGAGTGTTATTATTTCGCCCCCCGGTGGCTAATTTTTTGCTTTATTTTGCTTCTAATTGTGAAGACAGGATGCAGCATTTTTTTTATGTCTCTTCCGGGACCAGGCCAGCGGTTCTTCACTTTGAAGTCCGCACTTAAACCTTTAGCCCAGTTGGTGTAGAAACAGCCGGGAGGATTTCAACCGCCTGCCATGACTTCTCGAAACACCTACCTGCGGAGACAAAAAGAGCAGTAGAGGAGAACAAACAAGCTGCTTTATTTTATTTGTGACTGAATTAAACTTCTCGAATGCGAGAGATAGGACAGGGAGCGAAGCCAAGACTGCTTGTTTGGGACCGTATTTACTTCACTTTTACGTTTTCTAATCAGAGCGGCAACATGGATGGTGAGTTGTGCAGGGAAGCTGTTCCACAGGCCCCCTCTCTCGGCCGCTTTGATGTGCTGCTCCTCAGCTTTGAAGTTGAGAAATGTGGGCTGTGTTCCTTGTTTGTGGGCGAGAAATACGGTGTGATAGATAAGAGGCTTGTGTGTGTGTCTGTGCGCGTTTGCTAAGGAGCGAGAGGGAGCGCATGAATGTATGAATGTGTGGCTAAGATTAAAAAAACCGAGCATTTGTCGGGCGGTGTTGCTTCTTCTTTTGACTGGGTTTAAAAAAAAAAAAACGTGTGACCCCTCTTCTTCTCCACCCTCTTTCAGATTTTTGACACCCCCAGCGATCTACATAGGCGAAGAGCCTGCCTACTCTGAGGTCAGTTGTTGAATGGGACAGAGTGCGTTAAACTACCAGCGCTTGCTTGACGTGCATGTGGCGCGGCGGAGCCTCGGTATAAGTCCGCCCGTCGCTGATTTCTTCTCTTATTGGGGACTATATAACCACTCGGAGAGTTTTGGACTGATCTAAAAATGGACTAAGAGCTCAACTTTTTTTTTTCTTGACTTTTCATGGGTTTTATTCCGATCGACTCTGCCATGGTATGTAACATTTTCTCTCTTTTTTTTGTTTACATGCTGTTTGGTGCGTTACTTCGCCATCCGTTTCCACTTGTCCTTGCGGCTACGGTCTCTTAGAAGTTCCCAATCCTAGTAGCTTTTGCTTAGCTTTTCCCTCCCTCCTTCTCCTTCTTCATCTTCTTCCTACCAGCTCAGTCGTTGGTAGTTCAGACACGTCTCCGGACTGTAAAAAACATGTTGTAATCACCCGCTCTGATTGATAATAATCACGCACGGTGTAGATACGTCTCCGCTCAAGTTCGTGGCGGTGCATACGGGGAGTCTGTGCGGACAAGTGGAAGTGAGTGGTCGTGTGTGATTGGGAATTAATTGGAGTTGAAGCCTGTGACACGGACTCGTTAGGAGAACACGTGTAAGCCGCTATAGTATGCGATTCTGTGAAGAGAGTTACCGTGTGCGAGATGATTATTCTGCTGAAATGGTTTTGATGTGGCAGATCAATGCACGTAGAGAATGTGGGCTGCAGTTGATCTCTCATTTAGGTAATAAATAGATAAATGAAACCAGGGAGAAAAAAGGGCTTTCATTTTTCCCTTTATCTGTGAACCCTTAGTTCCATTTTCTTTCTTTCTTTCTTTTCTTAATTTCTTTCCTTTTCTTTCTTTTTTTTTGAAAGGGACTGTTTACTTGATGTCTGTCTTTTGAAGTTCAGGCAGGATCTGGCTTTGATTAGATCAATACTTTGTGTTTCAGAGTGAAGAGGAGCTGAGAAGCTCCCCCGCTGCTTTTAGAGAGTGAGTGAGAAGGATTTTTTTTTTTTTTTTTTTTTTTGGAGGTGGGGGGTGGGGGGAGCTTGGAAGCTGGAGCTGAGGCACCACGGCGGCACTCTCACACAGGCAGCCGGAGCCATGAGCAGGGCGCTCACGGAGCACATCAGCGGTAGCTTCCGAGAAGATGCTCCCCGTCCTCCGGTGCCGGGGGAGGAGGGAGAGGCGTCATGCTACAACCCGAGCAGATCTGGCAAAATGAGAGCCCAGAGTAAAGTTAAAGATCTCCCCACCGCCGCTGCTGCCGCCGCCGCCGCCGCTGCTCTTGTCGGCTCCATGCCGCGGAGGAACGAGGATGGACTCGGGGAGCCGGAGGGCAGCGCGTCCCCGGACTCGCCGCTCGTTCGGTGGACCAAGTCTCTGCATTTCCTCCTCGGCGACCTGGACGGCGCTCACCTGTTCAGGACCTTCTTGGAGCGGGAGCGCTGCGTCGACGCGCTGGACTTCTGGTTCGCCTGCAACGGCTTCCGCCAGATGGACTTAAAGGATACCAAAACGCTGCGAGTTGCCAAAGTTATCTTCAAGCGGTACATCGAGAACAACAGCGTGGTGGCGAAGCAGCTGAAACCGGCCACCAAGACCTTCATAAGGGATAGTATCAAGAAGCAGCAGATAGACTCGGCCATGTTCGACCAGGCGCAGACGGAGATCCAGTCCCACATGGAGGAGAACGCGTACCAGATGTTCCTGACCTCTGACATATACCTCGAATACGTGCGCACTGGCTGCGAGAACGCCGCCTACATGAACCACGGCGGGCTGGGCAGCCTCAAGCTGATGTGCGGATATCTTCCTCCTCTCATGGAGGAAGAGGAGTGGAGTTGCAGTGACCTGAAGGCAAAAGCGTTGGGGTCTGTGGTGGGACTGTCTGCGAAGAACCTGAGGGCTACTGCTACTATCCGGACAGCAGCTGAAGTGCTGGAGAAAACCTACAGGTAACCTTTGCATTCCTGCTCACCTTTCACATGTTAGGACTGTCTGATGCGTTCAGTTGTGCAAACTGTATGTAGCCAGGATCACCACTGCTGAGTAAAGAGCCAGTTGTTGAACCAATCAGAATTGTCCTGGTACTGATTTCAGATTTTTTATTATCTCTCCATTTCAATTTTTTACTGTGATTGTAGCACAGACTAGAAAAGTGTCCAGAAGGATCCCGGCTTATGACTCAAAACATATGCAGCCTTTATCAGAATTTTATTCAGCTTAAAAGTACTCAAAGTAGCTGCCGGTTGTTGTGTTTTAAAGACTAGAAATGATGGGAATTATTAGTCCTGATGTGTCTGACCTGCCTTTAACCGATCAGAGCAGCGCAGGAGAAAATTGGCTGATTCTGATCCGTGGACGACAGATTGGTGCATTTTTAGTTATTTCACAAATGATTGAGGGGAGAGAGTTAAAGCCACATGATCAAAGGGTCTCAGAGGAACATGCCTGTATATTTGTGCCCTCCTGCCTTGCAGTTAGTCAAGAGGTTAGAGGGGTGGAGGGGGCGGGGATGGATACAGAACATCAGTGCATCTGAGCCTTCCTTTTAAGTAAATGGTGTCTTGCAGGCAGCCCTCTGCTGGTTTGCTCAAGTTTCCTGTGCTTTGAAACCGCTCCTCCGGTTCAGGAATGAATTCAGACACCAAAACCTCATGACTGTTACAGCTACATCAAGCAGTGCGATGATAGTTTTTTATATTTATATATATAATCTGCCCTCTCTGAGCCTTTATAAATTTTGTTTACTGCCACAGAGTCTACTTAATGTCTGGAAATTCAAACAACTTTTGCAGATATCGCTCTTTTGGTCTGAGATGAAAGCGGAGCTGTGTGGAAAGCATTTGCGTTTTATCTTAAGAAGTCATCCCACACATTGTCCAACAGCTGCAATCTTTTCAGGCCAAGAAGATTTTCCATAACTTGGATTGGATGCATGAGGCTTCATCAAAGGAAATTCAAGAACTTGTTTCTTTCTTATTCGACCAAACAAATCTGTCTTATCTGAAAGGCAGTCGCTGCTTTATACTCTTGTTTGGCTAGAAAACGCCAAGTTTGTAGATCATTTGTACCTTTCGTGTCAAATGGGTTTGTTGCTGGTATAAAGGTATGCTGACGTTTTGAAAAGTCCAGCTTTACCACAGTGTTGGGGAGGCTGAAGTTTTAGCCGACTGAATGGAGCGTAGAGTAGTGCAGTGCTGCCCTTTCCCCACCTGTTGCTGGCTAAAGGAAGCCTTCCTGTTTTTATTGTACTTCAACTTCAGGTGCTTTAAAGTATTTAACAGGCTCTTTGGGATGAAAACGGTCGTAGCTAATTCCTAGTGATGGTGGAAATTTGTTTCCAGTAGGACTTCAAAAAAAAGTTTTAATCTAAATTTGTAGGTATAATCAGATTTTAAACAAGCTACAGCTTTAAAACTGCTGGAATTTTCTCTGTGAACCGTTTCTAAGGTTTAATGAGATGAATGAATGAATTATGCAGCGCTATGTCTCAGCAAACTGTGGCTGCAGACTGCTGGTCAGCTGGTGAACAGCTGCTACATATTTTTTAATATTTCTAGAAAGAATTTAGAAATGTGAAGCTGCTGGGGGGAAAAAGCAGTCACATCATGTTGTACATTTTTGTTTTGAAACTCTAAAACCGTGACGTTATTATACTTTTTTATTTTTTACTCAACGTTATCACACCGTGGGAATCCCTCACTGGCACATACATAGTGCAAAAGTAAAAAAAAAAAAAAAAAAGTAGTGTAATAATGGCGTTTGAGTGTAATAACTCGACTCCAGTTTGTCCCCTGAGAGTTTTTTGCCCTTCATGGGAGCAGATGTGAGATAACAACAGTTGCTCATTTGCTTGGAAGTGGCCATGTGGAGAGCGGGGGAACCAATAAGTGCAGGGTTTGTTGACATGTGGGCATATCCTGCTTTCCTGGTGTGATCTCCCGTGTTCTTGTTTTTCCTCTTTAAAAAGAATAGCGGGAGGGAGAGAGAGAGAGAGAGAGAACATCGTTTTACCCTTTCGTCCCCCTTTCCCACTGCCCCTCACCATCTCTGTGGGTCAACCAATTTCCATCTCAAACATGTGGAACTAATTTTGCCACTGCACAGACTCCTCTCGTCACTTTTCGGAGGGACCTCCAACACTCCCAGACTCCAAAGCGGTGGAACGGCACGACAAAACATCCTCGTCTCAGTTCCGCCGCTCCGACCGCAGATCCCGCTCCGCAATGGATTTATGTGCGTCAGTGTTTTCCCTCCTCTTTCATTTCTGTCCTGCGCTTTTATCTCTTCGGTATGAAAGAGGGGGGAAAAAATCCGTCTGACAGAGACTAAGCATGCTTTGGAAGGAGACAGAAAGACAAGAGGAGGGGAAGAGGGAGAAAACAGGAAGGGTGGGGGGGGAGGGTCATGAAAGAAAGAAAAGAAAGATGGGGAGTTGGGGAGGGGGGTGTGCAGAGAGCCCAGCTGTGCTAAATACCTGACTCTTTGCGTGGACCCTCCAAAGGTCAGATTTGTGCTTGGGGCCTACGGCTTTAGTCATGCTGGGGTTCTCCTCAGCTCTCCCGGCAGAAGGCATTCTCATAAAGAAAGGGGCCCTCCTTCCCCCTTTTTCCCTCTCTCCTTCTCACTCCCTCTCTAAAGCTTAAGTTCCCCCTTCCTCTCCTTCCCTGTCCACCCCTTCACTCCTGGAGCAGGAATGCAACACAGCAGGATAGAGAGCAAAGAGACAGAGAGACTTTAGAAAGGAAGGCAGGGAAGAGGTGGCAAGCGGGGAGGGGGGGCTTGACTGGCTGATAGCAAAGGGAGATGGAGAAGTAAATTCGTCAGGAAGGTGAAAGTGGGAGAGATCAGGAGTCTGGGCCCCAACAAAAGGCTGCAGTCCTTACATGTTAGAGAGGAAGAACACGAAAGTAAACAACAACCTGTAGAATAACGCTGATGCCACATTTCCTCCTGGACACCTCTCACACACGCCGCTCAAATTACAGAAATCTGCAGAGGACATCAGCAAAACAAACTCGGAGCTGTTTGACTTTACACCAACAGGAGCAGGAAAGAGAGCAAACAAACTGTGTCACTTCACCCTTCCTTCTCTGTCTTGAAGTCTGGAGAGCATGACATTTGCTTTGGTTATTTGTCATATGGATAAATACAGAGAAGAAGGAAGTGGAGGGTGAAAACATGTTTGAGTTTCTGTTGTCTAGAGCCCTGGTTTCCAAACTGTTCAGCTTTTGACCCACCTAAGAACAGCGGAAGAGACATCTGATCCGCAATAATAGAACATACAATGTGTGTCAATTAAACAGGACGACAGCGACACCTGAAACACCAGCAGCAGCCAGTGTAGTTGCTCTCGTCTACTTGAAAATAACATTCTTATGATAAATTATCTTTCTTGAAATCAGTTTTGTTCAGTTTAATTTCTAAAGAGGTTTCCTACAAGTGCTATTTTTTTTACTCAAACTTTGGGAAGCAGTGGTCTAGAAAAAAAAAAATCTAAGGAAAATGTGCATTTTACATTGATTTGATTTACCACATTAACTTTTTTTTTTTTTTATAAAAGAAAAGCATGCAAGCAAAGGTCCAAGATTCATTTTAATGGATTTAAATTTACCTTAGGACACCCAATCTGGATTACAATCAAATTTAGGTGTGTTACACTTTTATTTAGAGTTGATTTGACTTAGTCTGTGGGCCAAAAAAAGAACATTTTCACTTAAAATGCAGCCAACATGTGCTCCATCATTTGTGGAACATCCAGAAAATAAAACCAAACTAGATAAATGAGTTTTATTCATATTTCTCAAATGTTATAAAAACAGATAGAGATCAAGCACTTACTGCCTGAAATCAATTTCCTCTTCGTTTTCTTTGAGGTCTGACTTTCTGATCCCAATTTTTTCTGGTTCTGGTCTTTTTTTTTTTGTCTCTCTTGAGCACTAGTGCACAAAAGGAGAAACAAAATGTTTCACCTGTTCTTTGATTTTGATAGTAGTAAATTATATACTAGTTGATGTTTTTACTGACCAAAAACCTGGTTGGACTTTTTGGTTTTATTGTTTTTAATAAGCAACAAAGAAATTCTCAGCCCTCGACTCATCAGTCATCTTTCTGCACCGATCAAGGGAAAGAGAGGTCCGATTTCTTGCCGATTTATTGGTGAATCCGTGAAAATGGTGTGTGGAATTTTGAAGCCGAAAATCTGTTGAGACCATTTAAACCCAAATGTCATTAGGACCCCGCGTTAAAAACGTGTCTTTGGATCTCTCTCAGGTCCCATCGACGAGGAGACCCCGCCAGCCCGTACTTCATCAACTCCGGCTACATTTTCGCCCCTGCCACCAGTGCCAACGACAGCGAGATCTCCAGCGACGCAGCGACAGACGACTCTCTGTCGATGACTGACAGTAGTGTGTAAGTGTTGAGCTTTTGTGCAGGTCCTAAAATGATGAAACTGCAGTGTTTTCGGGGAGGCTCGTTTCCATGCAGCCGATCGCAGCCAAAGCTCTGTTCAATTTATTACTTCCATCGTATCTGAATGAGCCCCGGCCAGAAGTCAGTCAACACCTTTCCAGGAAAACGTCCAGGGGTGTAAAGAAAAATATTTGGCCTTGTAATCCAACAGGTTTAGCTTTTCCTTGGGGCCAGGGGACTGCATTGGCGAAGAATAATGGTGTGTAATGTATTTTAATTATCCTCTGTGATTGACTCCAGGTAATTCTATTACTGTGCAGTTGTTACTATGGCCTCAGGGGAGATAACTCTGGGAAAGTCATTACGTCTGAAGGCCTTTTGAAGTTTATTCTGATGTGTTGCAGGCTGGAACAAGGAAAAAAAAAAGACATCTTGATGTGGGTGGGGGCGTTGCCTCATTTCCTCAATGTTGATATGTATTCATCCCACCCACCCTTCTGCCACCAGACTTTTTTTCCTTTTTTTTTTTTTTCATATTATCTAATCGCTTTTCCCTTTTGAAGACCTGCAGGAGTAAAGTGGGGTGCGGGGGGGCTTGTCCATTCGGGTCTCAAGACAAACTCATTGAAAAAAAATGTTGGCACCAAATGAAAGGCGGCTTTCTCACATGGTGGGTCGGTTTCCTGCCACCGGCCTCCGCAGTGTGCTGAGATCATGTGTCTGCGAGGCTTTCACGGGGGTTACTCGTTTCTAGACCCCGAGGCAAGACGTAAGGAACCCCCGCCCCCTTCTCCTCCCTTTCCCCTCCTGGCCAGTCTGGTTTACCCATGCAGCTTCTCTCCTCCATCTTCCAGAGTTGTAAGCAAGAAGTGGCGAGGCTCCCAAGTGCAAGGGAGTGAGAAAATAAAGTGCACGGAGTATAAAGGGCTTAACCGAATCGCTTTCAGCCTATTGTTAGGTGAGGGGAGCTTAGCAGGATAAGAGGGTGGCTAGCTGCTTTGAAAATGACTTGCACCGCTGAATAGGAGATCCCCATAAAAGTGAGGGCCATGAAACCATTCTCTTGCTGTCCAGTCACATGGTCTGGGATGTTTTGATAAATAGTGAAGTTGGTCAGGGAGGAGTTGGTAAGCTTTGTTTGCTGCTAACTTTGGAGTTCAGGTTGGGTTTCCCATAGCTACTTCCTGTTCCTTCGGGGGTTACGGCTTGTAGTCTCAGGTTGTGCTTTGGGAAGAGTTGAATTTGAGGTAGAAGAATCAACATGTCAGCCTTGTGTCCGTGATCAAATCTCTCTGGTGTTAAATGTGATAAAGTTCCTCAGATGAAACAAATGAGCTAACTGCTGAACAGCGTCACTTGTCAAAGTTGTATTCTTTAGCACATCCTCGCCTCCTTCTCATTCCAGAGGACGGCTTGATTAGCAGTTAAAAGACGGTCAGCACATTTAAATCTTAATTTCCCAGAAAAAGAACAAAAAGAGATGGATTTTAGAAAGAGGAGAAAGGGTGGTGGTAGTGATGGTGGAAGGGTGGGATTTTTTTTTTCTCTCTCTTTTTGCTTATATCTTATTTATGGATTTACTTGGACGCTGGGGAATGCTGCTGCACCAACTTCAAACATTACCTTATCTTACAAACCAGCCTTTTGATGTTGCCGAGATCAGAGGCTCGCTGCGGAGCGCTTGCCAAACGAAGATGGCAGCGGGTGCATATGTGCATGAGTGTGAGATTTCAAAGAGGCAGCAGAAAAAAAGTAGCGATTGGGCTAGGTCAGACACTTCTGAGCGGCCAAAGCGGCCGCAATAATTGGCCGAGAGTAAGTGGCAGCTGACTGGAGGAAGCCGGCAGACAGAACTGGAGGATTAGGTTCCCAGAATAAATTCTTAATTGTCCAGAGAGTTTTAGTGTTGCTTGCAAAACATCTCTATTTCATCTAGCTGTAAAGCAAAAAGAACCTGAGCACCGTTTGGCATGCAGCTTTAGTCTTTTGTAGCTTCGAACTAACCAGATCCTGAAAGCTGCGTTTTTTGTTTTTTTTTCCTCAGTTTGAATAACATAGTGGATAAATCAGAAAGGCTGTCTTTAGCTCATATTTTCTTTTATGTTTTGTTCTGCGTTTCTGTATTTATCTTGACTTTTAAGACCTGCCTGAGCGTTTGGTTGTATTAATGCCTGAGATGCACTGAAAAATCCTCCGTTGAACTGAATTCGTAAATTTTGACGGGGTCCTGTCCGGTGGCCAGTCTGAAACTCGAAAATCTGAATATCTTCAGATCAGTTAATGCACCATACACAAGCGATACCAGGTTATGCTAACTACAACACTCTTTGTTGAGGAAGCCGTTACTGAGTGAAGACTCTGTTGTTATTTTCCGTATCAGTGAGGTATTAAATGAAAGTAAAGACTGAGATTTAAGGAGCTATTTTAAATCAAATCATATTCTCTCCATGTAGAAACGTGCCTGTCATTCATTCAGGCTGTGAGAGAGCAGGCCAAGAGCAACAGATTACTAAATCAGATTACAGTAAGCTGGACAGAAAAGTTGTAGTGAAATGAAACTTGTTTGAGGTGGAGCTTTTGAAAACCTCAGCGAGCAAAGATAAGCGTCTGAATCCTGAAGCGAATATGGAGACTGATGCTAGCTATGCTAACAACACCAACCATGCTAATCAGGTATAAAGGATACCAAAGAGCTGACAATTTAAACCCTGCACTAAATATTCATAGATATGAAATCCTGGGATGATAATGATATAAATATTACTATTATTGCCAGTAGCTGATATTGCTTCTCTGCTTTCAATCTTTCGCTGCATCACTTTCACTGTTGGTGACGAGACAAATGCCACATGGTACCCCATCCCAAAAACGCAAACGGCAACATTATGAAAGTAAACACTGGTTGTTGTTATGTATTATTTTATGGTGCTTTAAATGAGCTTTAAAAAAAAAAAAAAAAAACAAAAAAAAAAAAAACAGCGCAGTTGTTGCAGAGATATTTTGATGCAGTGATCAGCATATTACAAAAATAAATTTGGTTATTATTGGATTTTAGTTACTTTTTTCATGGTTGGTATTTTTTGCTTTTATTGCAGAGATGGAATCCCTCCTTACAAGATGTGCAGCAAGAAGCAGCTGCAGCGAGAGATGCATCGTAATGTTAAGATCAATGGCCAAGTCACGCTACCCCACTTTCCTGTAAGTTCATCTTTGTTGGAATCTACATTCTGAGTTTCAGTTTCTTTTCAGAGTATGACAAATTCAATTCAATTCCTTGTGTATTTCCAAAAACAAAATCCTTAAAATAAATATCTTTGCATACTTCTAATGTCTAAATGTCTCTGTTATATTTCTATCTCAGTTGCTTCTGTGGCTATTATAATAGAAATAGTTGAAATCTTTCTGTCTCCATCACTGCATGTCAACAGTCGTCATGATGTCAGATTACAGACCAGAAATTCCTCAACAACGTGTATTTGGTTAAAAAAAAATGTGTGTGTGTGACCCAGACAGTGTAGGTTGGTTGATTTGAGATATTTTCTGACCTGCTGAACTTGCTGCAAGATGGTTTAAAGAACTGGGTGAAAACAGGTTGGCACAGATTAGGAAGGAGGAAAATAAACACACATTTCTTTTGTTTCCATATCCAAACACAGGTGGAGGAGATGTGTTTGTGCATGCATTTTTTTTTTGTTTTTTCCCAGTTTTCTCTCAGTCTATCCTTCTTTCTCTCTCTCTGTCTCTTTCTTTTCCACTTGCTCTTCTTTAATGTCTCCCTCCTGATTTGGAGATGGCTCTGTCTCCCATGATGCACCAGCCCCAGGCAGCGGGGGCCCCGTGCAGGGCTGGCGCTCCTTTGCCAGCAGCTCCGCTTGCCTTTTTTCTTCTTCCCTTTATCGTGTCTACAAAGAGATGAGAGAAACAACAAAAAAAAAGTCAAAATCAAGAAAGCCAGTGTGCCAAATAACAAAAAAAAAGAAAAAAAGAGTGTGAAATGGAGAAAGAGAAGCCAGCCCATATAGTTAAAGAAAAAGGAGGATAATGTGACTAGAGTACCTCTGAGCTGCCCTGCATGCAGCCTGGAAATAAATTACTACTTTCCTTCAGATCTTCCCAGTATTTGACTCCTCTGTCTTCTTACTCTCTCTCCTCCCTTCTTTGCCACCAATGCCACTCCGCAAACACACACATCTCAATCTTCTTCCTCTCCCTTCATGCTGTTAATTTTGTCGCCCCCCCACCCCTCACACACGCGCACACTCGCTCTCTTCTCCGTGGATATCTGGCTTTTATTCGGAGATTTAAAGCCGCGTGTCCCTCCCACCCCTAGTGTGCGTTTGATGTTTGACAAGGGCCCTTTGAAGTGTGCTGACTTCAGAGGCTGCCTTGCTGATGGTTTGGTCGGGCTACAGAGGGTACAGGCAGGGGGCCTCCCCTCCGAGCGAGACCAACTGCTACCCCGCTACTGCTACCCCCGTCTTTTCCCCTCACCCAGCAGCTTGGCACCGCCAAGGGCACTGGGCATGAGAAGATCTGGGACGGGATGGGCAGCAAGAAAGGTTCAGGTTAGCCCGAGGGCAAGGGCGTGTGTATTAGGTCCCTTTTTTTGGAAAAGTAGCAGGCTCTTTGGAACGAGATAGGATTAGGGCAAGGGCAATGGATTAGTGCACCATATTGCATCCATCCGAAACACCAAGTAGCCACATTTGCACACTTGTTAAGGTGTCCCTTCCCCTCCCTGTGTTGTTTATCCCGCAGAGGACACACCGGCTGCCTAAGGAGATGACCCCAGTCGAGCCCTCAGCTTTTGCTGCCCAACTCATCGCCAAACTGGAGAAGCTGAAGCGTGAGCAGGACACGATGAGCTCTCTGGAGGAGAGGCTGCAGCAGATTCAGGAGGTGAGCATTTACAAATGCAGAGCTTTTCCAGAAGTGTCATCTTTTCACATTTTTTATTTTAGTGATCTTTATGCGACGAAACAGCACAAAATCTACTTTAGAACCACATGTGTTGCTTCCAAATTTCATTTACATAGAGAAATGTTTCCCTATTCTTATTTGAAAAACACAGCCAAGGTCAGTGAGGCTGGTTTGCATAGTTGTTTGCAAATATCCATTTTTCAAGTCTGTTCACAGTTTATCAATTAGATTTAGGTCTGGACTTTGACTGGGCCATTCTAACAGATGCATTTAAGCCACCTTTCTGCCACCTCCGTGTTTTACAGTGGGGATGCTGTGCTCAACGTATTTCTCTACCACACAGTTGTTTTACAAGTTTGTCGAAAAAGTTAAACTTTAGCCTCATCTGACCAGAACACATCCTTCCACAGGCAAACCGTATCCTGTGAAACAGCAAAAATGTGGAACGTTTAAGGAGTGTGAATATTTCTGCCAGGCGCTATGCCTCCTCAAAAATAGTCTTAACAGCTACTTAAAGCATGCCTCCCACTTTGTAAATTCCAACTTGGATCCAATTAATTTCAGGCAGCAGTTCTAAACTTCAGTACAAATGCCTTTACGCCAGCTTTAGCATGACGAAGAACAGGGTACGCGCCGTGGGATTGCAAAGTTTGTCTGGATTTAGCTGCTTCTTCACTTTTCCTTTGTGTTCTCTCCTATTTCATTTGGAAGGAGGAACTTTCAAACTTATGTTTCTAGACACACTTTAAGTGCCTTCAAATAGCACTTAGTTACTCTCCAGTGGCACATTTGCTGAATATGTGTAGTGCCAGTTTCTTTGTGAAGCACAGGCAGATTCTGCATTATAGATGAAGCGCACCCAAAGCCTGTTAGGGAAGATAACAGTGCAGCAAAGGAGAAAACTCACATCAAGTTATTCAGGCATTTGCTCTCTCTGACTTCACAGGACGACTGAGAGAAGTCGATGGGAAGCTGACGGAGAAGTTCCTCAACAATATGTGATTACTGTTTGGTTAATCGCCGTTTCCTTTTGGGGTCGCAGGAGGACGAAAGGGAGGAGAGCAACGACCCGAGCAGCAGCAGCTCCCTTCATCACCCCCTGCTGCCGTCCGCAAGCCAATGTGAGGAAGACCCCCAGGCCATCTTAGACGAGCACCTTTCCCGTGTCCTGAAGACGCCCGGCTGCCAGTCGCCTGGCATCGTCCGGCACTCGCCACGCTCCCGCTCCCCGGATCAGACCGGCTTTCTGGTGTCGTCTGGCCACGCGACTCTTTTTGGTGCTTATCAAGGGTCCACTAAGGTTCTGATGACAGGCAGGCAGTCCACGAAGCACATCCACCACCACTACATCCACCATCACCATGCTGGGCCCAAAACTAAGGAGCAGATTGAGACCGAGGCGGCTCAGCGCGTGCAGTGCCTCTGCCCTCAAGGGGGCACCAATTACTCCGACTTCACACCTGCGTGAGTGCAGCATCCTAGCTATCCCTCCTCTATCTGTCATTGTGTTTTGCTATTTAAAAGCCCTGACGGCTCCCTGCTTAACTCTCCAGTCGCTGCAGCACTTTGTCCAGACGACCAGTGAAGGCCTCCGATGAGGGTGTGTCTTCACCATGCCTTCCCATGGTTTCCACCGACCGCTCTCAGAATGTTTGGCAGTGGATCCTGGAGAGCGAGAGGCAGGGCAAGCACAAGCCCCACAGGCAAGGGCCGCAACGCCACCCGTACGGCCAAAAGGTCTGAGTCACGTCCTGTACTGACCCGCATTGTCCTCAATCAATCCAACAGCACTCAAGGCCTAAAGAAGCCCAGTCCTCTCGATTCCAAGATCCTGCCTGCTAGGACCAACACCTGGGGCGGAGCTGGCACCTGCAACGGGAGTCACCTCCGTGGCCATCATCCCGGCCATCCGTTCATCCAAGATCCCGCTATGCCACCCTTACCCCCTCCCAACACCCTGGCACAGCTTGAGGAGGCTTGTCGCAGACTGGAAGAGGTTTCCAAGCCACCAAAGCAGAGGTAAGAAAATCATATTCCTTTCGAGCTGCAGTATGTAACATTTATAAACACATATGTTTTTTTTACATGCTTCTTAAAATTATCAAAATGAAAACTACGTTGTGACAGTATATGAAAGATAATCTGTGAAACTCGAGCTCCTGTTTTCTCCCAGTGCTCCCAGCACTAACTGCAGAAATACACCACTCAGTCAGAAACAACCAAATAAGCCAGGAGGAGGGTTTTAGCGCTGTCAATCACTCTTGTGTATGTGCTGCTCATATCCTCCCCCTTGCTCTTTGCTGCACGGTAGCTGGTTTACCACCACATAGCCTGCTACAAATGCTAAGGCTAGTTAGCATGGCCACTGATGACGACGGATGAAAAGTTTTCCTGGAACAATAACTTGTTTCTTCACCATTAGCACATTCAGCAGCATGTTTACAAACATGATTGACAGTGCTAAGACCCTCCTCGCGTCTCTGGTTGGTTGTTTCTAACCGGGAGCGGTGCGTTGTGTAAACCGCAACAGCGGCACTGGGAGGAACTGGTGGCGCTTGATTTTTTTTTTTTTTTTTTTTTTTTTTTCTTTGTCACAGATTATCCATCTCATACTATATTATCACGACATGGTGACATTTTTAACAAATATGGGCAAAACATATGTTTTATAATAGTTACATACTGCAGCTTTAACATCTTTTTGGCTGTACCCAAACTGACTGATGGGTTAGGCTCTAATATCGCGTCTCTCTAACAGGCATTCAACAACGTCTAGCAGCCTTCAGAGAGACAGGAGCCATCCGCCTGCTGGAACTGGTGCAGGCTCCTCTCAAACCAACCCAGAAGAGTACGTATTCATATTTGAGATTTGATTTTTGGTGAAGGAACGTGGACGTCTCCGTTTCCTCCCAGGTGTTCTCACGTCCTTCATGTTGTCCTCTCTTGTTTTGCTGTCTTAGTCATTCAGCATTAATCCTGCTTAAGTACAGCACCCATAAGCCTCACCATTTTCCCCAAACACACACACACACACACACACACACACACACACACCACCAGAATCAAAAATAATAACTTTTAAGTATGTATCTAAAAGCTGATCTTATTTTGTATTTTCAGGTCTAAGGAGCTGGTGGTAACATACTTTTTCTGTGGCGAGGAAATTCCTTATCGCAGCATGATGAAGACCCACTGCCTCACCCTGGGTCACTTCAAAGAACAGCTCAGCAAGAAAGGCAACTACTGGTAAATATGCTGCTGCGACACCACCAATCAAACTACAAACGACTTTGGACTGATACGAAATTTGTGTTTGACTTACAGTCTCAAGTTTTCACTTGCTGGTACATATTTACGCTGATTCTGATTTCTCTTAAGAGCTGCCTTTACCAGCATTTACAACATGTTGTATGTCTTCATGCTGGGAGATGTTTTCTTTTTTATATTAGGAAGTAGAGGCTACGCGATGTCAAGAGTGTGAATCACTGTAGAACGAGGTTGAAACAAGCAAATTTATTTGAAGTTGATATTTTCATTTTATTTTCAAATTATAGGAAATTTAAATGGGAACAAGTAGGGACTTATCACAGCACTTGAATTTTCAAAAAGTTGACAGAGCAACTTCACTGCACTCTGTTTAGCCGCCCTGCTATCTGCAGCAAGTCTTGCTCTCTCTCGCTCTCACAGCCTGAAGGAAATGACATGACACATAAATATATGTTCCTTCCAAATATCTTCTTGCACCTCTGAGCGTTTCATTTTTACTTTTTTTTACCCTTGGCCACCTGCTTAATGATTAAATATGTAGCATTAACGTTAACTTAACCGTAGTGTTTTCACCACGGACTAAAAAAAAGAGCCGACGACACTGAAAACCATCCAACAGCTGCTGCTTGGTGCCGATTTTCGGTGCACCTCTAACTCTGAATTATGATTAATGACACCTGTTGAGACAGGACAAGAATCACAGCAGATGGACTTAGAAAACTCCCCATTGAGTTTATATATATATATACACTGCTTTTGTTTGTATGTGTGAAGCACTGGAGCCTGAAAGCTGACAAAGAAACTAAGCCGGGCTCATCCACTGTACTTAGAGCTTTTTCAGAAAGAGGGGGAGAGAAAGAGGGGGTTCTGGAGTGAATTTTTCTCACATCTGGTCCTGATTTACATGCTAAGGCAGCCTTAATAAATATGGCTTTGAAGCTAAGGTTATTTTATTTTGTGTGCAAAGACCATCGCAATGCCTTCAAATTCCTCCGCCAGACGATTGCATCAGACATTGAAATCCAACGCTGCGCTGAGCACCTTGTTCTGGCGAAGGTATCGGGGCCACGGCGATAAAGCCGCCACCGTCGGTGTCGCACGACGAAGCCAAACCCCCATCATCAGGACTTCAGTTGTAAGTACCAACAAGTTCTGAAGATCCGCCGCTGAAGCTACCGAAATACCTGTTTCGGGGGGGTGGGAGGGGGGAGTCTGTGGTATTTCAGCAAGTGAAGCCTCTGCAGTCACATCTGTTTGTTAGGCAAGAGCGGAGGAGAAGGCTCGCAAACAAGCCAGCGCTCCCCCAGCTACCCCATAACTCTTCAGCGAGCCTGTGAGAACAGGGGGTGGGGGGATGAAGCGCCTGGCTTCAATGGCAGCAGAATGTGTGGAGTTGGTTAATTTGGACATGGCAGCGGTTCAACAGAGAACAGTACTCCGCAGCTCTGCCAGACAATATTGGTGCCAGATGTTGTGAGGAGAGAAAAATCCTGCCACATAAAACATGTTCCAGTGGAAAGACTCCTTCTGTCGCTCTGCCTCTGCAGCAAAGTGATGACTTTGAACTATTTGTGAGCATAAAATGTAGTTTTATATATTTATTTAAATGCAGCCATTTAGATTAAGATGGGTAGTGTGGCTGTATTTGTGAGAAGAATAAAACAAGAAAGATAAATAATTGAAAGCGTTTGAGCAATGCCCAGAAGAAGTTAGACAACAGATGGAACTTTTTTTTGTTGTTGTTAGAAATGCAGTTTGATTACAAGCTTTTTTTTTTTTTTTGCTTTTTGTCACATTAATGTTGCTGCCTGTTCTGCAGCTGTGATGAAACAAACCTCCTTCGCATTCATCTGCGATTACAATCAAAAAACGACGACTTATGTGTATATTTATGTACACCCTCCCCGTACATGTGTTGTCTGAATGACTCTAAGCTGAGCTCATAAAACACTCGGCTCCCCCTACTTTGTTTTTTTGTTTTCTTCTTCTTCTTCCGTTTTATATTCCGAATGCAGGCACACATGGACAAAATGAGGCATTTTTCCATTACAAAGCTTATCATTAAATCCCCTCCTGCTGATCTTTTTGCTGGGTTTAAAGTAGAGAGTGGAATCATTAGAAACATCAGGAGACTTCACAGCCACTGGGGCTGAGCTAGCCTGGGGAGCTATCTCCGCTTGTGTGAAGAAGAGGAGCAGCGGGTCGGCGAGGTGACCCGTGACCTCGAGGAATACCGTCTGAGGGCAGAGGTCCTTCGTCCAAACTGTTGCACACATTTGCTGAACCGCTGCTGCACCACATTTTGTGACCTGCTTCCGGCCTCCAGTTTTTGTGCTGCTCATTTTGATTTTGGCGAGTTTTGACTAATTTTTTAATGACTTCTACAAGAATATAAGATCATCATGTTTTTTTTTTTTTTCTAGCCTTCTATCCAAAGAGAAAGTGACTTATAGGGCTGTGATTTTACTTCTGATTTCAGAATTTTTCCATAGTCGAATGCAAAAGTATTGTAACGTTGATTATCTTCACTTCAGACTTTCGAAATGCTGCCAACATTTCAAAATTCAGCGTGTTCTATAACGGAGGTTTAAAGAAAACGGAGCAATTTTGCTGGAGTATGTTCCGCTTTCCTGAAAGTCTAGCTCTCTAAGATATGAATATGATCACGCTTTGCACTTTTACACTGCAAAAACACAAAATCTTACCAAGTATTTTGCCTTGGATTTAATTCAAACATCTTGAATTAGGATGAAATTAACTTAAAAGTAACTTTTCAGCAAGAAACAGGAGGCTATTTTAAGTAAATATTTCATTAATATTAAT
>NW_006799950.1:4195274-4210663 GCF_000485575.1 Poecilia formosa
AACAAGTAGGGACTTATCACAGCACTTGAATTTTCAAAAAGTTGACAGAGCAACTTCACTGCACTCTGTTTAGCCGCCCTGCTATCTGCAGCAAGTCTTGCTCTCTCTCGCTCTCACAGCCTGAAGGAAATGACATGACACATAAATATATGTTCCTTCCAAATATCTTCTTGCACCTCTGAGCGTTTCATTTTTACTTTTTTTTACCCTTGGCCACCTGCTTAATGATTAAATATGTAGCATTAACGTTAACTTAACCGTAGTGTTTTCACCACGGATTAAAAAAAAGCCGACGACACTGAAAACCATCCAACAGCTGCTGCTTGGTGCCGATTTTCGGTGCACCTCTAACTCTGAATTATGATTAATGACACCTGTTGAGACAGGACAAGAATCACAGCAGATGGACTTAGAAAACTCCCCATTGAGTTTATATATATATATACACTGCTTTTGTTTGTATGTGTGAAGCACTGGAGCCTGAAAGCTGACAAAGAAACTAAGCCGGGCTCATCCACTGTACTTAGAGCTTTTTCAGAAAGAGGGGGAGAGAAAGAGGGGGTTCTGGAGTGAATTTTTCTCACATCTGGTCCTGATTTACATGCTAAGGCAGCCTTAATAAATATGGCTTTGAAGCTAAGGTTATTTTATTTTGTGTGCAAAGACCATCGCAATGCCTTCAAATTCCTCCGCCAGACGATTGCATCAGACATTGAAATCCAACGCTGCGCTGAGCACCTTGTTCTGGCGAAGGTATCGGGGCCACGGCGATAAAGCCGCCACCGTCGGTGTCGCACGACGAAGCCAAACCCCCATCATCAGGACTTCAGTTGTAAGTACCAACAAGTTCTGAAGATCCGCCGCTGAAGCTACCGAAATCCCTTTTTCGGGGGGGTGGGAGGGGGGAGTCTGTGGTATTTCAGCAAGTGAAGCCTCTGCAGTCACATCTGTTTGTTAGGCAAGAGCGGAGGAGAAGGCTCGCAAACAAGCCAGCGCTCCCCCAGCTACCCCATAACTCTTCAGCGAGCCTGTGAGAACAGGGGGTGGGGGGATGAAGCGCCTGGCTTCAATGGCAGCAGAATGTGTGGAGTTGGTTAATTTGGACATGGCAGCGGTTCAGCAGAGAACAGTACTCCGCAGCTCTGCCAGACAATATTGGTGCCAGATGTTGTGAGGAGAGAAAAATCCTGCCACATAAAACATGTTCCAGTGGAAAGACTCCTTCTGTCGCTCTGCCTCTGCAGCAAAGTGATGACTTTGAACTATTTGTGAGCATAAAATGTAGTTTTATATATTTATTTAAATGCAGCCATTTAGATTAAGATGGGTAGTGTGGCTGTTTTTGTGAGAAGAATAAAACAAGAAAGATAAATAATTGAAAGCGTTTGAGCAATGCCCAGAAGAAGTTAGACAACAGATGGAACTTTTTTTTGTTGTTGTTAGAAATGCAGTTTGATTACAAGCTTTTTTTTTTTTTTTGCTTTTTGTCACATTAATGTTGCTGCCTGTTCTGCAGCTGTGATGAAACCAACCTCCTTCACATTCATCCTCGATTACAATCAAAAAACAACGACGTATGTGTATATTTATGCTCACCCTCCCCGTACATGTGTTGTCTGAATGACTCTAAGCTGAGCTCATAAAACACTCGGCTCCCCCTACTTTGTTTTTTTGTTTTCTTCTTCTTCTTCCGTTTTATATTCCGAATGCAGGCACACATGGACAAAATGAGGCATTTTTCCATTACAAAGCTTATCATTAAATCCCCTCCTGCTGATCTTTTTGCTGGGTTTAAAGTAGAGAGTAGAATCATTAGAAACATCAGGAGACTTCACAGCCACTGGGGCTGAGCTAGCCTGGGGAGCTATCTCCGCTTGTGTGAAGAAGAGGAGCAGCGGGTCGGCGAGGTGACCCGTGACCTCGAGGAATACCGTCTGAGGGCAGAGGTCCTTCGTCCAAACTGTTGCACACATTTGCTGAACCGCTGCTGCACCACATTTTGTGACCTGCTTCCGGCCTCCAGTTTTTGTGCTGCTCATTTTGATTTTGGCGAGTTTTGACTAATTTTTTAATGACTTCTACAAGAATATAAGATCATCATGTTTTTTTTTTTTTTCTAGCCTTCTATCCAAAGAGAAAGTGACTTATAGGGCTGTGATTTTACTTCTGATTTCAGAATTTTTCCATAGTCGAATGCAAAAGTATTGTAACGTTGATTATCTTCACTTCAGACTTTCGAAATGCTGCCAACATTTCAAAATTCAGCGTGTTCTATAACGGAGGTTTAAAGAAAACGGAGCAATTTTGCTGGACTATGTTCCGCTTTCCTGAAAGTCTAGCTCTCTAAGATATGAATATGATCACGCTTTGCACTTTTACACTGCAAAAACACAAAATCTTACCAAGTATTTTGCCTTGTATTTAATGCAAACATCTTGAATTAGGATGAAATTAACTTAAAAGTAACTTTTCAGCAAGAAACAGGAGGCTATTTTAAGTAAATATTTCATTAATATTAATCGAAAAGGCCAACCCCAACGGCAAAATAATTTAAGGAAAAACAGGGAAAAAACAAAGTAAAGTAATCTGCCAGTGGAACTAGTATTTTTTAAATCAATATTAATGAATTGTTGACTTAAAATACGTTCTTGCTGAAAAGTTACTTACAAGTTAACTTTGTCTTAATTCAAGTGTACCAAGACATTTGCACTAAAATCTTGGCAAAATATATTTGGTAAGACTTTGTTTGTGGAGTGTATTTGAATAACTTCAGTATTCAGAGCATTATTTTACGAAGGGTCATTACATGAGACTCTCATACTGACCCTGGCCTGTCTCACTCTTCCTGAAAATGCTGCGTCCACACTGAAGAGTGTTGTAAGTGTGAAACGGCACCGTTTCGATTGGAAGCTTTCCGCAGCGCGTGTTTGTGTCTGAAGACTTTCGGGTTTCGAGGCGGGCAGTGGAGTGCAGTCGCAGGCAGACTCTGGGGCACCTGAAACGTCAACCTGTGTGACAGAGAGGCCCTTGATTTTTGACAACAAGCCCAATTGGAAGCTGTGGAGACACTGGGAGGAAGGAAGGTGGTGATGGTGGAGGCGGGGGGGTTGCCATAGAGAAAGAGAGAGAGGGAGCAGGGATGGAGGAGGGGGAGGTGCTTAAGGACAGCCTCTAATTAACCCTTCAACTTTAATAAGTCCTGACAGGACAGATCTGCGATGAGGAGCCGAGCGCTCGCGGACGAGCCGTTTTTAGCGGCTCAAATTATCACAGGCGGTGTTTAAACGAGAGGTTCAGCTGTGTTTGCACAGCGGTGCGATGTGGAGTCAGGCTCTACCTTTGAAGTGCTCAGGGATGGCATTGAAGGCTATGACTAAGTTGTTTTGTACAAGATCCATTTCTGGCTCTGAGAGAGCGTGAGTGTTTGATTTGGACTAAAGGGAGCGTGTACACGTAAGTAGTCGTGTAGGAGCCTCAAAGCTGTTTAGAACAAGATGAAATGTATCGGTTGCCCTCCTGCTGCCGCTCTGTCAGCTATTGTTTGAGCTTAGTTTTCTTTTCTTTCCCAACACTCACCTACGCGTTTTCTAATCACAAACTTCTCTCTTTGTGTGTGTCTCCTTTTCTTTCCCTCCTCAGGTACTACTTCAAGAAGGCGAGCGATGAGTTTGAGTGTGGAGCGGTGTTCGAGGAAGTGTGGGAAGATGCCACTGTGCTGCCCATGTACGAGGGCAAGGTCCTGGGCAAAGTGGAGAGGATGGACTGAAAAAAAATAAAATAAAATAACACAAACAACCAGTGCCCTTCCCGCGCCCAAACACAAGTTAAGCTTTCCCTTAAGAACTTGAGCAACAGACTCTATGAAAAACAAACAAAAAAAAAAAAACCTCTGTGGTGCATTAGATCTACATGTTGAATCTCTACGTTTTAAACTGGAATTATTTTTTGGAAACCTCTGGACTTTTTTTTTTTTTTTTTATATTTCTTATTATTAAGCTAAACAGAGTTAATATATCCAGCACAAGAAACGCGATTGAAGGAAGACGAGCCAATGAAGTATGCCGAACTCAGAGGAGGAGCCGCCCCCTCCCTGACTCGCTCAACCAATCAGCCTTAGATCACACAAAGGGACGAAACTTTGAAGACCAACGCAAGAATCGGAGGCCAGGGGGGAGGAGAGACCCCGACTCCTCTTGAAGATAACCACTGAAGAAACCGTCGAGTTGCGACACGACGGCGGACTGATGGTGTCCTGTGCAGAGGGCTAAGCAGGCGCTGACAGAAACGCCCATACGTGTGCATATACATACATATATATGTATATATACACATATTTTATATATATATAGATATATATCTATATATATAATTCTTTTTTTCTTGAGTTTAAAGTTTTATTTAGTATTTATTAAAATAAAACTTCCCTCTCCCCTCCCTTGTCTTAATCCGTTGACCCCGCCCCCTTTTTCCCTGTCGTCTCCAGCCAATGAACAAGCTGCTTTGAATGTTGGGAGAATACTCTAGTGATGCCGTTTCATGTTTGTCCGTTTTTTTTTTTATGTTCCGCTAAGGTGGTCACACTAGCCTTGTTGCCACTTTCGACCCAAAATAACGACCTGGGCGTGGGTCCAGTCCAAAGCTTCGTTACGCTAACGGTCAATCCCACTTTTATATGCTGCTGATAGTTTTGTTCAAAGTTGTCACACCAGGATCTCCCAGCACTCATTGTCTGTCTCTCTCTCTCTCTCTCCCCCCCTCTCCCATCCCTCCCTTTCTCCTCTGCCTTTCCCTCTTTAGCGACAGAGCTCAATCTTTTTTTGTTGTGCCTTTGTTTGTAAACCAGGCATTGCACAGGGATGGGAAATAAAGTGGGGGGGGGGGGGTAGAGGGGGGCAGGGCAGATTCACACAGAGAGAAGGCCTAATAAAGACAGTGTTTACAGCCCGCACACCGAAATAACTCGCGCTAATAACAAGAATCAGTTTGAGCCACTGAGAGCGACTTCTCGACGAAGTCGGCCAACATGTGCGGGAGGGAAAAAAAACAAACAAACAAAAAAAAAAAACTACAAAACAGCAAAAACATCGTGAAGAAGTTCCGCTCCAGTATCTTTTGAATGTTGTTACAGTAACACCGAATATAGCAGAGCTCCTGCGTATATTGTAATTATGCATTCTGAAGTATGAATACTGAAACACACACAGACACAAACACATGACTGCTGGTGTTTCTTGAGTACAGCACCTGTGCCTACATGGATGCCATACCATGTGCTACCCTGTTTCAGGGTTTTAATATATATCCCTTGGTTTTCAGAAGGGTTTTATGTTGAGAAGATATTTTTATGCTTTTAATAATGTCCTGTAATCATGTTTTTTTATTATTATTATTTTGTTTGTGTTCCTCTTTTTTTTTTTTTTTTACACCTTGGCCTTTTTTTTGGTTGTTTTTTGGTTCATAATATCTAAACTGTAAATTATACATTATATACAGAGTTTCATTTAAAGATTTACATGGATCTATAATTATTGAGAGATGTAGCCTTTATTAAAGTTTTATATTTTTCAAATGAAAGCAGATGTTGTACTTATTTCGTGTTTTTAACAGAGTGACATCATAAGTATCCATATATTTTTATTCATTTATTGATGGATAAAGACAATAATGGTGACGCTCAAGGGAAGGTTTAAGTGTTTTATTTATCGAGTTAGTTTTATTCTACTTTTCTGATACCCAAGTGATGTGCAATGTTGGTGCAAACAGAAATTAGGCAGCCTTGTTTTCATAGGTTTGTAGTTGTTATCAATAATTGTCACCATTGAGCTTTTGTTAAAAAAAAAAAGTTATTGTTGTTTTCACCACTGATCAAATGTGAAGGTTAAAATCTTTTCTCTGTTTTCTGAGTGTGAGATTTTGCTCGTACAGTAAAATATTTTATTTTGAGGCTTGAAACACTTCCTCACCATGAGCGCCATAACCTGTGGAAGTGGCTGCAAGTTATAGTTCACTCAGAATCAAGCAACGAGCAGCACCGTCGAATGACGGCAATATCACCGTAGCATGAACTAAAGTAAAGCAGGCCTAGAACGGCTGGAGCAGTCACCTGCTTTTTCTGCAACGTTCGTGTCTTAGAAACTTCAAAATCTTCACACAAATGGCACTATCGTGTAGAGATACTGTAGTGGTAGTATTTATTAAAAAGAAATTCTCTACTGGGTGTGGCGGTGGTGCAGAGGTAAATCCTGACCCGTCTATGGAGGCCTTTGTCCTGAAGCGGCTACGGGTTTGAGTCCCGGCCCGATGACCCAGGCAGCATGTCTTGCCCCTCTCTCATGACCCACTTTCCCGTCTGACAACTAGCACATATAAACTACTAAAGCCGACAATTAAAAAAATAAATAAATTGTCACCATGTTCTGACAGTGATATGAGATGGATAATCTGCAGAAAAAAATAAATCGATCTCCTCTGTTCTCTCCCAGTTCTTTCAGAGACAACAATGGAAATACATTGCTTGGTCAGAAACAACTAATCGGAGCCAGGAAGGTCTCAGCGCTGTCAATCAAATTTGTAAACACGCTGCTCACACCCTCCCCCTTGCTTTCTGCTATTCTAAAGCAGACTGGGCCACAAATGCTAAGGCTGGTGATGATAGACAAACAATTTTCCTGTAATTGTAAGTTGTTTCTCTGCCGTGAGCTCACTGAGCAGCGCGTACGTGAGGATGATTAACAGAATTAAGACTTTTCTCCTGGCTCTGATTGGATGTTTTTTAACTGGGAGCAGTGAATTTCTGCAGATGGGCTCTGGGAGGAGGCGGAGGAACTCAATTTTTTTTTTTTTTTCACAGATTATGACATAATGACAGTTTTAACAAATATGCACAAAAAAATTATAGAGATTACATATTGCAGCTTTAATCGGTGTTGCAAATGATAAACCACTGAATATTGACATCAGTTAAACGCTGACGTTGCTTCCTCAAATAAAAAGTTCTAAAACTGGAAACGTCTTTGCTTAAAAAGACAAGAATGGAACGGGAAACAGAAATCACCCAGTTCCCCTCTGTGATTAACTCTGCAGGCTTTCTGCTCGCCTCTTTAAACGAGAGACATTAAGCATGAAAATGAAGCCATGGTGCTAATTGGTGCTATTAAAGAGCAATGAGGGCCAGCGTTACTCTCTGTAAGTCAACACAAACGTTAATGAAGCACCCTGCCTCCCCTATCAGAGGACCTCCACATGTTTGCTTCAATTATCTGGCTTCATATCAGCATTTTTGAGGGGAAAAAAAATCATTTAACACCATGGAAATAATTCAGCGCTGGGGACTGGGATGCTGTCTGCATCATGCAGATGCACTCGGCTCGTGCATTTGAGTTCAAACTGTTTCCATTAAACGGGGGGAAAAGGCTCGAAGTTGATAAAAAACAGAAGTTGCCACATCATAAGATTCAAACAGCCATTACTTATGAGCTTATACTGCGCACAATTTCTTTTTTTTTTATTCTATGTTTCCTTTTCCCTTTAAGTGAGTACACATGGAAAACAAAGTAGATGGAGAACTGTCCCATCCAAGATCTTTACACACTTCTTAACAATAAATGCTCCTCTGAAGACAAACAGTTTAGACGGACCACTAACAGATTCATTTTCCAGGCTTCGCCAAAGCTCAGAGCGGCGAGACTTTGCGACATAATTGTTGCATTACATACGCCACAAACCCTGGAATCAATTATGCTGTGGATTTCACTTGACAGTGAAGAGAGTTTAATCAGGACTAAGCAGCTAGTTTCTGCTGAGCGGTCGGGTTTGAGGCAGGTGCGCCGCTCCACGCCCCTCTCACCTGCACTGGCACCGTCCTCCCCGACTCTTCTCAGCTCTAATCTTACAGCCTCTTGGGGACTCTGGCTCTGAAAAACAACCTGTCCAGGGAATCTGCTTACATTTTGCATACCCTCCCTCTTCTCCAACATCAGCTTGACCCCTCCCTGCTCCCAGCCCTCACCTCAAGCCCATTTTTAGATATTTTCACATTGCCTCTATCACATTCAAGGTGCTTTGTTGAGGTACAGTGCAGGTTATGTACGGGTTCCAGCTTTCACAGCAACTTGTCTCGAGTTTGACGCTTCTGATCCTTAAAATTCTCATTTGGGGCACGCAGTTCCTTGACTTTTTGAGAGCAGAAGACGTTTCCATGCCGTAAATCTGATTTCGGTGTCTTTCTCCGACGTCCCAAACTTTGCACCCTTTGCTGTTGTCTTTTCTCCTAATGGTGGCTTTTATTCCTCTTGCGTTGCCTTGTAATTGGCATAGCGTGGTTGGGGCTATTGTAAACATGGCCGCGTGAAACGGGTATAAAGAGGCACCAGACGCTCCGCGGGCTAAGCCAGTGTGCGAAGCGGGCAGGGACTGCTGCTGCCTATTGTACTGCTGAAGCCTTTGTAGATTTGCAGTGGGCCCCCCTTTTTAATCGCCTTCTCATGCACCGCCTGCCGCCTCACTTTGCATATTTAATTGCCAGGTAAAATCATTTGCTCGACAATCCGTTTAATTATTTGATTGTACAGTAAACCGTAAAGAGTGAGCAGGGGGAAGTGGAAGGGATAAAGGGGGATAGGGAGAAGGAGGGAGAAAAGAGAGAGAGAGAGAGAGCAGCAGGCAGCGGAGAAAGAAAGGAGTCTGTTGCCAGAATAGACATCAAAGCTGTGCCTTGATGTTGATGTTGAATGGGCATTAATGGTTTCTGAAGGCAAGAGATTGCACAGGGAAAAAAAAAAAAGAAAAAGAGAAGAAAAAAAATAAACCTTCCTTTTTCTCTGACAATCCCGCCAGCCATCTCAGTAAATGCATAAACATTGGAAGCCGGTACAAGTTAGAGCATTGAACAGAGATAAAGAAAAAGAGACTGAGGGAAGCTAGTTAGATTGCTCACTTTTATTTCCTGTAATGACTAAAGATTGAGTTATGGAGAGAGATATGGGTCAAATGGACTGATCTGAGGTGATTAGGTTGCCTTCATAACATTGTTTTATATTGTTTTGGTTGTTTTAAATTGGTCCTGAAGCTGTTTTACTACAATAAAGGTAATCCATAATTTGATTGCCTGAACAGTCAAAGGCTTAGCTATGCTTTTTTTTTTTTTTTTCCACAAAAGAGTTACTGATTTGAACAGCTCATTTTTCCTTACTAAATGAATTAATCGTTTCAAAACTGATTCATCTATTTACTCCGGTTATCTTTGTTAGGTATGAAAAGTTGTTTGAGTAGCTGAGACATTTAGGTGTGACGAAAAAAAAGCGGAAACAGAAGAAATGTGCACTGTATTTTAATTTTAAAGGAAGTTTTGTTGGGCCACAAAATATTACTTAGACGCTTTATATTTGAATCGACATTTGAATAGCTAGGGCAAATAACCGAGTCAAAATTTACACTTTTCATACAAAACAAAACATACAAATTACATACAAAATGCTTTGAAGCGGGAAAAACACTGGTAGAAAAGAAAAAAACCCCACTAATTGTCAAACTATGTAAAGAAAATCATTAAACTCTTTACAAAAATACATCAAAACAAAGGTATTAAACTGAAAAATGTATAGTGGTACAAAATTCTTTAAATATAATCCACAAAGAATGAACACAAACATTTTGAAATAGACCAAAAATATTTGTGATGCAATGAAATTTATAAGCATATACAAGTAGTTAAATAAGTAAATAACCCCCAAAAAGGATCAAATTTACACAATAAAACGTGCAGAATCATCTGAGTGCCTCTATGAACACATGACACAGTGATGTTTCCCATTGTTGATGATTTGTCACAAAACTCTGAATGCTAGTATTCACAAATATTTCCAAATAATATGTAAAAGTCCTGATAACGACCATATAGCCTATTCTATGAATACTGTGAAAGGTTGACAGAATTTAACCAACAAAATACAAATGATTGAGAATTGAATAGTGGCAACATTTCAATTTTTATTTATTTTTTTCTCTATAATTTATCACAGTAAACAAACTTTCAGAACAACGATTTACAACGAGACGTAAAATAACACCCACAATACTTTTTAGCAACTCTATGACAATTCTACAACGCCATGATGCCGACATTTCACATTTGTCTTTCTCAAGCACCAAGCCAAATAAATGTATAGACTGCACTTGTTCACATCGACATGTTTTCTGAATATTGCCTCATGTTTCACGATGCTGTCAATGGGACTTGGCTCTTGTGAGTGACTGGTCCAAGCTTGGAGCTTAAACCACAGCTTACCTCAGAAATTTATCCAAAATCACCTTGATCCTCTTTCGACTGGCACTGCTGGAGATCTCCCTCTCTCTGTCTCTCTCTTCCAGTCGTGCCATCTGTCTCTCCTACTCTTCTTTGTTGTGAGCTGTGCTCATGACTTTCAGTTTCCTTGAACTATCTTGTCTTTCTTTCAATTTATTAGTGAGGGTCTTTGTGGGTGTGAGAGTCCAAAAGGTGTGTTGGCAAATGTCACCCTGAATTAGCAGACCCTTGAAAGGCATGCACGTCTGAAAGTGACGCTGCTCTTTTTGCTGCTTTTTTTTTTTTTTTACAAAATGTACCTTAGTATAGAATGGCACTCTAACATTGATAGTTTAAAGAAAGAAACAAATAGATTTTCTAGTTTTTGAAGGGCTTTTTTTAAAGGATATTTCTGAGTTTACCCTCAGGTGTGGTGGTCCAGGCAAAACCTTGACTTGAATATCTTAGATAAACTATCTGGGTGGAGATAAAGGTGGTTTGAGTTGATCCAACCTCAAACACTTGGACATTAAAGCTGAGAACATGTTGCTTAAGAGGCACTAAATATCCTCCACAACGTTTTCACCGTCCCATTTTTCCAGTCCACGGCTTTTTCAGAGCCACCTAATCAGCAGGTAGAGATGACTGAGTGGTCACCAAAGAGTGAAAAGCTGGATCTTTAGAAGATTACCTCTACTACCATCGTTCTCTTCGAGTTATGTTTTGTCTTGTACAATCCTGAGAAGCATTGTTTATCTTACCAAGAGATGCTCCGCGTCCCCAGGAATTCTAAACACAGAGGAAGGAGCATATTGGCTCTGCTCTGATATAAAAGCATTCTTTTTGGGCAGTTGTTCATTTTATTTTGGGTGCATCCATTCATCTCTTTCCCTCCCTCTCTTCCTCTGCCAGTTCTCTTTCAGCTTAGGATAGGCATTGTCTATTTTGTCTAACTACCCCCTGTCGGGGTTGCAAACCACCCCCCAAGGGAAGCCTGTGTTCTTTGGGCAAGACTCGACTTCAGGCCAAAAACCGCTGTCAACAAGGAGAACAATTTGGCTGGCAACAGCCATATTTACAGATTGGTGAACCACAGCTCTATTTAGCAGTGTTCCTTCGTCAGTAAACACCACAGGTCGGAGTCTTTGTCTGATCTCAAAGGGAAAAATAGAGATAGAATTATGCATTGTGGCTTAAGGTTGGTCTGTACCAGCCACTTCTCAAATCACCATTGTTTGGAAGTTCAGAGCAGCTAAATGAGCCGATAACGCAGGTTTGTCATGACACACACTCCACATTCCTTGGTGACCGACTGGAATGCAGTTCCTCAAAAGACTTCGCCTGTGGCCTCTGTTTGGATGCTGTTTGGTATATTTTCAATCTTGTCTTTTCTTGTACAGTCTTTTAAATTGGAATGGGCATTTCTAAAATTACTGTGATTTGGACTTTGTGGTAATTCATATAAATGGCTCAATCAAACTCTGTTTGCACCGTGGTACAAATACAGTGTCCGCCACTGTGCCAATACATTTCAGCCTGGAGTCTGGTTAACACACTAGCCCACATCAGAGTGTGGGCAGCTTGGTATGCAGCAGGAGAACACATTTGAAGTTTGGGATCAGAGAAGGCTTCAACACATTGCAGTAATGAAGTAAATCTGGGAGAGAAGAGAACAGTGAAATACTGTTCGATGCCGCTGACATCTACAGGGAGGCGACAATCGGGGTAAACGTCCTCGGTTCAGGGTGGATCAGGGGCTCTCCAACTATTAAGTTGTGGTAAAAATAGTTTTTAAATTGGCCTGTCTGTGAATAAGAATGTAGGATTAATATTGATGTTGCATAAACTTTTATTGATTTTTTTATTCTCCTGTTGTGGTGAAAAATTGCCCAATGTCCCTAATATATACATAATGGCACTCCTGTTGACACAACCTCTAATTTTGAGTTTGTTTAGAGTTTTGTTTTGTAACTTGCTTTAGAATAACGTTACTACCAGACGTTTCACCTGCACACAGGATTTGTCCTGGAGGTGAGAGGTCATGAATGAAGCCCTGGATTGGCTGCTTTGCAAACCCTATAGCATGTCAAGGAACAATGCCACTCGGCATTCAGCCTTATCAAGCTGTCATAAATTTTTCCTTAACAAAACAAAGTAAGCGTGCCAAACTTTTGGTGTGCTTTATGTATTAGGGTATACATATCCCAAGTTTTATTTATTTTCTCACACAACAGTTCTCAATCCGTTCTCTGAAAATGTAAAAAGCATGTCGCAACTGCAAATCTACCAAGACAAACTTAGGTCAGCGAGGTGGAGTAACCGCAAGCTGCAGACAGCATGTAGGCAGCCAGAAGTTCAGAAATAGGCGGGTCGCGAGCTGGATGTGGACCGTTGGCTGCCATTTGAGGGCCACTTTTAAAGACAATGGATAAATAACTGGAAACTGTAGATAGATTAAGAGGTCATAAACTGATCCTCATACCAAAATCTCATGGTTTATTTTCTCAACAATGAACTGGCTTCTTTAGATCCAATAGTAACTTTTTGGGGGGGAATTAAGATGAGTCAAAATTATGGAGGAACTGTACTGTCATGACTTTAGGTGATTACCAGTTCAAGGCGACGGGACTCCTTGTTCTGCGAGAGAGCAGAAAGAATTCATAAGCGAGCGGAGGTTCGATCCGCGCAGAGAGAAGGTTTGCACGTGAGGAAAAAATCTGAGCGTGAACACAATGATTTGAGAGAGTACAAAGAATATTTGAAAAAGCATTGCAAGTTTTAATAGTATTCCTGTTTTGAAATTGAAAAAAAAAAAATAAGCTGACAGCAACAGGAAGAAATCCTGTTTTCAAATTGAGAATGTATGCTTTCAACTCATGGCAGTAAAATTCCCCCATACAAAACGTATTAATAGGCAACAAAAGGAAGATCAGCACTAAAATCATTTAATTTGAAAGCAGGTGAGTCATAAGACAGATGTAGTTAATGTTCAGTGGCCCTGAAAAAACAAACTGCAGCAGCGACCAACATTGTTGTCCGTACATGTTGTCTTGCCTGGGTGTGGCCGCCACAGACAGTATTGAACTGAGCTTGTATTTAGAAACTGGGGAATTTCTCTGTGCTTTTATCCTAAGATGACCACAGTGCTTCAGTGTTGTGCCTCACACATACCTTCAGCTCCGCAGTCCATTCCCCAGACAGCTGTGGGAAATGTGGTGAGGCCACTCTGGCTTTGGACGCCTCCCAGGCACCACAAGGATAAAAACTGGCCTTGGTCATGTGACCCTGTCATGTGACTCCTAGAAAACAGACGAGAGGAGTTAGAGGGCTAACCGCTGGGTTTTCATACACCTTAAACAGTTTGAAACTATAAGTCAATTACGCCTCCCTTTGAGTATTGATGATTCATATCCCCCATAACTCTAAAGCCTGGCTAAGAGATCGCAGATGCATAAATGATTCTCAGAGAATCACCTGGGCTGTGAGCTCTGACTGTTTCCCATCCAAGACACTCCGCCTGGTAAAGCTCTGGGCTTAGCTGCCATTGTTTACTCTTTCCCCACAGATCCGAGCACCTGTTACAGATTGAGCTGTACATAATCCAGCTGCAAGCCATTTTCTTCTAACACCCAAGAAGATAACAACCCCTCCAGCACAAGCGATTAGGCTAATTGGTCTTGATGATGGGAAGAAACAAAGTCGGATGAGAGGGTAGAAAGTTTGTGGGTCAGATATACTGGTCTGCAGGGGGAATCTGCTCAAAACAGGCAAACGGATATGTGTGCATCAGCCCAGTTGTGTTTTAAATAATGAGCAGTGACTTCCCTTGTTTGTGCTCATCATCACTTGTTCCATGTTCTGGCTGGCCGACATGCCCAACCCGGCACAACTAACCGCTGTTATGGCTAAATGCCTGCACATATCTGTCTGTCTCCATTCTCCATTCTGCCGCCAGCTTGCCCATCTTCTCATTTGCTTTTCATACAGAGGCAATTAAGTCAAGTTTCCCAATGCCCTACAAGATTCTTTGTTCTCGGTCTTTGTTTTTGTTGCTGTTCTCCCAGTTCCTAGCTGCTCTTTCTCTCTCGCCCATTCTTGCGGGTTTGTTTCGCGGGTGAGGAGGTCAAGGCCGGGGGCGTAAAAAAAGAGAGCAGGGAGTTGGTGGGGTGCATTTCCAGCTTTATGACTAACCACATGTGTTTCTGGGTCTTAATATTTATATGTTTCTCATGGAAAATAGGGTGGTGAAAGAGGATGCTGGGAGAAGAAAGACAGGCATATGGTTCTTGTTTGTAAGATTGCGCTAAGAGCTGGACTGTTTGTTTCCTGCGATGAGCAGAAGGAAATGCATTGTGCTAATCATCTTCTAGCTTGGCTCTCGCCCAGGCAGTGGTCACATTTTATTACATATATTAATACTGGATGTAAACGAAGTGCAGTTTGATAGAAATGCCTGATGCACTGCAATGCACAATTTCTTTTTTTAGATTTGATGCTTGCTTGAGTTTTCCAATGAGGCAAATATGTTAATGATTGTGCGCGAAACTCTCCTTGTTTCACACGCTAAAGCATCTTACTCCGTGCATGAAGTTCTGCTCCAGTGACTCTTTCACTTGTCTTGGGAACTGTTGGCAAAGGACTGATTATCATTATGAAAACCAGAACCAGGTACTTTGCTCCCACCTTTCTCTTCTCCTGTGTCTGAAACCAAATCAAATGCCTTGTAGGGGATGGCAGTGGAAGTCCGTGGTGCGTTCCATTCTTTTTGGGATGTAATCTGCTCAGGATCAGACTTTGCATATATTCTGCTATGATTCTTTTCACAGATTGTGGGAGGCAGCTGTTTCATGTGATTTCTTTCATGTGGAACTCCACCACTTGAAAACAAAGCCTCTTTTTTCTGAAAATGACTCCCCCAAAATGAATTCCATATACCTCAGGAACTACAAGGTGTAGTTGACTGGTTCTGGTACCAAAACAAAGGTAATATTCCAAATAATACTTTAGAGTTCTAAAAATCAACATTTGTATTATTGAGTAAGAGCAAATACATATACAGTACAAATACAGTACAGGTTCTGACCACTGACTGTACCAAATTTCATTA
>NW_006799950.1:4210745-4221876 GCF_000485575.1 Poecilia formosa
TATATATATATATATATATATATATATATCTTTCCCATAGCCATGTGGGAAAGGTATTAGTTGATAAAATTACAGCCATACATTACAAATGTGCCATTTTTGGACCGTGTATGCAATTACAAATTTCTCACTCTTTCTAATTTTTTTCCCAACGTATATCTTCCTATAAATATTGTTTGCAATTATTAACGATGGTTTTGTCCTGGGCGCTCTGGTTATAAAAGCATTGGTTGATTTGGGTGATTGACACATCCAATAGGCGATAGAATCGGGGGGGATCCCATAGCAACATCATTCACCAATCACAACTAGCGAAAATGCATTTGCGTAAATGACCGGAAAGGTCCAGCTGCGCGCTGACGTGAAGGAAGTTCTTTGAGTTTATAGGCGTATCCATGGAGACAGAAAAGTTGAAAATAGTGAGGAATCACATCAGTGTGACACAAAGACAATGGATTACAAGACCTGAATGAATATATTTGATATATTTGCTCTAACATGGATTATGACAATGACACAGCAAAGGTAGGACTGAATTTATATTTAGCTTCGTGAAATTAGCTTTTTTTTTTTTGGCTTTCTTTGGCTGCTGGTTCAGTGAGTTTTGAACATATTATATATATATAAAACATAACATATTATATTGATTCTGGTATTGTTGGAAACAGCAGAGCTGATTGGTAGTTAGTGGCGCAGTTAGTAGCACTGTTGCGTTGCAGCAAGAAGGTCCCGGGTTCGATTCCCAGCCCACGGTCTTTCTGCACGGTGTTTGCGTGTTCTCTCCGACTTCCTCCCACAGTCAAAAAACCCCCAAAAAACATGACTATTAGGTTAATTGGTTTCTCTAAATTGTTCCTAGGTGTGTGTGTCCTGTCTGTCTCTATGTCGCCCTGCGACAGACTGGCGACCCCAGAACGTTCGCTGGAGATAGGCACCACTTGGATGAATGGTGGTTAGGACCGTGTTCAATCCAGCTGAGATCATAGAAGAGGCTCACATGGCCTTTAAGATTTAAAGACAGTGAATGGGGCAAAATCAAACCTTAGCAATGCATGTAGAGGAAGCATCTCTAAGCAGTCATTTTTTTTTCTTTTTTTATACAAAGTATTAAATAAATATCTGTATATATAAGTATACAACGTATTCACATTGCTTTCTGTATTACAACCAACCAAATTTTATGTCATTTTTTACCCTTTTCATTCCTTTTATCAAGTACTTTCTGTTGAAAACAGTTAGCATTCAGTAAAATAACAACCAATCACAACAGTATGTGTTGCTTCAAGATACTGCCTGATTTAAATCAGTGGAAAATTACCATACAAAACAACAGGACTATAAAGGCATGTCAAAACTCAGCTGAACATCAAAGTGATGTGTTCATCCAAAACAGTTGAGCACTAAATGAGTCACAGACATCTTTCAAGGAGGCATGGCCTGTCGTTTGTCGAAATGGGACACCGGAAAGGCAAACAGATTATTTATTCATGTGTTGATTTGATGGTTGTTTTGGTCCCTCTTGTCACACTTCCATTTCAAATGTCAGAGGACCTCATTTAGGCTGTGTCAAAGAAGAAGTGCCACGTGGAGAGACGGGACCGAGTCAGCTGCTCTTGCAGAAAGAGACGGCACTTTTTGAAAGGGTGCAAGTTTAGCGTTAGCCTTAGCTGCACACTCTTTGGTCTTTCCTCATGAATATGGATCTTATTGTGAAAAAAAGAGGGTAAAGGATTCTGTTTCGCTGATCCCATCTCCTGCTTTGGATGATTTTAAGAGGATAAAAAAAACAACAAAAAAACAAAGCAAATCAGAGCAATGAAGTAAGTGGAGGTGGAAGGTCATGAGTGACAGCGGGATGAGTGCAAGCCAGGAAAGTGAAAGAGAGAGAAGGATATTCAGTGCTGCTTTATTTTGCCAGGGTGTAGGCTGATGTAAACAAACACAGAGCTTATGCAAGCTTTTGATCTTATGATCCGTGAAATCTTCCCGGAGAAAACAGGAAAATTAGGCCTCACTGAAGGGAAAGAGGAGGGGCGCAGTGGGCAAAAGGCTCATCGGAGAAGATATTTAGCAGGAGAGCTGGAGTTAAATGAACATCCCCCTCCACTTAATTTGACGCAACTTAACACTGTTTTCCCTGAATGTTTAACCCTGAGGTACTCATGAGGATTTGTCGAATGATTGTTCCCTGATCAAAGTTGAAGAGTCTAAGCCATTTTTTTTTTCATTACTGTAATTGACTTTATTCAATAGTGGGTCCTTATGGCGAAGGACCGTTGAGCAGGACCACACAGTGGATTGCAAAGCACCAATAACCAGGCGATTAGTTCTGTTTCACCATAGACCGGGTTCGTATGGGGAGATAGGGGAAATCTTTTTAAAATTCTTTTTAAATGTGGATCTTATTGAGCAAAGCTGATTTTCATCAGATGGCCACATTCGCTGAATTTTGTTGACACTGCACTGGCGGCTCAAGGGGGTGGGGGGTGGGGATGGGCTGCTGGGTGATAAAAGTGGGATAGGGAGGAAGAGGAGGAGGAGGAGGAGGGGGAGGCTACTTGAAAGACAGAAAAGAAGGAATCAGTTTCTTTGCCCACAAGCTGCACTTTTAAAAAATTCTTTCCCCTCACGTAGCTCCCTGGTAGGATATGTGAGTTTGGTACAGAGGTGAGCAAGCTTACCCCCCACCCTCCCTCTGTGGAAAACTCGTGCCCAAGAGCTATTCATTTGAACTTCAGTGAGCGGCAGCCTTCTTGTGAGGACTTGAAACAGGCATCTTATGGAAGCTGTTAGAAGTGCCCAGGCATGCTTTCTTTATCTGATGTGATGTGAGGCTCACTTTTGTTTGATGAATCCATACATGGATACAAAACTGGTATCCGAGGATGGAAAGGAGTGCGATCAGGAGCAAAACGGGGAAGATGGGAGGATGAAGACCCTGACACTGTGGCTGTGCCACACCTGTTACAGCATGTTTCTGAGAGTAATGACAAAAGGCAAGCCAGACATTCTGCTTACGTTTCTTTACAAAGTGTTAAATATCTTTCATTTTTATCTTTCTCTTGATGGCTGTCTTTTGTTAGTTTGGCATCCTTATGTACATTTAATGGGTGTGCAGCTCCTCTGTAGAACATACATGGCTTTATAGGGCACAGTACACCCCAGAAATGCAATTTTTTTGAAAACTAATCTAGTTGAATTTGACATGACCATGATGCAACTCTTATCAGATTTTTAAGTTCAGATACTTAACAATTTAATGCAAACATAAATTGAATTTCTCCACCCCCAACAATGGCTGTTGACCTTTTAGTGAAGTATTGCCACCATCTTCTGATGATTGCAGACGCAGCCAATCGCTGCACCTAGCATCATACAAACATATTGCATAATGGTTCTGTATGTTTGTGGTGTATAAAATTACATTTTTTGTTTTACCCAGCCTGCATATGTTGTGTTCCTTTTAAAAATTATGCTCCTTTTGGTGCAGAGGGAATGGTACATATGACAATGTTATGCCATGTTATGTTATGTTCTTCCCTCTCATTTGCGTCCTCAGTTTGTTCGTAAAATCTCAACTTTGTCCAGTTTGTTCAGAATAATAATCAAAATATAATTATAATCCTACTTTACGTTGCTAAGTTACTCAAATAAATTAAGAAGTAACAGAGCAAGAAAAAGAAAGTAAATATAAATTAGCTAAAAACATGTCAATGACTTGTAAAGGTGTCAGGGAAACATCGTTTCTCAGCTGCTGTTAATTAAAAAAAATGAAGATTTTCATGTTTTTCTTTCATATGGTGCAGGCACGTGCAGGGGGGGGGGCAAGGGGGGCTTGAGCGCCTGCCCCTTTTGCTCCTTGCCCCCAAGTGCCCTTTTGGTCAATTGTTTTTTTTTTGTTTTTTTTGGTATTATTATTTCCTAAGCCCTCCTCTGACACATAATAACATGTACTAAAGTTATTTGTTTTTTTGTTGTTTTTTTTTTGTACAACATAATAAGCCCTCCGGTCACCTTGTTACCTTTGACCTTTTGCCCGTGACGCATGACGCAGTTGCCTCTCGCACAGTGAGATAAGGCAGCTAACTGGAGCTCAACATAGAGAACGTTCCAGATTACAGAACAGTTTTTGGTGAATTAAAAAAAAATCGTTTTTGGTGAATAAAGTGGAGTAGACTTGCTACCTGTCAGATAACAGAAAACGTTGAAGTATCGTTTCTGCTTCAGCACGGAGTATCGGTTTAAGCAGAGAGGTAATGAAATACAACAGACACTGACAGGCCTCTGCATCTGCCTTTCTCTGAAGAACTACTGAGCGGGAGGAGACAGCCAGGTGAGGAAAAACTGTTCTTATCTATCAATTCGGTATTTTGTGCTGTTAGCTAGCTGCTAGCTAACGACTTTGCTAGCAAAGCTGGATAACTAAAAAGCTTCTTCCCTGTATCGTTAATGATATCAGTCATTCTTCAGTATTGCTTATGCAATAGGGGCACATCGCCCGTCCAAAACTTATCATCTTATCATCTCCATAATGAACATATGTCTTCTAATTTCCTTTGCTGGATAATGTACATTGCGTTTATTCTGGCATTTGTCTTGAAGGAGAATAGCACTTAAATAAAAGTCCAACAAGGATATTCATTTAGAATTAAAAATTACTCACCCTGAATTACCATGATAGATATAATGTATGTAATAAAAGTGTGTCANTGTCATTAATGAAGGGGAAAAACTCAACCAGACTTTAAGTAAGTTTAGGGTCTGGTTCACAGAGTATGAAGTTAAATTATTTCCCCAATTATTCAATAAGCAAATAAGTTTGTTTTGCAAAAAAAAAAAAATAAATCACTTCATGAGACAAAAATGAGTGATTTTAATTAAAAAAAAAGTTTTTAAGCAAAACTCAATAGGCTTTTCTCATGGTGATACTCATTAACAATTCAATTTTAGATGTGCCCCTTTTTTTTTTTTGAGCACCTGCCCCTTTAGTGGTCTCTGCACGGCCGTGATATGGTGTTTTGGCCACATAATAGATGTAAATAGAGAATGGTGTTAAACATTGTGTCGCTGATGCCTTCCTCCACAAACAAAAAGTGGTCCATCCATCCATCCATCCATCCATCCATCCATCCATCCATCCAGCCAGCCAGCCAGCCAGCCATCCAGCCAGCCATCCATCCAGCACAGAATCGTGACTACTTTTCTCCAGGACACCGTTGAGATGATTAAGAGCTGAAACTGTCAGCCAGACCCTCACATCATAACATCAGTGTCTGACTTCAAATATGAGCTTCTGGGGGGAAGGAAAAAGTATTTGCTCCCAAACCTTGTGGATAGCCTTAGCAAAAGAGTTGAAGCTTTAAAATCTGTTAATTCATCTGTCAATCTATCTGTCTTTCTCCATAGGCCACAACCAGTAAACCTCTTTCTTCACCAAAACAGACCAGAGAAAAGCTCTCATTACTGCAGACAAAGTGTTCAATCCATTAATCCATATCTTACTCTAACTTGGCATCTCTTGGAAAAAAAAAAAAAAGAAAGCCACCAAGATACTTAATTCCTCCTTCCAGGCAGACTTACCCTGGATCTGCTTTGAGCATTCCACTTTTTAGATATTACAAATTATATATATTTTTTTGGTTTTGGCCTTTTTTTTAATTTGTGAAAGAGGCAGAATGTATGCAAGTCATTATTATGAGTTGTGCTAGAAAAGAAAAGGAGCTATGGACGCTTTATGAACACAATAAATGTCTCAGTCTGTAATTTGGCAACATGCAACCTCAGGAAAACCACAGGATGTCACTTAGAAACAGACAACTCTTACTTTGAGACCAAAAATAGCTACTAAATCCATATAATTTGGGAAGAAATCCTTGTAGGAGTTTTTCTGAGCAAAGGTGCAGTATTTAGAGTAAAAAAAAGTCACTTGCCAAAGGGTTGAATGTGCTTTTAGCATTTCTTTATTTTACCATTTTACATTTTATTTTAGCTGGAAAAGAGCTTTTGAAATCTGTATATCGTTTTTTCTTTCTCTTCACATATACAACACTGTGAGTTACTCTGTTACAAATCACAATGAAATACACTGAAAGTTGCAGTTGTACCAAAACAAATTTTGTGAAAATTTAAGAGCTATAGTTGCATTTGTAAGTAAACATATGTTACATGTACAGTAAAAATATCTCATCACATTTAAATTGATAACTACCAAAGTGTAAATGTCCTCTTCCAGCTTTGTCTCAGACATGGACTTGTTTTTCCACCAACAATGTATCAAACGTATCAACACTCGGTGCTGAATACCCAAAATGCCACGGCACATTTCAGGTTTTATGCCCTTTTGTCTGCGTTGTTTGACGTTCAACTTTGTATGATAACGAATCAAAGCTTTCCCAATCTAAGTTTGTTTTCCACTTGAAATGCAGTCTTTTTGTGTTTGCTGCTCTTTGAAAACATTTCGTTTTGAAAGTGGGGGGGGGAAAGAAGCCGTGGAGATGACAGGCACTGAGCTAAAATGGCCAAGTAGTAAAAATGTCACCAAAAAAGCACATTCTGCATTACTTTTGATGGAGATCCGCCTTTTAACAAGTTCTTCACTAGAGATCTTTTCAAATCTCAAAGAGAGAAAGGGCAGAAGACAGCAGACAAAAGAACCCAAACGCAGAGACTTCACTTCTCCCTTGAAGATGTTAAAATTAGTGTCTTAAAAAAAATCAAAGGCTCAACATTAAACGCTGAAAGATGCTTGAAATGTCGACACTGCAGTGTTTTAGAAAAAAGGACATAAGATGAGAGATACTTGCAACAGACTTTGGTGTCACTTCAAAGCCTTGACTTTAAGAAAGTGGGCTAATATAATACTGATAGGAGAATCTTTACCTGGCTCTGTTGACCTCATCTTAAGCTTCTGACAGTCCAACCACACATCTCAGGACAATGCCGTCACACCAGGAGGTAAGGTGTGGGCCGAGGGGTCTGCAGGCTGAGGGAGGTTTGACGTGTAACCCTTGAGGGCGTCTTTGGTCTCTTGCTCTGGTGACGGCTTCTTTCTTTCTTTTCTTTTTTTTTTTCTCTTGTTATGCTTCGAAAAAGATGGCCGCCTTTGAACTCTGCAGCAGCTATAGAAACGGCTGGAGTTCCTCCACTTTATGGCCTGGTTGTCAGCGTCTGACTGGGCTATCGTGATGGGCCGACATCATTAGAGGCCGACGTACACAGGACACATATTGACACATTTGCTGACACAGAGTACATAAACAAGGCTCTGTGGAAGTGAACGTGTGCGGGTGTGTTTGTTTTTTTGGGGGGGCATTTTAATTGGCTCGGCCCGCAAAGTTACGGACATCAAAAAGCCCATGAGCAGCAGAGGCCTGATGGGTTTGGACTGGTGAGAACTCCCCTTTCATGTCTTGGATTTCAGACTTTGTGAACAAAATAAAACTTTTACATCTCTTGTTAGCCTTGAATCCTCCTGGATCAAGAGGAACAATTTGTGGCAGATGAGTTTAATTTTATGAGGTTCATCAAAAAAAAACAAAAAAAAACAAACAATAGATTATTGATAAAGGAGCTAAGTTTATGTTGCGTGGCACAATTGCAATTGCCTTGCAGAAGTGTTCATTTAATTTTCAATTCATTTACTGGATCTTATGAGACAGACCAACACAAAGTAGTGAATGGTTACAAACTGGAAGAATTATTGTTATTATTTTTAATAAAAGACAAAGAAAATGTGGCCTACATTTTTGGCCTGGTTTAACACATAATATCTGAATCCTGGTGGAAAATTCAGCCGTTCACACATTGATTTTCACTTTGATTGATCAAAACATCCCATAGTTTTACTCTCTAAATGCTCTTTATTTGCTTCATATTTTTAATATTTTCCTCTAAAATTTATTTTGCTTTTAAATTTTGCTTGGCCGCCCTGTGTCCCCTGAAAGGTACCTTTGGAGTAAAATGTATTACTGGTTTTAGTTGGAAAGCTGCATCTGCTGTCGCTGTTATTTGGACGCACAGTGGGAGCCTTCTGGGTCGTTATGCAAATTTGCTTTTGTATTTATGGGCAGGAACAGGGCGGTCCACACAGCAGCTGCACATGCACTCTGATCAGGGCCGTGCAGAGACCACTAAAGGGGCAGGTGCTCAAAATAAAAAAGGGCACATCTAACCGCATTCTAGGACAGAATATTAACAAAGCCAACAGCTTTCAGAGTTTAATAAACAATGATAAGTTACAAAATTGTGAGATATACAATCAAAGTTAAGGAAAATCTCTATATAGAGCATACAACTATGCATATGTAAGATATTATATTAGTAATTTCTTTCTGCAGGTCTATTTTGTTAAAGCAAAGTATTGCAATATTCAAACCCGCAGTTTAGCAAGATATGTAAATCAGAGACCACCAGACATATTTTGTCTTAACAGAATTACACTATTAAAAATGTAAAGTAGGGCACAATGCAACCTTTTAGTGAACTGTAATATATTAAAAAGAGCTGCCTGTTTGCTACACTTGCAGTGGAGATGAAGATGGTCCATTCAGGAAAGCAGAGCTGCATCAAACTTTAATGTGGAACTGCAGAAAAAAGAAAAATCAAAAGCAAAAATTGAATTGTTAAAGCATGTCACCATGAGAAAAGCCTACTGAGTTTTGCTTAAAAAAACTTTTAAAAAAATTAAAATCACACAGTTTTGTCTCAAGAAGTGATTTTTTTATTTTTTTTTTGCAAAACAAACTTATTTGTGCATGTCATAAATCTTTTCTTGCTATTCTAAGTTTTTGTTTGTGACTCAAAGTTTTGCTTGTGATTCTCACATGACGTCAGACCGCAAAATAATCGCAAAAAAGATTTCTGATGTGTGCAAATAAAAGTTTATGTTTGGCAAATAATTTTTTAAGTTCACAAGACAAAAATGAGTTATTTAATTTAAATATAAGTTTTTTAAACTAAACTTTTTGTTTTAAAAAAAAGGAATCATTACAATTCCATAAGTTTTGATTACAATTTTATTTTACTTAATTAAGGTTAGTTTTTTTTTTTTTTCATTAAATAATTGAGAGAAAAAAAATAACTTCATACTCTCCGAACCAGACCCTAAACTTACTTAAAGTCTGGTTGAGTTTTTTCCCCTTCATTAATGACACACTTTTATTACATACATTATATCTATCATGGTAATTCAGGGTGAGTTATTTTTAATTCTAAATGAATATCCTTGTTGGACTTTTATTTAAGTGCTATTCTCCTTCCAGATACATTTACCTAACGCTAGAATAAATGCAATGTACATTAAGCAGCAAAGGAAATTAGAAGACATATATCCATTATGGAGATGATAAGATGATAAGTTTTGGACGGACAATGTGCCCCTATTGCATAAGCGATACTGAAGAATGACTGCTGTCATTAATGATACAGGGAAGAAGCTTTTTAGTTATCTAGCTTTGCTAGCAAAGTCGTTAGCTAGCACCTAGCTAATAGCACAACAACAACAACAGCCTAATGTCTGTAAAAAAAACAAAAAAACAACAAAAAACAAATAATTTTAGTACATGTTATTATGTGTCAGAAGAGGGCTTAGAAAATAATACAAAAAAAAAAATTGACCCAAAGGCCACTTGGGGACAAGGAGCAAAAGGGGCAGGTGCTCAAGCACCCCCAGCGTCCCCCCTCCCCCCTCTGCACGTGCCTGACTCTGATCACATGTACTGGGACATATGAAGGAAATGTGCGCCTGGTTTTAGACCTCTGAATATTTTTGTCCGCTGCACTTTCCAAAAATTTGTTCCTACTCCAACTTTGAGCTTGAAAGTTGCACGCTTTTATCCATGAAGCCCAAGATGTTTGTTAAAGAGGAGGAATTGCTGCAAAGTCAGAGATTGAATGCAGGTGGTTGTAGACAGAAAATCGATTTAGTAAATAAGCGGAATTTAATTACACTGTCTTACAGTTAGGATCAGATGAGGATGTCTACATTTTGAATCTGCCTGTCTGGTTGGATTAAATTGACATTAATTTTTTCATACTATGAATGGGATGTTTTTTTCTCGTAGAGTGCCTTGAGACGTTTGTTGGGAATTGACTCTATAAAAATAAATGGAATTAAGCTGAACTAAATTAAAAACTTCTCACTAAACTGTTTTTATTATATTACGTAATTATTACTGCTGCTCTTTGAAGAGCCTAAAGAATTGTCAGAGAGGAAACAGCTTTAATAACACCATCAGGGTTAAATTATAAAAGCATGGTTAGGGTATAAAACTGTTGTCCAAGCCTGGATTTAAAAAAAAAAAAAAATGTAGCACAGATTTTTCCATCACCGGAAAGAGTTTTGCACAGGACAGGGAGAGACATGCAGAGAGCGGTGGGCAGGAAGAAATTGATATTGCATATTGATTCTGGGGAAGCTGCAAAGACCTGCAGCTCAGATGTGACAGTATGTTGACAGAGAAAACATTTAGTTGTGAACCCTGCAAATCTTGCTTTGATGGAAGACTGGAAGGAAGAAAACCATTGTTATAATAAAATCCCAAATTGAAATCTGTAGTTGCAATGTAACCAAATTTGAAGATGTAGAAGGATGAATTATCTTGCGAGGCAACGTGTGAAAGCAAAACCAAGAAATTGTTCCAAAAAAGAGCGGCTTTGGTACTTGACATCTTCAGCCTTGTTGTTTCCTTACGAGCCTAGTAAAATGTAAAACCTTTCTCCTCCCAAAAGTTTTTTTGTGAATACTTAAATATTCCAGTCTGCGTAACTTCAAAGAACTGACGATGTTCGCAAGTCCACATCCCTGCGAGCGCTCTGCTCATTCCCGCTCTTTCATTCCGTCGGCCCCTTCAGTAAATATGTGCAATGCCTCGTCTTTTCAAACAGATTCATTTTCCATGTATTTATTTTAAATGAATATTATTAGCTGGCCAGGCAAGAAAAGGTTCTTATGCTAATCCGCCGGAATCGCACAGGCATTTTCATTTAATGCCTACTTATAGGCCATTCTTTAACGACTATTTGCCTCACAGTCTTAGCAAATGAGCTCTGCACCCTAGACTCCTCTGCGCTCATAATTTCATTGCTAACAAGAAGATACCCCCACCTCGTCCTCCACCCCCACCCCAACCAA
>NW_006799950.1:4222876-4249770 GCF_000485575.1 Poecilia formosa
GGGTGGGGGGGCGGCTTGGTTGGGGGCATCATGGGAGGAAGCACAGGGAGGGTAGGTGACAGACCAGGACGAGCCTCGCAATGTGTGTCAACGTGAAGTCACATCATTATCAGGTTGTGTCCTCCTTATTACAATAGCTGACCTCACCACCGACGCGTCTGCTTTTTGCTGGACTGGTGCTTTAAATGCTGCCTTGTTATTCTTTCTAAACAAACTGATCTTTCTTTTTCTGTTTTTTTTTTTAAATTATTATCTAATAATACTTTCTATTGCTTCCAGGTGTGTTTTGAATTCACAGTTCCCCAACTAAGACAAAAGTAGAGTTAAAGTTTTCAGTACAGTGGCAGAGATGGATAGCTGCAAATAAAGACAGGATTTGTAGTGATACATTTTCCAAACTTGTATTTTCACGTCACATGAAAATACAAGTTAGGAAAGCAGTGTTGCCAAATATTTCGTATGTTTGGCAAATACCTATAAAATAAGAATAACAGGTGAGAAACTTGACAAACCAGATTGAATATATTACACATTCTCTTCCTCTGTAACATATTTCTTCATTAATAGCTCAACAGACCGGAAAAAGACATGAATAATACTCTGCTTTTCAATTATGCACAAAGAAAACATACAGAGCACAAGATAATTTAAAACTGCAAACATTTAACAACAGTTTTATAAAGTATTAATCAAAGTAAACCAAATCTACATCCACACATTTCACACATTTGGCAACAGCTAGAGCCTTGCTCTGATTCTTTAATAAGAATAAGTAAATTCAGAGTATTTAGTGATTATGGAGAAGATATGTTTATTAAAAATATATTCACTTGTCAATCCTGTGATCTTATTGAGGAAATTAATCATTCATTTTCACATACCAAAACATGGAAGTTCAATATGTCTGCAGAAACATGTTTGCTGTTGTCTTGTGTTGTGTTCTTCCTTTTCTTAAATGATGATTTACCCAAAAAAGTTAATTTTTACATCAAACCCAGTAGGTGTTAGTCTACAGAGCAGGGCATCATCAGTGCAAATGCACTGTCAACTATTTGTTTTTTTTTAGATTATGTTCTTTTAATCACATCCAGTCACAGCTGTCAACTCAGACAGATATACCAACTATGGGTCCATTTCAGCAATTAGTCCCAGATTCCAAGGTACATTTTTAAGCATAAGAGCAAAGTCCAGGTCGTAAATGTATAGCTCCTGATCCGGTAATGCACACCTCTCAAAAATAAGTGCTCCACTCTGTTTTTCAGGCGTTTTCAAGAGGCAAACATGCATGGAAAATGAATCAAATGCATAGATAGATTTGTCACTGCTTGTTCAGCTTCTTGATACATTTTATTTAAAGCACCTTTCAAAACACTCAAGGACACTGTACAAACAAGATTATGGGGGAAAAAAAACAAAAAAACATGACAATAAACCAACAAACCATCAGCAACCTTCATGAGTTAAAACATTACAGAGGACATGAAAATTTGACCAGATGATTTTGATATTGGCGGTTTTTAAACTGAAGAAGGGAATCAATGTTACAGGTATCAGGATCCAGCTGATTCCAGTGCTGGGATGCAGGGTAAGAGAAGGCTGTGGCCCGCATGGTGCTGAGGAAAATGGAGGAGACGGAAAGGAGACAGAGGACGTGACGGAGTGGGAGGGCGAGTGAATGAAGAGGAGCTTGAACAGGTAAGGTGGTGCCAGGTGGTGGATGGCTAGAAGGTGACTAGGAGGATCTTGTCAGTGTCGTATTCTAGCTCAGACATACCTATAAGGCTAAATTATTTGCAGCTGGATCGCCTCTTCTGTCACGCCTGTGTTCCTCAAATAAGAAAACTATCTAGCTAGATAAAAATTCATCAGAATCTCATCCAGCATATTGCTTGAGACTTAAGTCTTTGTATTAGTCTTGTTGTTTATGATCCATCTTAGACACTTATCAACTTTAAAAAACAAGGTAAAACTTCAAGGAAGCATAAGTAACATTTATTCAATGTGTACCGTATATTCTTTTAATGCGCTTGTTCTGTAAAGCACTTAGAAATACCTGGCTATGAATGGCGCTGTACCGATCAACATGTCTGGCTTTACTTTGGAGGAGTCAGGTGAGCAAAGAATGAGTTCAAAAATCAGTAACACGAAACCAGAGCCTGTTCTGGTTTAGGCCTTGGATGTGAGCTGAACATTTAGTCACCGTTTTGCCTTAACATTCAGATTATAGACAAGTGGGTGTCTTTGAAAGATCGCGGTAGGTTCCGACCTTCACCTTGAATCCCCGTCCACCTATTGTGGCACCCTTCGCTGCGACTGTGGTGTACAGGTATTGAAGTTTTCTACCAAGGTATAATGAGTGACGGGGCTTCTTTGATTCCTTGAAAGCTTTCATCTTCAGTCAAGGTCCCCACTGGTAGAGTGCACTTTCTCTTTTCCTGTTCTTCTTTGTCTCTTGCCTTGATGTCTGATGGCAAAGAAGGAGAAAAAGATCTTAAATACAGTCCCCATTTGATTACCAACCTTCTGTCTGCAATTTTCTCATCATGCGCCCTTTCTCCCTGGATTTATGCTCATAATTGGGATGCCACAAGTGAACTATGGAAACTAATTTTGCCAGTTGTCGTTGTGTATTAGAAAGTTAGCTAGGCAGTCTTTTTCTTGTGCACCAAGTCAAAATCATTACTGCCTGAGCTTGTAACATCCCTCTGAGAGAGGGCTTTTGGAGGGCTTTAAGAGCACAGCAAGTCACTTGGAGGCAGAGTTTTATATTTTTTGCAAGATTTGTGGTGGAAAAAGAAGGAAACTTGAAAGGAGAACAACAAAGACAGCATTTGTTCTTTCTCCATGCTTGCACCCTCAGTCTAGGGTTCTAATCTCTTATTGTTTCAGACCCAAACAGAGACAAAGGAGTCGCAGATCAAAACAAATGACTATCAAGCTATCAAACAAGCACCACCCTGCTATGATTCCAAACGCTGACTGCGGGAGAGCGAGAAGAGAGTCAGAGTCAGACGGGTCGCACATTGTTTCCAGTCGCTTTGATGCAGAACTTAAAACACTTGGAGAAAAAAAATATTCAAACATCCACCATGAAAGAAGGAGGAAAAGGAGAAGACGGAGAGGAGAAAGAGGGCGTGACGCGAAACAAGCTAATACCCCTTTGCATATGTGCAGTTGTCTTTGTTTCATTAGTGGTCCAGCTGATAACCTTTATTAGGCCTGATCTGGAATTAAACTCGTGGACCAGCAGCGCTTTGAAGCTACAACGGGCTCTTTTCCTGTTTGTGCTGTAAATGCAGGTTGTGGTGTGGAGATAAAGCACTTCTGAAGGATATTAAGACTTGAAAGTCCCTTGGCTATTCTTTGGTACATATTTGATGTTGTTCTTTTGCTCCTTGGCTAAATTAGCATATCTCTTTCAAAGCTCCTCTCCCCAGCCTCCCCACTGATAAATGTAATCCTCTGCCATCATGTGTTCACTTAAAAGTCATAAATGATGGAAGTACATTGTGTTCACCGCTGACACATCAAAGTGCGATAACACGATTAGCAATGATGACTCGAGTTTGTTTCTGCCCCCCCACACACACACACTCTTCTCCCCTTCCTCCTTCCTCCTCATCATCAGCAGCCATTTGTTCTTTGCTGTATTTTTATCTCTTTCATTTTGGCGCACATCACTGCCTCTGTTTCAAAGTCACCGTACCAGTTGCAGAGGGGTGACAAAACCTTCGCTTCAGTTTGCTCACTTTCATTCAGACTCTCTGCCGAAAATTTTCCATCAGCTAAATTTAGTACAGATCACATCATCATCCTCCTCTTATTCTCTCTCCCTCAGTGTGTGACAGCTTCTTCTCAACTTTTTTTTTTTCTCTCTCAAATCGAGTCATGTTTGCTGGGTTAGAGGGCAAATGCGCTGCACCACTGTAAATGAGTCTGTAAGTTAAACTGCAAGGCACACTTTCTGGCTCATCAGAGTGCACGCATCAAAACAAAAGACAGTGACAGCACATTTGTGATCTATTATTTAGCCCCTTCTGTATTTGATCACGAGCGCTTGCCAGAGTGATGATCATGCAGATTAAGTCTGTTTCTTTCACTCACCGTGCTAAAAGCCTTTGCTTTTCTTGTTTGGAGATTTTTCTGTTTTGTTTTTTTTTTTTTTGCTACATTTGCAATTGTATGAGCTAACAGTGTTTTTTTAAAAAAAAAAAACATGTTATACAGTGAGGTACTAAAACATCAGTGGAGAAACTTAACTGTTTAAAATGTTTTTATTGTTTTTGCACATACAGTAGAATGAAAAAAGAAATATTTGCCACCTTACTGATTTCGTCGGGGGTTTTTTATGTTAAAATGCTTTACATTATCATTAAAATTTTAATGTCAGGTAAAGATAACCAGAGTAAATACAAGTGATGACAAAACGTCTTAAATATAAACCTAATAACAGGTTGTAGCAACAACTGCTACCAGTCTTTTATGATTACTGGCAAGGAGTCTTGTAAAAGAGATATATTGCCCCACACTTCTTTAAATAAATGCTTTAAATCAGACACAGTAGTAAAAGTTATTTATTTCTGTATCTGCATCTTCTTTGTAATTATGCATTTCTAATTCATTACCTCCTTTTTAGTCATGACAGCAACTTGAAGTATTGTGCCTTTTTAATGTCTTCTGAACAACTTTGAAAGCTAGATTTGAGACAAAGTAACAAAAATAAACTTTTTTAAATGAACATTCAAAAACTGGCACGTCCTCTGATTGGTCGTCTTTGATTGTGTTGACAGGAGCTTTCACAAGCGGACACGCTGTTCGTGCCAATTTCCCACTTCTCATCACTTGAAACGGTGTAACCATTTTATTGCTTAGGTTGGACGGTCGGCACATTTTCAAAATTTTACAGAAATCATATGTATTAAAAAGCCATGAAGCTTTTGAATACCAATTTCACATTAACAGTTGGCATGGTTTTTCCTTTTTTCTTTCAGCTATCAATAGGGTAACTCAATACAACCACGTTTGTTGTCGCTTTAATTTAAAGAGAAAACCTTTATTTGCTTCAACATCGGCTTGGAATAAGCTATCTTAGCATCTTAATTGTCAACAGCTAGCTTTTATTCACTTCCTTTTCCCCTTTCAGGCTAATTCCGAAACATAAAAGAGGCAGTTCAGGTACTTTATTAGCCAAATTATTCCAGAGAGGGCTGAAGGGACACACCAATCAGAGCTAATCTTGTTTGATTCCAAACATGAACGCTGCTCCCTTTAACCTTAACCACTCAGCTGTGCAATTGTTCACTCGGTAGAGAGAGAAACTCTGTGCGTAATTAGCGGGAGACCCCTTCATGAATTGAATTAGCATCATCTTTGTCCTCTCACCAGGAGTGTAGCCCTAATTATCCGTCTGCGTGTTCCAAGGGAGGCCGTGCACAACGCAAAGGAGAACCTTCTGGTGGCCCTCGTTTTCTGATTCGCAAGACAACAAAATATTCAGAAAGAAAGACTTTTGTTCTGAAAATGAGGGCAAACTCCTGAATGCTAATTGAAGTCTGACTGCAGATGGGTCTCGTTAGTTTTCCACCACGGGGTCATGCCGTAACCCCTTTGGCATGCCCCTTTTATTTGTGTGTTTGTCTAAATGTGTGCGTGTACTGCACGGGGTGTTGTAGGTGAGATCATTTCGAGGAGGGGAAGCGCGGGCACCCGGGGAATAAAGTAACAATTCAAATCCAGGGTGCCTGCACAGCGTCCAGTCTCGCCTCTGATTAAAAATGCTAATGTGTCTCCTTTGTGCTTTGATGTGGGTCGAACAATGGCGACTGCGTTTGGGGTGGTGGGGAGATGTTACCATGAGACGATGTAATGTCGCCCTGCAATGACACCCAGCTGAGCGCTGAGACAGTCCAAATCAATCATGTCGCAGGGAGCCGCCATGAGTCCGCCAGCTAACAATCCCCCCTGCTCCTCAACTTCCAAGGCTGAGCAAGTCTAATTAGCTTCCCTCTCGCCACATGCTTCAGAAGCCAGGAAACCAAGAACGGCATAAAGAGAGTTCTGAACACACTCGGGCAGAATACGCGCAAAACACACCAAAACGTCCCACACATTGCCATCATGAATTGATTCATATTTGATAGAAACAAAAACCATAAGGAAAACCTTCAATAGCTGTTTGTTGTCAGTGGTGCATATTTTAGAGGCACAGTGGACTGCAAATGTACTGTTGCCATATTTGCCCCTTTTTGCATTTTGTTAACATCTTTGAGCAACTCAAAGAAAATCCAGAAATCTATCACAGCAATGTTTGCAAATAAAAATCTAAAAGAATTCTTAAATTTGTCTTCATTCCCCCTCTACTCGGATATCGCTAAATAAAATACAGTGCAACCAACTGCAGTCAGAATACACCTATTGTTTAGATAAAGTATTTCTGTGTTTTATTTAATCTCGATATAATCCCCCTGTTATGTGAAGGCATCAGATTTTTAATGAACATTAGTGAACAAACAAAATGATGGAAACTATTATGAAAACTAGCAGACAAGTCAGGGAAATGTTGTAATATTGTAGCACTGTTATTAAATCCATCATCCAAAATTTGAAAGCGCTACTGTAAGCCTACCTCAACCTGGCCAGCTGTCAACACTTGAAAACTGATGTTCTTAGATGCTGTCTGTCTTACTGCACTTGAGCTATTTTGCAAAGAAACCAAAAGAAAACAATCTCTTTATTTCCTCTAACAATTACTGCTGCTAACCAAACGCATATTTAAAGACACAATATGATGCTGATGCAACAAATCTGCCATATCATGCTACCCTATACTCCAAGTCACTGAGCTTTGCCATTACCGACAGACACCTGCAGTGATATAACATACTAGCTTAGGGCAAAGGGAAGAGTAAGACAATAAAAAACAGTAGGTGGCTCTCCAGAGAATTTAATGCTTTAGATTTTTTTTTTTAGCTCTGTGGCCTGACTTTCTACCAGATTCTGAATAAGTAAGTGTTCATAAAAGAGCAAGGCTGATCATAAGAACCAAACAGTCATTTTGGCACCTGCAAGGAAAGACAACAAAAATGATGCTGAAGTAAATCTCATCATCAAACAATCTAGGGAGTGTTACAAAACTATTTATAAAAAGAAAATTAGACTGTAATTTAGCAAAATGACAGACTAAAAAAAGTTTTTACATCACAAGCCACGTGCATGGCGTATAAAATCAATGGGCCGAGTTAACAAGATAAATGTTAAAGTTCACTAAAATGCAATAAACAGAGGTGTGAATGAGTCTGGCCTGCCATAAAGGCTCTGCATGAGTGTCAGAATACACCAAAATGTGTCGCACATGGGTCTGCATAACTGTTGTCTTTATTCTTCTAGTCTGGTCCTTTCAATACCTCGTTCTCCGTTTCTGTTTTCCTTTCTGAGTTCCTTTTTCTCATTTTGTCTTGGTATCTTTGTAATTCTTACATTAAGCTGTGCTCTGTTTTTCAGTCTCTGGTCTCTGAATGTCTGGCTCCAGTTCAGGTGGTCATTCCAGTAGATTCCCTCTGTCTGTCCTTTGAGGTTTCCCACTCAGCTGCTCCCACTTAGTAAATACCCTCAGCATATACTCAGCATATATTCCCCTAAGGTTCACTCTCGTGTCATCCTTTTTTTCTTGTCAAACAGTGTTTTGACTAAAGTCCGAAAGGTTAAAGTCCTTTTCAAACGGCGTTTGACTAAAGTCAAAAGGATTGGAGACAGCTTTTTATTTCTCTTTCTCACTGTTTGCGTTTTAATTATGTTTTTTTTTTTTAAACTCTTTTTCACATGCTGTTTTTATTTTAATTATGTAAAGCACTTTGAAATGCCTTGCTGCTGAAATGTGCTATACAAATAAAATTTGATTGATTGATTGATTTAGGTCTCTGGATTTGGGACCATCCCAAATCTGCTCCCACGAAGTTGAGGGCATGAAATTGCCCAAAATGTCTTTCAATGTAGCAGCATAAAGACTTCTTTTCACTTAAACAAATCGGTCAAGCCCAACACCCGACAGATAACCCAACACCATAATGTCCTGTACGTGAAACTCGACACGATGCAGTCAGGCAAGTGCTGTTCTCCTGCAAAGTGCCAGCTGTTTGTCTACATTTCCAGACAAAGGGTCATGATTCAGCACATCTCCACTGTAATGGCATCCTATCTGAGGGTCGCATGAAGTTTGGAAGTCTGTAGTTTTCGACTGCAAAAGGTTGGTGACCACTGATCCTGCTGTGTGATTTTATGTGGCCTACCACTTCATGGCTTAGATCAGTGGTCTCAAACTCCAGTCCTCAATGGCCGGTGTCCTGCAGCTCTTGGATGTCTCTCTGTTTCAGCACACCTGGCTCCTGTAGAAGGTGACTGCATGCTACTGAGGCAGTTTGGCCATTTAGTTAAAGAATGCAGGACAAGGGACACATCTTGAAGTTGCAGGAATCTGACCCGTGAGAACTGCAGTTAGAGAATACCGCCTTAGATACTGTCGTTTCCACTCATTTCCACGTTGTAATAATAAAACGGTTAACTGCGGAATATTTAGTAGCAAAGAGGTTTTCAAATTGGACCTAAGGAACAGGAGCCACGGTTCCGTACAAGAATTCACTGAGCTCCTGACTCCATTCTTCAAGTCTTCATGCCTAGCCTGGATTTTACGCATCTGTGGCCATGGCATGGGTTGAATGACCTCAATTTGTTGATTCAAATGTGTTTCTATTGCTCCCCATTTCAAATTTCTAATATTTAAAATCGGTACTATTTTCCTCTATGTTTAGGAAACTCCCATTAATCCACAAAGTGCTCTTTACAGGCAGAGTCTCTGACAGCCAACCACAGAAGGGGACTGCCACTTCTCAGACACTTGCCATCCTCCCATTGTATGGCTCACTTTAAGATATTTTTTTTACCAAAATTTCCTGGCATGTTTACCATGTTTATTCTACTTTCATCCTGCCGCGATCAGAATATGACACCGCCTTGACTCTGTTTCAAGAAACAATCCTCAGCTTGAAACCATCATGGTTGTCACACCCTGGCGATCTGTCGCTCAGCTACACACACACACACACACACACACACACACGCACACACACACACACACACACACACAAGGCTTGATACTATTTTCTTTAGTGAGATATGGGTGTGTGGTGTGTGTGTGGGTATGTGTGTGTGTTTGTAAGACAGAAAAGGGGGTGCGGGGATATGAAATAGAGGAGCTTTTATCAGACTCTGAGTTGGAAGTCTTTGAGGGCCTCCTCAGAAGCTCAGCATTTCTTCCATTGTTCTATTTCCATCCCTCGCTTCACTCCTGTCACATGTAAAATCACAAAAGCATCCTTTACCCCCACACCCATACCCCTCCCCTTCAGTCATATTCCACCCCCCTTTTTCCCCCATGTTCCAACGTCAGAGAAGCTCATAACCCACTTAGATTATTCTCAAAATACTTCACAACTTTACAGTGCTCTTGCTGCAAATTGGAGTTCAGGCAAACAAGTGGAGGTGCAAAGCTGAGGTTGTGAACTTCTTTCGGTTTGAAGCGTGAAACAGATCTTCTAATTTAACCCCAGCCATTTCCTCATCCAGAAAACAGCAACACTCCCGCGCTGTGTAGTTACACTGTGTCACATGCCGTGCACACTTGCTTCCAGCGTTGTTGTTCTTGCCTCCGAGTCAGCTATTGTATGCGCCCACCATGTCATGATGTTTCCACCTCCCTAACCTTGAGGTGGGGGCGAAGGGGGCAGACGGAGTCTACCTAGTGTCGGCACATCATCCTCCGGCGAAACGTGCGTTCGCCGTACACAGCGAGGTGAAATCCAATCACAATGAGAGCAGACTCTCCCTTTCTCACAGAGACGTGCATAGACTAAAACACGCCGATATCTGAGAACTGGAGAAAGCACGCCTGCAGGTCTGCACCCTTTAGCTGGTGATGGCGATGTGACATCTCAACTGCAAGAACTCATTCCCTTCTCTTTTTATTTTTCATTTTTTTACCCCTTCGTCCCGTTTTTGTCTTATCCGCCCCGCTGCATTGTTTTCTGTTGCTTATCCCCTGACTGCTTCCATTCTGTTCTTTCTCCTCAGTCCTTGCTGTCATCATCCCTTCACCAACTTTCTGCCCTTAGGTGCACACTGACTTCAGGTTTCAGGTGATGGAAGAGCGAAGAGGGAAAACAAAGATTTCTTGTCTATTTCCTTCAAAATAAACTGCAGCAGGTGCTTTGGAAATCCCCCGGTGTTGCTTCTTTTGCACAGCAGAGATCATCTTTGTTATTTGGTATTCGAGATTCTTCAGTTCTTTGCAAAAGTATTGCTCGTAGTTCAGCTTTTTGCATTTCATCCCGTCACAGCCAAGAACTTCGGTTTATTTTCTTGGATTTCATGAGATACAGCAGCACAAAGTAGCACGTAATCTTGAATTAAAAGGAAAATGTGGGTTTGTCACAACCAGTTTGTGCAAACAAAAGCTAAGAAGTGCAATTGGCTGCATTTTTCTGCCCTCTCTCTTTTTCTTGTATGCCCCACTTTTTCTAATTTGGTTTATTCATTCCTCCACAAGAGATAACAGTGATTCCAAACCGTCCACATTAACATGGTGCATTACAGGTTGATCCTCTGCTCGGTGGCATGTTTTGTGCGGGCGCATGCACGTGTGGGCATCTGTGCACGCATGTGTAAGGTGAATAAAGGTATCTTTGTTGGCTGCAGGTGTGTGCTTGTGCCAGGCAAGCTTCGGCAGTGGTTCCCAGGAACAATGGCTCTTTGTTGGAAAACACACCTGAGTCAGAGAAGGGAGGTGAGAGGGCCTGATCGCTGTAAGATTACACAAGAGCAGACTTCATTAAACCTGCAGGTGGGGTGGGGCAGCGGGGGGAGAGATAAAAGTGTACAGGAATGCGAAGAGAGGAATAGTAAAAGAGAGGAACAGAGAGGGAGAGCCAGAGTTTGGGAAGCGGAAAAGGAGCTTGAAGTGAGCTGAACGTTGAAAGAAAAGTAATGTAAGTGGACAGAGGAGCCCTGGCTACAGCGGTTGCACAGCAGGTGCAAGTTTGTGTGGCAAGCACTTTGACCCCAGTTATTTTCAGCAGTATGAGGGAATTGCTCTAAAGACAATGACAACACAAGTGACCTTCTACTGTCCCTACATGATCGTTCTGGAGGAGCGAATGGTCGAACGTTAAGCACGTAGGCCGAAGCCAAAACAAAAGTGTGTGAACAACCAAACAAACCTGGTATGTTAAACATGTATTTCAAATTATTTGTGTAAACAAACTGAATTCAAATACAAATTTTACCATTTCTAAAACATCCAAAACTGCTCTTTAAAGCATGGGGTGATTTCTTAATGACTTCAATTAGTATTTTACGCTAAAGAGCAAAAATCACAATTTTCTCAAAAATTTATTGTTTTTTTTCCCCCCTTAATTTTATGCCTTTATTCCTGGTTTTGCCTTGTTTAAATATTTGTTTAAATATACACCAATTATGCATTAGATTATAAAAACCTGACCCCCTGAGGCATGTAATCAACCAGACTCCTGAAGGCGTTCTGTGGTATGCGCCACTGAGATTTTGGCAGCAGATTTTTTTTTTTACATCTTATGCGTTGCAAAGCGAGTCCTCCGTACATCTGACTTCTTGTCCAGCAAGTTGCATAGTTGCCTGATGGGATCAAGCTCTGGGGAATATGGAGATCACATCAACACCTCAAACTTTTTGCTTCTCAAGCCATTGCTGAACCCATTTTGTTTGTGGCAGGACATTAGTTTAACAGGTTTTGCAGTCAAACCAAACCAAATGAGAAGATGATTCTAATGCACATTATACGATTTAATATATACTTGACCTGAATGAGTCAGAGACGTTGTTTCATGTTTGCCAACTGATATAAAAGTGACACTGAGGCAGACATTAACAAACACTCTAGATGAGCAGGGGTAAGAGTGAGGCCTATCATGAAGCAAAACCCGTTCTGCATGTTAATGTCATTTTGTTTAAAATATAATAAAGATCATAGCTAATTTGTCTGTTAGCATGTCAGACATATGAAGGACAAGATCATAAGGATAACTCGTCTCAGCTGAGCTTTGAGCTTTGAGAGTAAGAGGAAGTCTCATGCAAATCCTAATTTACGCCACTAAAGTTGAACGTAAACGAGGAGATTTGTGACAAGATATCAAAACAGAATTGTATCAAAACTTTGAGAGTGGTACTCTTCATCTTTCTCCTTCTATCCTTCAATCATCCATTCCCTCTGTATCTTTCTCCACAAAAGTTCAGAAAGTTAAAACATTCCAACGTTCACATAGGATGAACGCAGAGTCTGTCTCAGCTCCTCAAACATGAAACACAAATGGTATGTAAATGTCGTCTTTGATTCTGTTTAATGTATCTGGGGTACAAGGTGCAAAGCATAAAAGAGGCTTCTCGTCTCTGCCTATAAAGCATAGCGGCACACCTTTACAGGACATCGCGGCTCCCTGCTGTGAGGATAATAGGAAGAAATTGTTTTGCAATGAGATGAAGTGATAAAGGGAAAAGTATGATTTTTTCAAAGACTTTTCAGAAACCCTCCACGCTCTACTTCGGAAGTGCACAAGAGGAAAAGTGGCTGAGCGCTAATTGAGTGATAGCTGATTGCTGAAATGTTCATCTTTGATGTTTTTTTTTTCTCTTTTTTTCTGTCCATGTAAATGAAACATCAAAAAACGGCGGATGTTTTGAGAAGAATTAGGATGAAGTTGGAATTTGAAAGGGATGGCTTGCAGTGATGTATCTGTTTGTGTGTATTGGTGTGTACAGATTATGTGTCTGTTTGGGCATCATTACCAACAATTTTGCAACACAAGGCTGATTTACTTTTTCAGATGTTTAAAGGAGACATAAGGGTCAGCATTTCTTAGGGTCTCTCTGAGCCTTTTACTACATTTAATTCAGGTGATGAGAAGTTGTACAATGCAGCCTGGACAATGAGGACAGGACAAAAGGAGATTTCGTTCAAACGTCAGAAAAAAACGAATCTCCATTTTTGTTTTCACAAATGACTGGTATATTGTGATATTCTTTGTAGCTACATCTTCTGAGATCAGTTCTGTTGTCAATCTTAAAAAATAACCCAAAGTCTCAAATATTTTTGAACTTTCCAATGTGTCTATTCCTTCATGTGAAAAAAAAAATCTGTTTATAAGATTTTATAAAACCATGGCTCATTTTTTAACTGTGGCTGACACTAAGCGAATTTGTTACATCTGGACACAGTTTTCGTTGAATTCACCAAGATCAGCTGTAAGTGTGATTGTATTTGAAGGTCTTCAGTTCAGTGATGTTTTCTAAAAGAACGCAAACACATCTGAACCACGTTTGGATTTATTTAATAAATCTATAAATAAATAAATAGCACCTTCATAGCTCACGTCTCGCTGATTAAAATGCGGTTTCAAGACTCGCGTTAAGACTAAGTTCAGACACTCTGTCATACTTCAGAGTGCCTTCCCTTGTTCTACAGTAAAACTTTGAGAAAGTCTTTAAAATAAAATGTTTACTGAAAAAAGCTCTAAAAACAAAATTACTGACCTTAGTTGTGTTTTCCAAGAAGACAAGCACAAGCATGACAACTGCGAATAAGTCTATATAAGCACATTTTTTGTTTTACATCTTTTCAACTTAGTCTCTTAGACTTAAAAAGATGAGTTTTGGGGCTTTACCATCAGTGGCTTAGCGCTGCTTGTTTCAACACCAACAAAGACAGCATGCGAATAGACTGCCAGGCCTGATCCAGCTGGGCTTGACAGCAGTGCACACATGAAAGAAAGGGATGGAGGGACGAGCAGTAAGTGCAGAGAAAAAAGCGAGGGATGAACAGAATCACACACTGGGATCCTGCTGTTCACAGCAGCAGGTGCAAGAGGGTAGGAGAAACGGGGGTGTCAGCAATGGGCAGCATTTGTGGTGTACAAGAGGGGTTTTTTTAATAGAAAAGAGAGAAAAGAATGAGTGGGAGAGGGCTGACACATGGGTGGCATTAAATGAATCTCAAAGTAATGTAATTTTGGTTTCATTTTGAGTCATTGCAAGGCTTTTTATTAGCAAGCCATCAAACTTATGATGCCGTTCTAGCTGCAAAAGCCTGACGATGACATGAGGAAGACACGATCTTGACTGTCTACCACTCACTGTGGGGAGTTGCAGAAATCGGCGAGGTTGTCAGCAGATGTTGTCAATTGCAAAAATAAATCAATAAATGCAGCATGAGTGAGTCCAGTAGCCGTTATTCTATGAGTGCTGCCCTTCATAAAAGGCAACACTGGAATTGTGTATTACAGCCAAATACACAAGCACATGGTACAGTTTTGCACACAGACAGACAGATACGTTCTAAAATCCATCCATTGCCCTCTTGTCTTTGGTCAAAAGGGAGCTGTTGCCTATTTCCAAGGGTGTACATCCTGGATAGTCCATCGTAGAGAATATCTTTGGCAATTATTTTGGTCTTTGTTGAAACCTCTATATTATACTGCCATATTGAATAAATTAGAGCTGTTCTTTTTTTAGGTGTTTGCAGCGAAAAGCAACCATTGCTGACTTTATCCAGCTGATTTATTTTATTTGGTGACTCAAAGTGATGGGTCGTGCAAGAGTTGAGGCCTTGTAGTCAATAACAAGAACCAGCTTGTGCAGGTGGCCTTGTGGCCAATCACATATGACCATAATGGGATCATTCCATTATGTGAAAACAGAGAGGGGTAGACTGAATACTCATATCTGTTTGGACCTAGGCCTGTCACGATAAACTATAAATCAATTAATCGCACGATAAATTAAACCTATCGACCTCATTTTAATTATCGGCTTTATCGTCTCTTCCTGCCTTTTATTCTTTCTGTTGATGACACTGAATGAAAAAAGGCTCAACTCCGGTGCTCTGCACTGACCCTCCCTTCCTCATTTCCTTAGTGTAATGTCCAGAGCACACGACACGAGTTGTTGGCCGATTGTCGGCCCATTTTCAAAACATGAGAGACACATTAGCCGACAGAAATCCTAGGTATAATGGTTCGATCGGGCTCGACTGTGCCGTGTCCAACAATGGGCACAAAATAATGGCTACAAGTCCAGTTAACTAATTTTAAAATCAGACATTAATCAATGCTTTATTAGAATCTACCTGTTATGCATGTGGCTAGAGTCAGCGTAAAGTCCTGACTGAATGAAAATCATTATAACCTATTTATGTCACGTTAACGAAGAACAGCTGAAAACGTACCGGGTTTATCAACTGCGGTAGCAATTTGGCTCCAACTCCTCTCCTTGTCATTTCTATATTATTTCTCGAAATGTTGAATACATACTAATGTTGTTTCCACATATCTCCGATGTCCGCTGGATTTTGGGTTGCGCTGTGTCAGCTGTTTCGGATTTCCCTCCGTAATTTCCCCTCAGAAAGCGCAGAGGAGAATCCGCGCTTTCTGATTGGCTACCTGTCACATTCAGCGTTAAAGCTCCCAGTCGGGGGAAACCCCTGATTTAGATCGGAGCGGCCACGACGATCTAAATCACACTGCAGGATGATCGGTTACGAAATCACCAGCGACAATCTTAGATCGGCCAAGTTCTAAGATTGTCATAAAGGGAAAACAGAGGCAAAAAAAATCGTGTAGTGTGAACTATTGCATTAGGTAGTCGGATGTGCCCATCTTCTAGTGATTACTGAAGGCCAATACAGTATACAGACTTCATAATCTGCACTCTTTTGGTTGAAGGCAGTATTTATTTCCATTTTGGCTTTATGTTGTTTAGTTTTTATTCAAGTACATTTTTTGTTAATGGAGACTGAGAATCCATTTTATTTTTTGTTTTTGGTTGTTTTGTTTATTTAGTTTATCAGTTCCAGTGCTATGTGTTCTTTTGAAAATAAAGTGTATCTATCTATGGCAGTAAATCGCATGCATTATTAGTCATTTCCATTAAATCAGTGTCAAAAGGTCTTGAAACAATATTATCGTTTATCGCAATCATTTTTTTAGACAATTAATCGCTCAGCAAAATTTCTTCTCGTGACAGGCCTAATTGGACCATTTACTGTTTATGTCTTTGAGTTAAATGAAAATTAAGATATTTCACAAACATAAGAATAACAGCTTTTACAATAGAGTACATTCATAAAATTAGATTTCTTATAAAAACACTGAATGCAAAAGGATTTATTGACACACATGAGGCTACAGATGATGACAAAAGAGATGTTTGGGAGCCAAAACAGCCACCAATTCTATGTGGTAGCTTGCAACCTAACAAAAATTACTTTTCAGAAAATAAAAACCAAAAGTAGGAGAAATGGAATAGGGCGAAGCATGGTATTTCAGACTACAGTGAGTCTTGAGGAGGGGCATCTTTCTTGACAGACAACAAGAAAACCAGCAAGGGAGGACAGCAGAAGATCTCTTCCTTTGATGAGACATAACAATATCCAAATCCCAGAACGCCTCTTATTTAAGTTACTGAAGACTTTAAAAAAAAAAGGGAAAGTTTTTCCAAAGTCGTTCAGAAGCTTTTGCGCTTTAGGTGAGAGGGAGGGAATGGAAGCAGTAAGAAGAAGAAGGATGTGGTGGTGGTGGGGGGGGGGTGAGATAATGTTTATGCATTAGATTTTCAAAGAGCTTTTTTTTCTGTAAGGAAATTCAGATTCAAAGGTGTACTTCTTGCAGGAAGATCTAAAGGATTCTTTCTCTCTCTCCCTGTTATTGCTCAAGATACAAAGTCCCTCTGTAGCTTAGCCAAGACTGTATGCACATGGTAACCGAGCGTGAGAAGGCCTTCCATAGCTACAGTACATCCAGTAAGGGAACAGAGTGATGTGTCACTGTATTTTTCATATATAATATTCTCTACGCTCAGACTACACATTTGACATCAAAGAGAGAGGCAGCGCTAAAGTAGCACCTCGGCTTGCCTGTCCAAGGCTACAGTTACTCTTAGCAAACATTCTGACGCCCACCAGCAACGCCGCTACGCTCACAATGCCATCTGAAGCGAGTGCCGACAATTATGGCTCCGACTCCGACATGTCGGGTGAACATTTAACGGAGACTCTTTTTTTTTTTTCCCCGAGTCTGAACTTGAAAACTTCACAGGAAGAACACTGCGAAAGAGCTGAAGGAGCAGAGATGTGACTGAAAGGGTGTGTATGTACACGCCCGCGTCAGATAGTTGCTGAGCGCAGCACTCGTACGTACGTGTGATTAAAAATTCAAATGAGCGCCTTTAGTAGTAGATGGAAAGCTTTGAGCCTCCGTAATGAGGCTGATATATGAAGTTTAAACATTCGAAGCTGCTGGAAGTGCCACCACAGAAAAAGAGACAGAGAAACGCGGAGGGAGGCAAAGAAGAAGAAGAAAAAAAGGGGGGGTAAGATTTGTGGCTTTGATGCAGCGATATCACCGTGGGGCACGGCTGGTTAGCTGGGGCTGGCTGGTGCCGGGATCCGGAGCGCCTTGCAGAGTGTTTGTAACGTTCCCCGGGATACCATTTCCAGCAATCCCCTGCCAACAATCCAGGACAAACCGGGAGAAAAGAAGAAGCAAAGCAGAAGAAGTTAAATTACAGAGTGAAAAGAGCTGGAAGAAAGTGAGGGGGGAAAAAATGGTGCGGAGTGGTGAAGCAGAGGTGGATCGGAGGGAAGGAACCATGGGAGCGACAAAGAAGTGACGGCAATCGATTTCTCTTACACACTTGTCAGTCACATATACACACTTCACACAATGCAGCAGGTAGTATGAGAGGATTTGGTGTGAAGAACCAGGACACAGTGTGAGTGTATGTGTAGGACAGAAAGACCGCATGTGGATACGGTCACACTCACACTGTTCCTGTTGTATCTCTGGAAGCAGTGGGACTCTAGTGCCACTTTGAACTTGCCCGCCATCAAAAACCTGACAGAGTTTTGAAGAGGCCTATTGAAAGGAAACCTGTGCATTTATAATGTAAATCTTATTTTTTCCCCAAACCTTTCTTCTCTCCTTTTTCATTTCTTTTTTTATTTAGACAGCATTTGAAATACTTTATATGAACATTCAATTTAACAGCTTCTCCTGCCGCCCGTTTTTTTCCATCCGCAATGATCCGTCTTAACTTGTACTTAAAAGGAACTGGCTGAATATGTTAGTTTTTCTTTTTCTTAAACATAATCATTACTCCTTCCATTATTTTGTTTCGCTCTGATAATCTTCTGTTATCGCAATAGTACTTCAAAGACAGCAGTCGAGATTTCTCCGAACGACAGCATATTCTTTACCATCACCACTTTAAGATGGATGCTACAGCCTTTTATTTTATGTGTGGCAGAGACTGTAATGACACTGAAAATGTATCTTTCTTTAAATCACTGATGTCTATGTGTGTCTTTGTTCGGACTACAACCAAGCTTCCATGTTCAGAACTGAACAAATTGTACTTATTCAGTAGGAGCCTCTTACGTGTTTTCTTTTTTTAACCAAGGTCGTTCCTTGGTTTTGGACTGACTGTGTTGTAGCATACATGTGTGAAAGAACCTAAAATTGGTAGTCAAGAAACCCATATCCAAAATCTAGCTCTAAGTACAAACATTGATTCCCATGGCGACTTCAGACAGAGGTTGACCAAGGAGTCGCACTGATTTCATGCTGCTTGACTGTGGAGCATGTCAGGTGCTGCTTCCTACTGAGTGCTGTTTGATCTTCTAACATCTGGAAGGAGGCAAGGAATGCCACCTGTTTAATATCACCAGAACATGATAAATGCCATGCAATTTTTGAAATTGCATGGCATTTCAAAAATTGCCATGCAGTTTATGAAATTTAACTTCATAAACTTCAATTTATGAAGTTAAAACTAAATTGACTTCTACCTGCTGTTCTTCTAATTCAGTAAATCATAAAATAGGCAGGCTATTTGAATTCCCCAACATAACTTTCATAAAAAGTATTTGACTTATTATAAACAATTCCTATCCTCACTCTTAGAAGATAATTTTATCCGTAGCTCTCCTGGATCTGGATCAAGATCTTATTTTTGTTGGCCCGTGATTGGTCTTCTTGGCCTGATCTCTACTTGGCTTAAACTTATAAAGTCAAACAAAGAGCTCAGATCAAACAAAGTAATTGTGCAAGCACAGTTGGATATTTCTTCTGCTTTTCTAAAAACAAAGTATTTCAGTCTGAGACCTTCTAATCATCGCATTTGTTGTACAGAAAAAAAACTTACATTTGATTATTCTAATCCTACCTACCTAATTTTGAGACAGGATGCAAGTTGTGTGTCTGCGTAGAATGATTTTTTTTTTCAATCACAGCTTGTTCTCCATAGATTAACAAACACAGTTTGTTAATTTCTTAAATTGTTTTTCAATTTAAGAAATTGAAAAACAAATCTTAACATCACTTCCATTCAGCAAGCAACTTTTAATGAGCTCCAGGTCACTGCACCCTAATTGTACTATTAACCTTTAACTGATGCTGGTTAATAGTACAGTATTGTCCATCTGTAGCATAGAAAATTCTCCAATAACACTTTCTGACACTTTTTGACATGAGATACCCATTATAGCTGATGTGAATCTTACTTCACTGGTAGACCACCTATAGGTTGAGAAAGATACTTTGTGCTGCATCCTTCACCTACATGTTGGGTTGTTGTGCCAGTGACTGGTGGTTGAGTCTTAATAAAGCCTAAACCCCGCCGCGCTTCCTCTCTCTGTTCTGCAACTCCTGCTGCTCGTCTGTCTCAAGTGTACCGTAATTTACTGTCACAGAACTCCTCAAACCGGCCACCACACAGTGCACAGAGGGGGAGGAAGAGAAGGTAGCACAGATCACCGTCAAAAGAAGGAAACAACTATACCAACTTCCCTTTCTGCAAAAAAAAAGAAGAAACTGTTTTTCAGAGACTCAAACTCACAGCGGTTCACCAAGCCTTGTTTAGGTTTTCTGCTCTTTTTTTTTTTCAGAAAGGGGAAAGAAGGAAAGTAGGAAAAATTGCTAGGTGGTTGTCAACAGTTGAAGCTACAGCCGCACCTGGCATCGTGCTACTGGTCTTTGATCACTTGTCGAGTGAAATTCCGCCACTGGATTAAAGTGAAGGAGGGGGCATCCAAAGGTGGGATGACTAGCAAGAGTGACAAGGAAGGATAAAACACAGAGGACGACTTTGCCTGAGACGTAGCCCTGCGTGCTTGGTGTGTTTAATGTGGTGTGCACCTCCCTGTTGGCTGTAATTAAAATCAGCGTGAATTGTTAGAGTTGCCTCAAGCCAATCATATCTGCTCCTGCCCACACATTGCAGAAACTTTCTGTTTGGGAAAACAACCCTATCGAAACAAGTGAAGAACACTATCTTTGACCTGACACAAGCAATCAAATGTACATCATTGATGAGTAAATTTCCACAGGGGCTCATGGTAAGCACTGAATCAGCAGCACTGGATTATTGTAAATGTAAATTGTAATTTTTTTTCAACATATTTTGTTTTTCAGCAAACCAAAAACTGATCATAAAACGAAATGCATTTCATTGTAAGTTATTTATTTCACCTACACGGTATTTATTGCTTAATATGAGGTAAATAGAAATGTCACAAGGTGGGGAAAAAACATTACAATTCAAAATAAAAGTGAATAAAACCTAGGAGCATCTATGAACTTAATGATTTACCAGATCCATTAAATATGATGGAACATGAACTTTAAAATTTAAAAGCAAAGATATTTACCTTATGAAGATGTTGGAGCTCTAAAAGTAAACGCTGACGAGTAAATTAATCTGACGTATACAGGGAAATGGGGATGAAGACACTTTAAAAATGTTACGGTTGTTAGTGCCAGATGGGCTGGGTTGTGTATTTCAGAAACTGCTGCCAAACTCTACTGGAATTTTCACCCACAACCTCTTTCTTGGGTTTAAAGAGAATGTTCTGAGAAACTGTTCAGTGAGCCATGACTGTGTGGATAAAAATGCCTTGTTAATTTCAGAGGTCAGAGGAGAACTGGCAGGCTTGTTCGAGATGATAAAACAGCAACAGTAGCTGAAATAATCACTTGTCACAACAAAGGTGTGAAGAATAATGTTCCAAAATGCACATCGAACCATAAAGTAGACGATCTAGAGTGGCAGAAAACCACACTCTTGCCACCAAAGGACAGGTTCACTAACATTTCAGATACAACATTCAAATGATTATTCAGAATAAAAAAAAATAAAATACAAGGCATCGAACCACCCTACTTTGTATCCGCAGTCCAGGCTAGTGGTGTTATGGTATATAGGGGACAAGAATAGAGAAATCTGTCCTATGTAGTTACAGTGATTCCTTTCCAGGCTCTGTGGAGAAACTGTGGAAAAGCTGTTTTTCAAACACGTCGACATCCATGGAAATGTGTTACCATTACCAAATTAACACCTACCATGGGAGTCATGATGGAGCACCACTGCTTTAAATGGTGAGAGCAACCTTGAACAAAGCACCAGGAACCCCCTTCACTTGACAGCTGGCTCTTGTGTATGCCCTCGACTGAGCATGTGCTAATGCTGTCAAAGATTTTAGGCAAGAGAACTGCTGGCATGCTAATCTCCACTATGTTTGCCACCAGGCTGAGAGGAGCTGTCTGTGGCATGCACAAGGAAGTGTTGACGGTGACCAGTTGTTCAGTCTTGCACACTGAGGAGATGAAAGGGACCCAAGATTTCCCAGGTTACTGTGGACAACTACAGCAAATGCTTGATTTGACGATAGGAGTAGTTATTCATGGCAGCTGCTGTCATTGTGATCACACCATGGGGATCTAACAGCATGCGGCATTCAAACTACATTCATATAATGAAGTTAATTAGGTATATGGCTACTCTTCCCAGGGATGTGGACCCTAGGAAGAGTAGCCATTGTTACAGCAATGGGTATCCAAATAAACTAACAAACTTATACGTACTGCATATCAGAAGATGCGTATAGCATAAATATCATCCTTGTCTTGCAAGTTCAAGTTCCTTCTCACATTGGCTGTCACTAAGAGGCTTGGGGCTCGGTAACAAGTTGCAAAGGAACTAAATGCTTGTAAGAGAGTCGGTGCTTAACGCTCCCATTAATACAGCTGCCATGAGTGAAAGCATTATGCGTGGTATGGTTTCTACAACATACCACACAGGTATACTGCAGACAGCCACTGACTGCAGGGTTTTGTTTACTATTATACTTATCATGACCTTAATATGTTTGACAATATTCCAGTTACAAATGTAAAAAACTTTTTTTAAACGTGCAAGGAGTTAATAAATTGTTGTACCTCTGTCTTTACTCATTTCAAAGCCTAATTAATATGCTTGTTGTAAAATACTTTTTGCATGTATGAAAAATAAACATACATGCTTTTTCCACACTGACCGGAAAAATCCAGCAGATATTGTAAAGTTTACAGCTTCAGCTGGCAGATAGATTTGATTTTCCTCAAGATGGAGTTACTAATTTCACTCAAGATTACAGATATTTTTTTTCTATCTTGACCAGCAGATGGCAGCGTTTGCACCTGGAAAAACATTTCTGCCCTACAGCGCAGGAACTCGAGATGAGTTCATGATGACCCGTTCAGAGAGACTGTGCTTTCTTCACCTAAGTGCTATGTATTTTTTTTATTTAGTACTTTTATTCATATATATATATATATATATATGAGACCCAGATGATAGTACAAATTCAATTCAAACTTTATCAAAGATACAGAACCCTGATCCATACAAAAAAAAAAACAACAGAAAAGGGTAAAAAGAAAAAAAAATGTAAAAATGTAGTAACTTTTTTGGCCTTTTCTGCTATTGCAGAAATTTGCTGTAAGTTGTGGAAATCCGATACAGAAATGGAGGTCATGGAAAAGCTGTAAATGTCCTACCTAATAAAGGTAACCTTTGTATTGGTGTGTGAATAGAATCACATATTTAAATAAAGATTGAAAAAGTTTCATGCTGCTCATGCTTGTACTGTATTTCAGGTATGTCTTTGTGCATATAATCATGCAGAGGTGCAGCAGTCCGTGAAGGCCTCTTCACTTCATCTTGGTTTCATGGGAACCTGCGTGCAGCTAATCCTCCTTTTGGGTCTAGAGGGTTTCTCCAAACAAATCATCCAGTTCTAAAACCCAATGCTCCTCAAGTGGGCTCCTGGCTCTCTTTGCAAAGTCCCACCATGTAACACACACACACACACACACACGCACACACACACACACACACACACACACACACACACACGCGCACACACACACACACAAAGAGAAACCCTCTTTTTTTATACGCTACACATAAAACGGCTACCTAGCGTGAGGCAAATCCCTTGTCTCTGTGTCTTTTCTTCCAAGAGCAAGGGAAGGAGAAAGGAATGGGGTGTGGATAAGCCAGACCAGCAGGAGACTGTCAAGTTGAAGGACTGGATGACCTGTTTTGGAAGACGGGCTGAGTCTGAATAATGGCTGCTCATGAAGGGGTCATTGTTTGATTGGAAGCTCAAGGAAAGCGAGGATAAAGGCTTGGATCTTGATACTTTGATGTGGCTCCATCTGCTGTTTTTCATTATACATCAGAGAGTTGTTGTAGTGTACTGTATCAACACCTTTGCATCAGTTTACAGAATCACTGTGTACCAGACTTAGTTCCAGGTACACAGTGCCCTGCCCACTGTTGTCATCATAGATCTCCTTGAGAAGAACCCTCCATAATCTGCTTAGTTTGAGGTTGGATTCAGTTCTTTAGGTTCTGAAGTAGATAATGCTCTTCATCTTCTCTATTTGTTTTCTTCAAGGTTTGTTATTCAACTGTCACCAATTGTGTAAAAAGAAAAGGTCATGTAGTGTAATAGTCTTCAGTGGCTCTCTAGTTTTGTAAAAAAAAAAAAAAAAAAAAAAAAAGTTCTTTAAGAGAGTTTCTATATTTACCAAACTGAAAATCATGTTTTCTGGTTTTCCTCTGTAAACCATATTAAAAAGAATCCATTGTTAGAAATGAAAGCCCTAAAATTAAAGAATCCTCAGAAAAGGCTTTTTGTTTATTCAAGAAAAAACTTAAAAGGCTCTTTGAAGTACCATATTAATATTGCATTACAATGGGTAGCGGGAAATTGTGTCTTGTATTTTTCTCACAGTATTTTTGGCATATTTGCACCTTTCTTTTTATTAGTCCTGTAAAAGTGAAACCAGTTTTTTTAAACATTTCAGATTTCCTTATGTATATATACATTTTGATTTGTAGCTTTTCTCCTGACAAGTAAAATAAATCACGTTGATATTTTGTTAATAGTGGGAAACTTTCAGTGTTTTCTGTGTCACCAAATAGGAAACGGTGTATCTAAGAACGAGTCTTGCATGGAGCTAAGCATAAACAAATGAAGCACATTTTGTGAAACATCAAGTCGTGTTAACTTTGTGAAGTATGACTGTTGCTTTTATTGCATCCTAAGATTGCACATGTTGTGTATCAGGATGCAGGTTATAAAACTGACTGTATATATTACTCTTGCCATAATGTCATGGTCCCGTTTTATATTTTTCTGTACTTAGTTTTGAACATGAACCCTTTATACTCAGTAGTCAAATAACTCTTACATGAATTTATCAGAAAACAAGTGTGAATGTGTCAGACAGAGTTTCTTCAACCACTCAGCATCCTGAAGTGACTGAATCTTTATTTGCGCAGACAGAACTTCTGCACAGTGTCGCATGAGGTAAGTAATGTAAATATAGGCCTTCGCTGCAATTCTGTCGCAAAAATTACTGCAAATGTGTGGTTTTTAGCATGTCAAAAACCTCATGTTGTGGAATTTTTAGACGCAACCGTAGAAATTTGTGTCAAACACTGACGCTGGTGCTATCGTGATCCTTTCATTGTTGTAGACCCAAAAGAAGAGAAGAATATGGGAGGTGCATGATGAATCTGGATTTTGATGATGAACAGAACCAGAGGCTGGCATAGGTTCACAGAAAACAACAAGAACAGGCTGGCAACAACAACAGAGGATTTTAGAATGAGAACTATTAATGTTGTGGAGGTTGATTACTGGAATGTTACAAAGGCGAGTTAGTCAGCAGATGAGGAACAGCTAACCGAGAACAGTTGGATGAGATACCGAGGAAAGGCACAGAGACAACCAGGAAAAGCTGAGCAGAAAATATTCCATTTCTAGAAACATTAAGCACTAAAATAAACAGAGATGCAAACTTAGTAATATACAGAAACCCTAAATCCTAGAGATCATGACTGGAACATTCATTTCTTGAAGCTGCACTTCTTCTCCATGTATTACAGTTGAGTATGCACATCCAATATTCTACTCAAAATTAAATTCACATCATAACAGTACTACTGTCTTTGATGATGATTTCCTTGCAGATGTTTTCTTAAAGGTTGCACAACAACATAAGGAAAGTATAAAAATGCAACTATAATGTTTTTCATGAAAGCTTACTATTACCATTATTTTATTTTTAATCTTTCAGTGTGTCCTGTCTGGCATTTCAGGCGTATCTTAGAGAAAATGATTCCCCACATGCATTAATAAAAATATGCAAACAAAGAAAATCCATGACGGAATAAGGAGTAAGAGCAAAAAAATAAAATACAAAGGAAGGAAACCAGCAAGGTTTCAACCAGGGGGCTGAACTAGAAAGTGACAGGAGTAGACGAAAGGATCCGGCGAGTAATGACCGAAAATGAGAAGCTTAAATACCGAGGATATTGAATGTTAAGCAAAAGACCCAGGCTGATGAGCTAACTGATTACAGGTGAAAATAGAGACAGCAGGAGGCAGACAGAAGAGAGATGAGAGCGAGTACACCGGGAATCAGAAAGTAAGTCTAACATTAAAGAATAACTAGACTAAAGAAACATGATAAACTAGAGTAGAAATCTGAAAATAAACTTGAGTGGAAACACTAAGAAGAACTGAACAGAAATAAAACAGAAATTAGGCTGATCTAATAAAGAGTAAGGAACACAGAACACTCAAACCATAATAGCTAAGAAAGGACTACAAGAAATAAACCTTAATGAAGTGAAAATTTAAATATGGCAGATTAAATAGATAACCAAAGAAACACATATAAAACCAAAACATACTCAAGCAAATCAAGATCATAACAAGGGTAGATTTACTCAAAAAAAAAAAAGCATATTGGATTTCCTATCCTAATTGCTTGATTGATAGCTGCAGTGTGTAAGTTTTATATATATTTTTTACGTATATGTTGCATAGTATGATAATCTGTGGAAAATTCAAGCTCCCCTGCCTTCTCCCAGTACTCCCAGAGCTATCGGCAAGAAGAAGCCGCTAAACAGTTTTTCTGTTAAGGTGAGTTGTTTTTGTGCCATTAGCACATTTAGTAGCACATATACAAGGGTGATTGACAACGCCAGCATGTTCTTCTGACTGGTTGTTTTTGACGCTGATTTTCTTTATACAGCAAAAGTAGCACTAGGTGGAGGATCAGATTGTCTGTCTCATTGTTGAGACAGGCAATCTGATCCATTACCTGTCATGATCTGGTAATAGTTTAAAAAATATGTAAAAAAATTTTAAAAAAAGCATTTTTTTTTAAATAAAAGTTACATCATAATACAGCCTTAAAAGTTTTGAAAACAAAGTTGTCAATGTCAAATTTATTTATATAGCACTTTAAAACAGGTATAAAACTGCACCAAAGTGCTGTACAAGAACGATAACACAAATGACAAAACAGAGCACAAAACAATACATCAATTAAATGCCAAAGAGTAAAAATTAGTTTTAAGAAGTGATTTAAAATGACCCAGGCTGTGGGCAGATCTAATCTGGAAAGGTAAGTTATTCCATA
>NW_006799950.1:4250800-4272006 GCF_000485575.1 Poecilia formosa
TGTCGTGCCATGTGGTGTCCGGCCACATGAGCACAAAATAATGGCAACAAGTCCAGTTAACTAATTTTAAAATCAGGCATTATTAATCAATGCTTTACTAGAATCTACCTGTGATGCATGTGGCTAGAGTCAGCGTAAAGTCCTGACTGAATGAAAATCATTATAACCTATTTATGTCACGTTAACGAAGAACAGCTGAAAAGTTACTGGGTTTATCAACTGCGGTAGCAATTTGGCTCCAACTCCTCTCCTTGTCATTTCTATATTATTTCTCGAAATGTTGAATACATACTAATGTTGTTTCCACATATCTCCGATGTCCGCTGGATTTTGGGTTGCGCTGTGTCAGCTGTTTCGGATTTCCCTCCGTAATTTCCCCTCAGAAAGCGCAGAGGAGAATCCGCGCTTTCTGATTGGCTACCTGTCACATTCAACGTTAAAGCTCCCAGTTGGGGGAAACCCCTGATTTAGATCGGAGCGGCCACGACGATCTAAATCACACTGCAGGATGATCGGTTACGAAATCACCAGCGACAATCTTAGATCGGCCAAGTTCTAAGATTGTCATAAAGGGAAAACAGAGGCAAAAAAAATCGTGTAGTGTGAACTATTGCATTAGGTAGTCGGATGTGCCCATCTTCTAGTGATTACTGAAGGCCAATACAGTATACAGACTTCATAATCTGCACTCTTTTGGTTGAAGGCAGTATTTATTTCCACTTTGGCTTTATGTTGTTTAATTTTTATTCAAGTACGTTTCTTGTTAATGGAGACTGAGAATCCATTTTATTTTTTGTTTTTGGTTGTTTTGTTTATTTAGTTTATCAGTTCCAGTGCTATGTGTTCTTTTGAAAATAAAGTGTATCTATCTATGGCAGTAAATCGCATGCATTATTAGTCATTTCCATTAAATCAGTGTCAAAAGGTCTTGAAACAATATTATCGTTTATCGCAATCATTTTTTTAGACAATTAATCGCTCAGCAAAATTTCTTCTCGTGACAGGCCTAATTGGACCATTTACTGTTTATGTCTTTGAGTTAAATGAAAATTAAGATATTTCACAAAAGTAAGAATAACAGCTTTTACAATAGAGTACATTCATAAAATTAGATTTCTTATAAAAACACTGAATGCAAAAGGATTTATTGACACACATGAGGCTACAGATGATGACAAAATAGATGTTTGGGAGCCAAAAGAGCCACCAATTCTATGTGGTACCTTGCAACCTAACAAAAATTACTTTTCAGAAAATAAAAACCAAAAGTAGGAGAAATGGAATAGGGCGAAGCATGGTATTTCAGACTACAGTGAGTCTTGAGGAGGGGCATCTTTCTTGACAGACAACAAGAAAACCAGCAAGGGAGGACAGCAGAAGATCTCTTCCTTTGATGAGACATAACAATATCCAAATCCCAGAACGCCTCTTATTTAAGTTACTGAAGACTTTAAAAAAAAAAGGGAAAGTTTTTCCAAAGTCGTTCAGAAGCTTTTGCGCTTTAGGTGAGAGGGAGGGAATGGAAGCAGTAAGAAGAAGAAGGATGTGGTGGTGGTGGGGGGGGGGTGAGATAATGTTTATGCATTAGATTTTCAAAGAGCTTTTTTTTCTGTAAGGAAATTCAGATTCAAAGGTGTACTTCTTGCAGGAAGATCTAAAGGATTCTTTCTCTCTCTCCCTGTTATTGCTCAAGATACAAAGTCCCTCTGTAGCTTAGCCAAGACTGTATGCACATGGTAACCGAGCGTGAGAAGGCCTTCCATAGCTACAGTACATCCAGTAAGGGAACAGAGTGATGTGTCACTGTATTTTTCATATATAATATTCTCTACGCTCAGACTACACATTTGACATCAAAGAGAGAGGCAGCGCTAAAGTAGCACCTCGGCTTGCCTGTCCAAGGCTACAGTTACTCTTAGCAAACATTCTGACGCCCACCAGCAACGCCGCTACGCTCACAATGCCATCTGAAGCGAGTGCCGACAATTATGGCTCCGACTCCGACATGTCGGGTGAACATTTAACGGAGACTCTTTTTTTTTTTTCCCCGAGTCTGAACTTGAAAACTTCACAGGAAGAACACTGCGAAAGAGCTGAAGGAGCAGAGATGTGACTGAAAGGGTGTGTATGTACACGCCCGCGTCAGATAGTTGCTGAGCGCAGCACTCGTACGTACGTGTGATTAAAAATTCAAATGAGCGCCTTTAGTAGTAGATGGAAAGCTTTGAGCCTCCGTAATGAGGCTGATATATGAAGTTTAAACATTCGAAGCTGCTGGAAGTGCCACCACAGAAAAAGAGACAGAGAAACGCGGAGGGAGGCAAAGAAGAAGAAGAAAAAAAGGGGGGGTAAGATTTGTGGCTTTGATGCAGCGATATCACCGTGGGGCACGGCTGGTTAGCTGGGGCTGGCTGGTGCCGGGATCCGGAGCGCCTTGCAGAGTGTTTGTAACGTTCCCCGGGATACCATTTCCAGCAATCCCCTGCCAACAATCCAGGACAAACCGGGAGAAAAGAAGAAGCAAAGCAGAAGAAGTTAAATTACAGAGTGAAAAGAGCTGGAAGAAAGTGAGGGGGGAAAAAATGGTGCGGAGTGGTGAAGCAGAGGTGGATCGGAGGGAAGGAACCATGGGAGCGACAAAGAAGTGACGGCAATCGATTTCTCTTACACACTTGTCAGTCACATATACACACTTCACACAATGCAGCAGGTAGTATGAGAGGATTTGGTGTGAAGAACCAGGACACAGTGTGAGTGTATGTGTAGGACAGAAAGACCGCATGTGGATACGGTCACACTCACACTGTTCCTGTTGTATCTCTGGAAGCAGTGGGACTCTAGTGCCACTTTGAACTTGCCCGCCATCAAAAACCTGACAGAGTTTTGAAGAGGCCTATTGAAAGGAAACCTGTGCATTTATAATGTAAATCTTATTTTTTCCCCAAACCTTTCTTCTCTCCTTTTTCATTTCTTTTTTTATTTAGACAGCATTTGAAATACTTTATATGAACATTCAATTTAACAGCTTCTCCTGCCGCCCGTTTTTTTCCATCCGCAATGATCCGTCTTAACTTGTACTTAAAAGGAACTGGCTGAATATGTTAGTTTTTCTTTTTCTTAAACATAATCATTACTCCTTCCATTATTTTGTTTCGCTCTGATAATCTTCTGTTATCGCAATAGTACTTCAAAGACAGCAGTCGAGATTTCTCCGAACGACAGCATATTCTTTACCATCACCACTTTAAGATGGATGCTACAGCCTTTTATTTTATGTGTGGCAGAGACTGTAATGACACTGAAAATGTATCTTTCTTTAAATCACTGATGTCTATGTGTGTCTTTGTTCGGACTACAACCAAGCTTCCATGTTCAGAACTGAACAAATTGTACTTATTCAGTAGGAGCCTCTTACGTGTTTTCTTTTTTTAACCAAGGTCGTTCCTTGGTTTTGGACTGACTGTGTTGTAGCATACATGTGTGAAAGAACCTAAAATTGGTAGTCAAGAAACCCATATCCAAAATCTAGCTCTAAGTACAAACATTGATTCCCATGGCGACTTCAGACAGAGGTTGACCAAGGAGTCGCACTGATTTCATGCTGCTTGACTGTGGAGCATGTCAGGTGCTGCTTCCTACTGAGTGCTGTTTGATCTTCTAACATCTGGAAGGAGGCAAGGAATGCCACCTGTTTAATATCACCAGAACATGATAAATGCCATGCAATTTTTGAAATTGCATGGCATTTCAAAAATTGCCATGCAGTTTATGAAATTTAACTTCATAAACTTCAATTTATGAAGTTAAAACTAAATTGACTTCTACCTGCTGTTCTTCTAATTCAGTAAATCATAAAATAGGCAGGCTATTTGAATTCCCCAACATAACTTTCATAAAAAGTATTTGACTTATTATAAACAATTCCTATCCTCACTCTTAGAAGATAATTTTATCCGTAGCTCTCCTGGATCTGGATCAAGATCTTATTTTTGTTGGCCCGTGATTGGTCTTCTTGGCCTGATCTCTACTTGGCTTAAACTTATAAAGTCAAACAAAGAGCTCAGATCAAACAAAGTAATTGTGCAAGCACAGTTGGATATTTCTTCTGCTTTTCTAAAAACAAAGTATTTCAGTCTGAGACCTTCTAATCATCGCATTTGTTGTACAGAAAAAAAACTTACATTTGATTATTCTAATCCTACCTACCTAATTTTGAGACAGGATGCAAGTTGTGTGTCTGCGTAGAATGATTTTTTTTTTCAATCACAGCTTGTTCTCCATAGATTAACAAACACAGTTTGTTAATTTCTTAAATTGTTTTTCAATTTAAGAAATTGAAAAACAAATCTTAACATCACTTCCATTCAGCAAGCAACTTTTAATGAGCTCCAGGTCACGGCACCCTAATTGTACTATTAATCTTTAACTGATGCTGGTTAATAGTACAGTATTGTCCATCTGTAGCATAGAAAATTCTCCAATAACACTTTCCGACACTTTTTGACATGAGATACCCATTATAGCTGATGTGAATCTTACTTCACTGATAGACCACCTATAGGTTGAGAAAGATACTTTGTGCTGCATCCTTCACCTACATGTTGGGTTGTTGTGCCAGTGACTGGTGGTTGAGTCTTAATAAAGCCTAAACCCCGCCGCGCTTCCTCTCTCTGTTCTGCAACTCCTGCTGCTCGTCTGTCTCAAGTGTACCGTAATTTACTGTCACAGAACTCCTCAAACCGGCCACCACACAGTGCACAGAGGGGGAGGAAGAGAAGGTAGCACAGATCACCGTCAAAAGAAGGAAACAACTATACCAACTTCCCTTTCTGCAAAAAAAAAGAAGAAACTGTTTTTCAGAGACTCAAACTCACAGCGGTTCACCAAGCCTTGTTTAGGTTTTCTGCTCTTTTTTTTTTTCAGAAAGGGGAAAGAAGGAAAGTAGGAAAAATTGCTAGGTGGTTGTCAACAGTTGAAGCTACAGCCGCACCTGGCATCGTGCTACTGGTCTTTGATCACTTGTCGAGTGAAATTCCGCCACTGGATTAAAGTGAAGGAGGGGGCATCCAAAGGTGGGATGACTAGCAAGAGTGACAAGGAAGGATAAAACACAGAGGACGACTTTGCCTGAGACGTAGCCCTGCGTGCTTGGTGTGTTTAATGTGGTGTGCACCTCCCTGTTGGCTGTAATTAAAATCAGCGTGAATTGTTAGAGTTGCCTCAAGCCAATCATATCTGCTCCTGCCCACACATTGCAGAAACTTTCTGTTTGGGAAAACAACCCTATCGAAACAAGTGAAGAACACTATCTTTGACCTGACACAAGCAATCAAATGTACATCATTGATGAGTAAATTTCCACAGGGGCTCATGGTAAGCACTGAATCAGCAGCACTGGATTATTGTAAATGTAAATTGTAATTTTTTTTCAACATATTTTGTTTTTCAGCAAACCAAAAACTGATCATAAAACGAAATGCATTTCATTGTAAGTTATTTATTTCACCTACACGGTATTTATTGCTTAATATGAGGTAAATAGAAATGTCACAAGGTGGGGAAAAAACATTACAATTCAAAATAAAAGTGAATAAAACCTAGGAGCATCTATGAACTTAATGATTTACCAGATCCATTAAATATGATGGAACATGAACTTTAAAATTTAAAAGCAAAGATATTTACCTTATGAAGATGTTGGAGCTCTAAAAGTAAACGCTGACGAGTAAATTAATCTGACGTATACAGGGAAATGGGGATGAAGACACTTTAAAAATGTTACGGTTGTTAGTGCCAGATGGGCTGGGTTGTGTATTTCAGAAACTGCTGCCAAACTCTACTGGAATTTTCACCCACAACCTCTTTCTTGGGTTTAAAGAGAATGTTCTGAGAAACTGTTCAGTGAGCCATGACTGTGTGGATAAAAATGCCTTGTTAATTTCAGAGGTCAGAGGAGAACTGGCAGGCTTGTTCGAGATGATAAAACAGCAACAGTAGCTGAAATAATCACTTGTCACAACAAAGGTGTGAAGAATAATGTTCCAAAATGCACATCGAACCATAAAGTAGACGATCTAGAGTGGCAGAAAACCACACTCTTGCCACCAAAGGACAGGTTCACTAACATTTCAGATACAACATTCAAATGATTATTCAGAATAAAAAAAAATAAAATACAAGGCATCGAACCACCCTACTTTGTATCCGCAGTCCAGGCTAGTGGTGTTATGGTATATAGGGGACAAGAATAGAGAAATCTGTCCTATGTAGTTACAGTGATTCCTTTCCAGGCTCTGTGGAGAAACTGTGGAAAAGCTGTTTTTCAAACACGTCGACATCCATGGAAATGTGTTACCATTACCAAATTAACACCTACCATGGGAGTCATGATGGAGCACCACTGCTTTAAATGGTGAGAGCAACCTTGAACAAAGCACCAGGAACCCCCTTCACTTGACAGCTGGCTCTTGTGTATGCCCTCGACTGAGCATGTGCTAATGCTGTCAAAGATTTTAGGCAAGAGAACTGCTGGCATGCTAATCTCCACTATGTTTGCCACCAGGCTGAGAGGAGCTGTCTGTGGCATGCACAAGGAAGTGTTGACGGTGACCAGTTGTTCAGTCTTGCACACTGAGGAGATGAAAGGGACCCAAGATTTCCCAGGTTACTGTGGACAACTACAGCAAATGCTTGATTTGACGATAGGAGTAGTTATTCATGGCAGCTGCTGTCATTGTGATCACACCATGGGGATCTAACAGCATGCGGCATTCAAACTACATTCATATAATGAAGTTAATTAGGTATATGGCTACTCTTCCCAGGGATGTGGACCCTAGGAAGAGTAGCCATTGTTACAGCAATGGGTATCCAAATAAACTAACAAACTTATACGTACTGCATATCAGAAGATGCGTATAGCATAAATATCATCCTTGTCTTGCAAGTTCAAGTTCCTTCTCACATTGGCTGTCACTAAGAGGCTTGGGGCTCGGTAACAAGTTGCAAAGGAACTAAATGCTTGTAAGAGAGTCGGTGCTTAACGCTCCCATTAATACAGCTGCCATGAGTGAAAGCATTATGCGTGGTATGGTTTCTACAACATACCACACAGGTATACTGCAGACAGCCACTGACTGCAGGGTTTTGTTTACTATTATACTTATCATGACCTTAATATGTTTGACAATATTCCAGTTACAAATGTAAAAAACTTTTTTTAAACGTGCAAGGAGTTAATAAATTGTTGTACCTCTGTCTTTACTCATTTCAAAGCCTAATTAATATGCTTGTTGTAAAATACTTTTTGCATGTATGAAAAATAAACATACATGCTTTTTCCACACTGACCGGAAAAATCCAGCAGATATTGTAAAGTTTACAGCTTCAGCTGGCAGATAGATTTGATTTTCCTCAAGATGGAGTTACTAATTTCACTCAAGATTACAGATATTTTTTTTCTATCTTGACCAGCAGATGGCAGCGTTTGCACCTGGAAAAACATTTCTGCCCTACAGCGCAGGAACTCGAGATGAGTTCATGATGACCCGTTCAGAGAGACTGTGCTTTCTTCACCTAAGTGCTATGTATTTTTTTTATTTAGTACTTTTATTCATATATATATATATATATATATGAGACCCAGATGATAGTACAAATTCAATTCAAACTTTATCAAAGATACAGAACCCTGATCCATACAAAAAAAAAAACAACAGAAAAGGGTAAAAAGAAAAAAAAATGTAAAAATGTAGTAACTTTTTTGGCCTTTTCTGCTATTGCAGAAATTTGCTGTAAGTTGTGGAAATCCGATACAGAAATGGAGGTCATGGAAAAGCTGTAAATGTCCTACCTAATAAAGGTAACCTTTGTATTGGTGTGTGAATAGAATCACATATTTAAATAAAGATTGAAAAAGTTTCATGCTGCTCATGCTTGTACTGTATTTCAGGTATGTCTTTGTGCATATAATCATGCAGAGGTGCAGCAGTCCGTGAAGGCCTCTTCACTTCATCTTGGTTTCATGGGAACCTGCGTGCAGCTAATCCTCCTTTTGGGTCTAGAGGGTTTCTCCAAACAAATCATCCAGTTCTAAAACCCAATGCTCCTCAAGTGGGCTCCTGGCTCTCTTTGCAAAGTCCCACCATGTAACACACACACACACACACACACGCACACACACACACACACACACACACACACACACACACGCGCACACACACACACACAAAGAGAAACCCTCTTTTTTTATACGCTACACATAAAACGGCTACCTAGCGTGAGGCAAATCCCTTGTCTCTGTGTCTTTTCTTCCAAGAGCAAGGGAAGGAGAAAGGAATGGGGTGTGGATAAGCCAGACCAGCAGGAGACTGTCAAGTTGAAGGACTGGATGACCTGTTTTGGAAGACGGGCTGAGTCTGAATAATGGCTGCTCATGAAGGGGTCATTGTTTGATTGGAAGCTCAAGGAAAGCGAGGATAAAGGCTTGGATCTTGATACTTTGATGTGGCTCCATCTGCTGTTTTTCATTATACATCAGAGAGTTGTTGTAGTGTACTGTATCAACACCTTTGCATCAGTTTACAGAATCACTGTGTACCAGACTCAGTTCCAGGTACACAGTGCCCTGCCCATTGTTGTCATCATAGATCTCCTTGAGAAGAACCCTCCATAATCTGCTTAGTTTGAGGTTGGATTCAGTTCTTTAGGTTCTGAAGTAGATAATGCTCTTCATCTTCTCTATTTGTTTTCTTCAAGGTTTGTTATTCAACTGTCACCAATTGTGTAAAAAGAAAAGGTCATGTAGTGTAATAGTCTTCAGTGGCTCTCTAGTTTTGTAAAAAAAAAAAAAAAAAAAAAAAAAGTTCTTTAAGAGAGTTTCTATATTTACCAAACTGAAAATCATGTTTTCTGGTTTTCCTCTGTAAACCATATTAAAAAGAATCCATTGTTAGAAATGAAAGCCCTAAAATTAAAGAATCCTCAGAAAAGGCTTTTTGTTTATTCAAGAAAAAACTTAAAAGGCTCTTTGAAGTACCATATTAATATTGCATTACAATGGGTAGCGGGAAATTGTGTCTTGTATTTTTCTCACAGTATTTTTGGCATATTTGCACCTTTCTTTTTATTAGTCCTGTAAAAGTGAAACCAGTTTTTTTAAACATTTCAGATTTCCTTATGTATATATACATTTTGATTTGTAGCTTTTCTCCTGACAAGTAAAATAAATCACGTTGATATTTTGTTAATAGTGGGAAACTATCGGTGTTTTCTGTGTCACCAAATAGGAAACGGTGTATCTAAGAACGAGTCTTGCATGGAGCTAAGCATAAACAAATGAAGCACATTTTGTGAAACATCAAGTCGTGTTAACTTTGTGAAGTATGACTGTTGCTTTTATTGCATCCTAAGATTGCACATGTTGTGTATCAGGATGCAGGTTATAAAACTGACTGTATATATTACTCTTGCCATAATGTCATGGTCCCGTTTTATATTTTTCTGTACTTAGTTTTGAACATGAACCCTTTATACTCAGTGGTCAAATAACTCTTACATGAATTTATCAGAAAACAAGTGTGAATGTGTCAGACAGAGTTTCTTCAACCACTCAGCATCCTGAAGTGACTGAATCTTTATTAGCGCAGACAGAACTTCAGCACAGTGTCGCATGAGGTAAGTAATGTAAATATAGGCCTTCGCTGCAATTCTGTCGCAAAAATTACTGCAAATGTGTGGTTTTTAGCATGTCAAAAACCTCATGTTGTGGAATTTTTAGACGCAACCGTAGAAATTTGTGTCAAACACTGACGCTGGTGCTATCGTGATCCTTTCATTGTTGTAGACCCAAAAGAAGAGAAGAATATGGGAGGTGCATGATGAATCTGGATTTTGATGATGAACAGAACCAGAGGCTGGCATAGGTTCACAGAAAACAACAAGAACAGGCTGGCAACAACAACAGAGGATTTTAGAATGAGAACTATTAATGCTGTGGAGGTTGATTACTGGAATGTTACAAAGGCAAGTTAGTCAGCAGATGAGGAACAGCTAACCGAGAACAGTTGGATGAGATACCGAGGAAAGGCACAGAGACAACCAGGAAAAGCTGAGCAGAAAATATTCCATTTCTAGAAACATTAAGCACTAAAATAAACAGAGATGCAAACTTAGTAATATACAGAAACCCTAAATCCTAGAGATCATGACTGGAACATTCATTTCTTGAAGCTGCACTTCTTCTCCATGTATTACAGTTGAGTATGCACATCCAATATTCTACTCAAAATTAAATTCACATCATAACAGTACTACTGTCTTTGATGATGATTTCCTTGCAGATGTTTTCTTAAAGGTTGCACAACAACATAAGGAAAGTATAAAAATGCAACTATAATGTTTTTCATGAAAGCTTACTATTACCATTATTTTATTTTTAATCTTTCAGTGTGTCCTGTCTGGCATTTCAGGCGTATCTTAGAGAAAATGATTCCCCACATGCATTAATAAAAATATGCAAACAAAGAAAATCCATGACGGAATAAGGAGTAAGAGCAAAAAAATAAAATACAAAGGAAGGAAACCAGCAAGGTTTCAACCAGGGGGCTGAACTAGAAAGTGACAGGAGTAGACGAAAGGATCCGGCGAGTAATGACCGAAAATGAGAAGCTTAAATACCGAGGATATTGAATGTTAAGCAAAAGACCCAGGCTGATGAGCTAACTGATTACAGGTGAAAATAGAGACAGCAGGAGGCAGACAGAAGAGAGATGAGAGCGAGTACACCGGGAATCAGAAAGTAAGTCTAACATTAAAGAATAACTAGACTAAAGAAACATGATAAACTAGAGTAGAAATCTGAAAATAAACTTGAGTGGAAACACTAAGAAGAACTGAACAGAAATAAAACAGAAATTAGGCTGATCTAATAAAGAGTAAGGAACACAGAACACTCAAACTAGAATAGCTAAGAAAGGACTACAAGAAATAAACCTTAATGAAGTGAAAATTTAAATATGGCAGATTAAATAGATAACCAAAGAAACACATATAAAACCAAAACATACTCAAGCAAATCAAGATCATAACAAGGGTAGATTTACTCAAAAAAAAAAAAGCATATTGGATTTCCTATCCTAATTGCTTGATTGATAGCTGCAGTGTGTAAGTTTTATATATATTTTTTACGTATATGTTGCATAGTATGATAATCTGTGGAAAATTCAAGCTCCCCTGCCTTCTCCCAGTACTCCCAGAGCTATCGGCAAGAAGAAGCCGCTAAACAGTTTTTCTGTTAAGGTGAGTTGTTTTTGTGCCATTAGCACATTTAGTAGCACATATACAAGGGTGATTGACAACGCCAGCATGTTCTTCTGACTGGTTGTTTTTGACGCTGATTTTCTTTATACAGCAAAAGTAGCACTAGGTGGAGGATCAGATTGTCTGTCTCATTGTTGAGACAGGCAATCTGATCCATTACCTGTCATGATCTGGTAATAGTTTAAAAAATATGTAAAAAAATTTTAAAAAAAGCATTTTTTTTTAAATAAAAGTTACATCATAATACAGCCTTAAAAGTTTTGAAAACAAAGTTGTCAATGTCAAATTTATTTATATAGCACTTTAAAACAGGTATAAAACTGCACCAAAGTGCTGTACAAGAACGATAACACAAATGACAAAACAGAGCACAAAACAATACATCAATTAAATGCCAAAGAGTAAAAATTAGTTTTAAGAAGTGATTTAAAATGACCCAGGCTGTGGGCAGATCTAATCTGGAAAGGTAAGTTATTCCATATAACAGGAGCAGCAACAGAAAAAGCTCGATCTCCTTTCCTCTTAAGTCGAGTCCGAGGAACTGTCAGTAATAACTGATTATTTGATCGTAAAGTTCTGGACACAGACCGGAATTTTAAAAGGTCCCGAAGATAAGGCGGGGCTAACCCATTTAAAACTTTATAAGTTAACAAAAGAATCTTAAGATCTATTCGATAAAAGATGGGCAGCCAGTGTAAAGATGCCAGAGTTGGCCTTATATGGTTATGCTTCCTGGTTCCTGTAAGAAGCTGTGCTGCTGCGTTCTGGATCATTTGAAGTCACTGAATCTGTGATTTATCCATCCCTCTATATAAAGAGTTGCAGTAATCCAGGCGAGTTGTTATGAAGGCATGGATGAGTCCTTCAAAGTCCTTAAAACAGAAGTAAGATTTAACTTTTGCTAAAAGCCAAAGGTGGAATTGGGATTAATAAAAACGGTTGTAATGTTCAGTATCCACATGATGGTGCTATTGTGTAACAACTGTTGTGGCACAAATAGTTTTGTTTATTTCACTGATTTTTACACTTCATTTAATCAAATAATAATCACTTGCATTATATAGAAAGTTTTATACAACGAATGAAAATTAGGCGGATGAAATTGTTATATCTTTCAAAACTTCTAAAACTAGAACTTTGTGCTGGATGAGAAGGATTATATTTATCTCTAAATTTTAAAGGGAGTTGATGCATGAACACAAAAACAGAAAAAATGTGGGTCCGTTTCACATCTCCAGTCAGATCTCCTACTGCAGGCTAAGGGACAAAATGGTAGACTTCAAAAATAACTATTTGGACGTTCAGTTAAGTTTGCATTGTAATAAATGAGTACACAGGTTATGAATGCAGGTACCAGATTTGGATATCATTTTAAATATGATGAACAGGATGGGCCGATAAGCTGGTCGTCTTTATGTGCCAAGACAATTTTGCTCTGTAAAGATGTCATATCAAGATGCCAGCTTGAAGATGGCATCCTAATTTTGTTAAAGGGCCACTATTTTGTGTCAGAAAATGTAACTTTCTACACACAATTTTCCTTTTTCTTTTAAAGCAGAATTCAGACTCGGTAGACTTTTGTCAGGTTAATGTAAATTCCACATTTTTTTTTGATACACCATGTTTTGGAACATGGATATATACACTTGTAAAAGAATTTGAATATGTTTCTAAAAAATGTGAGCAACAAATTTGTGTGTAACTTTCTGTTGATGATGTGCATGAGAGCTTCTTAAGTCAAAATATTCATTTGTCAGACTCAAATTACAACATGGAAACAACTGTTGTCTTTATGAATGCTTTATTGCAGTATTTTGCGAGTACAAAGGAAGAAACAGAGAGAAAAGTTATCAGTACAGATTATCACATTTAGATTGAATTTGCAAACTGTTCTTTTTATTAATATAAAAGTCAAAGATAGAAATGCCACAAGCAAAAATGATTCAAATCAAAATCCTTGTCATTGTCATCGTCTCACAGCTGGCCCAAATCTGGCTGAGGAGCAGATTTAACAAACCCCTTCTTTGAATCTCCAAGCAGAACCCCGTTTCTGGAGTAGAAAACTTTAGCCAAAGGTGGATCCATGGGAGAAGGAATGTACTCCTCACACTGGTTGCCACCAAGGCTTGGTGCACACTCCACTGAGTAGCTGAAATAAAAGGTACCATGAGTAAACATGCAACTGTTTGAAACTTTTCCTCTACGAAGGTCAATGGAGCAGCTACCAAGGAGGTCCCTTCTCCAACATATATCGTCATCATAAACCGTGAAAGTCAGCTTGTCAAGGCTATTTACAACAATGGGTCCAAAATCAAATGACTCTGACCAGTTGGGGTTGTCATTATTATCTATCGTTTGAGTGCGCTTTTCCTGGTTACTGTATTTAACAGTCACTGAACCGTCTGTCTGAGTGATCCAATCACCATACAGTCCCCTAGCATAAAGATTGTACACCTTCAATGTTGCGAAACCTTTCCCAGCAGGACAGCAGTTTGATTTGATAAAATGATTACTGTTACACACACAAGCACAGGGATCTCTGCTACTGGATCTGTGGCCAATTTGACAGGATTCTGAACATTTTCTTATCAGTACATTCTCCTTGATATACTTTTCCACCTCTCCTTTAAGCCCGTTTTTGGCAGGATGACCATTTGGCAGAATTGTGTGCAGAGGCTTCAGGTTGTAAGTCACGATGTCAGGTGTAGTTTTAAGAGATTCTTTCCACCTGTTATGGACACTGGGATCAACATACCCTTGGAAGAACACGACATCATTTTTGTCCCCACCAACAACTTCTGTGATACGTTCACTAAACACAGCGTTGAAACTTCCACCATGGATCAGTTTCTTTTTTTTTTCCTGACAGTGTCCATACATAGCATTGATGCTCGCCGTACTTTTAAAGTTAACTGAAGCTTCAACCGACAGACAGTCACTAACTTCTGTTGCCAACAGCCCGATCATGGATGCCTGGCAGGTCTTAATCGATGTTGTTGCTTTTATCTCCCCTCCGAGAAAAACCTTTGTGATGTAATGTGTGCCATAAGTATCGATCAGATTGCGGTAAGGTATCTCAGAAGAATGTGGAGAAAGAGACTTCACAGACTTTTCAAATTCATGATGCAAAGGTGGGCTTGTTGTCAGTCTGTAGCTATGGAAAGAATGAAAGCAGATAAAACAAGTTACTTTTTGTCACAGTCATACTTTGTGCACATTAGCTTAATGAAAAGAGTTTGAAGTTGTACAGCAATGTCTGTTTTTGTACTCACTTGTAGTAGCTACAGCTAACAGAATGGCGGATAAAGGTGTAGCGGTCTTGTTTTGACTTTGCCATGCCAAATTCAGCCACCCTGGAGTGTGACCCTCCAAAACCAACACCAACACCGACTACAGGGATATTAAGACCAATTTTCCAGTTGTTGGATACCGATGATGTGGAACCATTGATGAGAGATTCAACAGAATCATAGAGCATACTGGAGATCTTCAAATTGCATTTTGGGATGCTTCTCCAGTCCACCACTGAAACTGGGACCTTTTGTTTCTCTCCATTTTGGTAGATGTTTCCGTACATTCTGCAAGTGCCATTTCCAAGGTCCCATGTTTCAGTGTCGATGACATAGGCAGCTTTTCTTTGCATTTTGACAATGTCGAAGCCTTCTCCTCCCAGGTTGTAACCTGGAACAAAGTGAGCAGTTTTACATTGCTGTGGTGAACCAATGAAACTCACAGTGGTTGAGAGACACAGAGGACTGAATGTCCAGGTCAGGAGCAGGAGCTGCAGAAGTCTAGTCATCTGTGAAAAGAATAATTTAAATGTTTAAATAGCATGACAAAGGATTCACAAACATACACATGCAAACAGGAAAATTCTGCTTCAGGATTTTTAGTAAATAGTCCTATTATATAGAATTTGGAACAGCAAAAATTTCAGTTTTGGGGAAAGTTTTTAAAGTCTTACTTTGACGGAAGACTTCAGGCTCTGATCGTCTGTCAAGGGTCTGGCTGATCTTATACCATTGATGTGAAGGTGGAGCTTTTCTTATCAGCTTAGTTTCATACCAACTGCTGCACCCACATGGATACTTGTGCAATTTTTTTCCCTTACTTCTTTCAAACTTTAAAAAAAAAACCAACATGGGGAAGTGGTTAATCATGTTGGATTTCCTCTAACTGTTTTGCAACTTCCAACATTTTATTAACCTTTCTGTCCTGGTTAATAAAACAACTTGGATGGTAACTATCCATTATTTTAGTAATCAATTAACCTAGTCAGCATCTCTATATGCTCAGAACTCCGACTTGCCCTGCCATTAGTACCTGTATTCCCAGCAGCTGAAAACAACCGTTCTGATTGTGGAGGCTCCTGGAATGCACAGAAAGGACTTTGCTTGTTTTGCCAGAGTTGGACAACATCCTTCATCTGTTTCCCACCAAAGGAGTGGGTTTTATTTTGGATTTTCATCATCACTTGCACTTGAGTCAGATGATGATTCCCGTACATTGTCCAGGAACAAAAAGTGTTCTTCTCTTTGTCTGCCTGTTCACTGGAGTCTGGATCATTACTTGTTTTCATTGATTTCTTCACTTGAAGGGTCATGCACCATGCTTTGCACGTTGGATACTAATTCAGGAGGTACAATTTAAGTCTCCTGAATCTGGGATCAAACACAGCAGAAATTAAGATGTTGGGGCATTCTGGCTTGAACACAAAGACTTTATCCCGCCTTAATGTAATATCAGGTCTGGAAGGCCTTCACTGGTGCTGCTTGAAAGTCTGAACCCTATGCGGCTTTCTTAAGGTTACGGACAAGTTGACAAGTTGTAGGAGGGCAGACAGGGTTGCATTCTTATCCACTCAGTAAAACAGATGCGCCCTCAAATGGAACAAGGGACTGACTGAGTTCTTCTGCAAGACATGACTGTTGAGGTGTCAGATCTAGATGACTGTGTCTACCTTTGGGAGTTACTGTTGGATCTGAGGAAAGCTGGTGCTTAACGATTGAACTGTGCTTGTTGTGCAAACCAGCCCCCAGTTCCCTTTGGGTATTTGTCAAAATTTCCTCTTCCTCTTACTGCAATATGCACGCTCCAGCTGGCATATTGCTTATCTGCTTTTGTTCTATATCCCATGATAACAACAATGAAGCCTGGTTTTATTAAGAGCCTCTTATTGTGCATTATCTTGTGAACAGGGTGTACTGTTACACCCCTGCCAATTACTTGCAAGCAGCATAGTAATCTTAATATATGCTCATTTAAATGCCCTTTTGATTATTTAGATCACAATGATGTGTGTATTGCAGGTTTTTAGCAACTAATACTCAGAACAAGACAAATTGAATCTATTTTCCTGCAGACAAAAAAAAAACAATTTTTAGTATTGTTGTCAAATATAGAAGAAAAAATCCAATAAATGACAAGAAGCTTATGAGATGCATCTCATATTTTTAAGTCACTAATCTCAGAGTTGCATTCTGCTAAAAGCAATTGCTGAATTAAACTGTATTATATAATCAGACTTCTTGTTTTTGAAAAGCTTATAACATAAGTTTGATGGGCAATGATCCTTAGAGGAAGTGTTGCTACAAAATGTTGCCAGACGTGCAAATTATCTTTAACAGCTTTAACATAAGAAAACCACAAAAAAAATCACACATCTCATTTTTGGTAAACCTTTAGCATTATGCATTTTTCACAATTTGACATTACTTTTTAGAATGAGGAAAGTTGCCATTTCTGGTGTAGTGAGACTACTTAGTAAATAAAAGTATTTCTCTTCAAAATAAGATCAAGCATCTTCTGTATGTCACATAGTAAAATGGAATACTGCCTGTATTTATCATGAAGTATTATCTAAACCTGATCTTTCTTTAAATATTTTTCTAAAACTCCATCTGATTTTATGTAAGCTTTAATGAATGCAGCTGTTCTTGAACATCTTGATTATATCTTTTTAAGCCATTATATTCAATTTAATTATGGATGTAATCTGAAAAGGGGTTATTACTTAACTGAAAAAGACTAATACTTCTTTCTAGTGTTTAATGTACATCTTTTTTTTTAAATAAATATCATATCACATGGTACAAAAAACACCACAATGGCTCAGTACACAGTGGGGCCTGCTGATCCCTTCTGCTTATGACTTTAATACTTAAGATAATATAGCAAATTATATTAGCAAAGTCCAAACCAACATTTAGTTTCAATGTGATCTGGACAGTCAGTCAAACGCAAAAATAATTTCACCAAACAAAGCTCTTCTCTTCAGGGGTTGCCACAGAAAATTATCTGTCTCAATGTCCACTGCGTCCTCCACGCTAACACTCACTAACTTCATGTCCTTTTCCACCACATCTATAAATCTCCTTTTTGGTCATCCTCTCTGCCCCCTTCTCTTTTACCCAGACAGCTTACTCAGTCAACAGTGAAAAGCTCTGGAACAGGCATTGTGCTTAATCCTGTCATAATACAATTTTATTCTATTCTATTCTATTCTATTCTATTCTATTCTATTCTATTCTATTCTATTCTATTTATTTATTTATTTATTTATTACCTTTTTAGGAAATCTATTAAAAAGAGCATGGTGTGACTTCAAATGTGCACTTATGCCTAATTTCAATAGGTCTGTTTTCCTTTGCAGTTTTTTTTTTTTTTTTTTTTACTTATCTAGTTATGGCCTTCTTTAAAATGTACTGGTTTCATATGGTGTTGCAAAATAGTTTTGTAAGTGTGTCAGATTTTCATCTTTTAGCTTTGTTTGATAATGTATAAGCTTTTCATTGTTATAGTATAAGTCATTATTCTTTTTAACAAAGAACCCACATCCATGATTTGGCCAGCAAATAGACCAGCAACTAGAATGCCTTTCTAGTTGCAAAGAGTTAGTACGATGACCACAGCTGGTGCTTAATGACTGAACTGTGCATGTAGTGCAAACCAGGCCCCCCATAAGGTAGCTGATGAATTTGTATTTAAAGAATACATACTTTTTGAACTTTTTACAAATTAAAATCTGGAAGTGGTTGCACGTAGCCTCCTTTGATGTAAAACTCAAACAGAATTTAATTCACCAGATTGCCTTCAAAAGTCACCTGATCAGTAAAAACAGTTGTCCTATGCGTCTCAATATGAAGGCAGATGCTCTGTGAAGGCCTAAAGGTTTTATTTAGAGAACATTAAAAGCAACATGAAAACCAAGAAACACAGAAAACAAGTCAGGAAGTAAATTCTGGAGATGTTTTAAGCAAATTTAGGTTACAAAACAATATCCAAAGTTGTATCAGTGTTGGTTTTTGTGAGCAAATTAATAGCAATACAATTTCTGTTCCTATCAATAAATTCTGTGGTACACTTATTAAACTCAGCTTTGACTAGAGGCCAATGTTCTGATTTTTTTTCCCTTTAACATTACTTGTAGCATTATGGCGAAGCTGTACTCTTTTTCTGTTCTCTGTTCTTTAAAACTTATCTCGTGATGAAAATTTGACATGATTCTCTTATCATGAGATTTTGCTTAGAAGATTGCAACATCCGTATGGGGATGTTTTCTACGTGGTTATTTCTTTAAAGATTGTGCTAGATAAAGGCAAACTAGTTTCTGTACACGAGCAACAAATTCACACGTTCTGCCTGTGGTCAGCTTTGCTTCTCTGTTTTCGCAAGATCGTATCGTCTCATATGGTCAAACTTCTTCCTTGTAAAAAGGAAGACATGCAGCAGACTGGTCAAGGAGAATTTTGTAGAAAGATTTAAAGAAGGGTTATTTTATAAAGTAATATTCCAAGCTCTTAATATCAGACAAAAGCTCCGTTTAGTCTAGCATTTGAAAGGAGACAGCATATGGAAGAACTGCAAAAATACCAGTTTATTGCCAACTTATATGACGAGGCATTAATCAGAGAATGAGCCAAGAGGCCATAATGACTTTAATCATTCTATCAATCAAGTTTATTTGTACAACACATTTCAGCAACAAGGTAGTTCAACGTTTTACACCATAAAAACACAAAAATAAGGTGAAATAAGGATTTTTTTATTTTGAAGTTCTAAATATTTGACTAATTATAGGTAAGTTGGGCCAGACAAGTGGTGTACGGAATGAGAAGAATCTGTTAATTTAAAGGAAGCCAGTGTGGCGATTCTAAAATAGAAGATTCTGGATAAAATGGAAGTCTTCAAGATAATATTTAGACACTAATTCAGCCCCCATGTTATATATGCATGTAACTTGGATTTAGATGTGCCAAGCATTTGAGGTACTGTAAAGTGAAGGAAGCCAGATACTATTTGATTCAGTCTAGTCATGTCTTAGCTGTCCAATCAAATCATGTGGATAAGTTGGTTGTCTGTATTTACCACGACCCTTTTGCTCTGGAAAAAAGTATTATCAAGATGGTTCCATGATTCTGTTAATGATTTTATTCAAATCAAGACTGCATCTGGCATGAAGGTACACACATGCCACATAACAAACACCACAACTGTTGCTCACTGGATGTTTTTCTCTCTTTTTTTTTGGAACATTTCGCCTTTCATTGTAAACATGAAAGGTGGATTTGAAGATTATTCCCCATTTTGATCCTACTCTTGAACTTCATCAAGTGTTTTTCATCATGTCTAGAAGCCTAAATGCATGTAGTACCATGTGATTGACTCGTGGGCTATCTGGATGATCTCTCTGCTGGATGCTCCCTCAGTCATCCAGCAGAGGGACCACTAGCTCCACAAATGAACAAGTGTCTTCAAGCTTGCATCCACACAGAAAACGTCTCTATGCTTCCTTCAAAGGTAGCATGTTTGCTTTGCACACAGAAACCACATTATTTCACAAAAACCAAAAGCTACCAGGGTCAAAATTATCAGCCCCTTTGAAATTAATAGTTGCGTATCCTTTTTTGCTGGATAACAGCATGAAGTCATTTATTGTAGAATAACATGTCTTTGGCAAATCTTTGTAGCTCCTTCAGATGTGATAATCTTCTCACATGGGCCATTCACCTGCTGATGGTGACAAGCTATTGCATAGTAGCCAAAGCTGCCCTGGGGCAGTCTGACAGAGGTGAGGCTACAATGCACTGGCACCACCAGCAGGCAAGGAGGGTGAAGGATCTTGACCAACAACACCAGACTGAAGTAGCCGGAGCGGGAATCAAACTGGCAACCCATCGAGTGTGTGACGAAGTTCTTTCTTTGTTGCCACCATCATCCATTTTCTCACCACTTCACGTGTACTTTAAAAGGGTTTTTACTTGTTATACCCTCTTAACATGTTAAAGCTGTCTTTGGTCCAGCTTATGTGATAGATGAGGTATTAAAATTATCTCTTCAGCATAAGTGCTTGAATCTTTCCATGTATCTTGGAGACTTCCCTAAAAGTTTTCATGAATAAAGTTCCAGCTTCTTTTGAACATAGTATATTTTATTTTCACCTTATCTAATTTTGTTTTATATTGTTAGGTAAAAAAAAAAAAATATATATATATATATATATATATATATATATATATATATATATATATATATTTATTGTTGTGGTTCTCGCTTTATGTTCTATTTTTCATGATTATTTATTTACATGATACCAGATTATAACCAAAAATGCTCATTTCCACCTGTAGTTCTTGAACAAGCTGATGTTATCAAGTACGGTTAACAGATTATGAACTGGTGTAAAGCCAGTATAATACTTACGTATGTCTGATAATTTCTCAATCGCATTGGTGAATTTTCAGAAAATGTAACTTTCTACACTCAATCAATTTTCCTTTTTCTTTTAAAGCAGAAGACTCGGTAAACTTTTGTCAGGTTAATATAAATTCCACATTTTCGATACACCATGTTTTGGAACATGGATATATACACTTGTAAAAGAATTT